>NC_062287.1:102375665-102678695 GCF_902655055.1 Lutra lutra | reverse complement strand
CTCTGGGGTCTGGGGCTAGGGCACAGGGGACACTACCCTTTTGTTGTAGTCAGCTTTTGTGAGATGTGGACTCTATAGGGACCAAAACATCCACTCTGCTGAAAGGGACAGAGCAGTTTCAGTGGCCTCTGGTCTTGGAGAAAGAGTGAGGAATTATTATAATGACATCAACCTTATGAGATAAAATAGAGAATTGGTATTCTGGGAATCAAGACTCCTAGAGAGGGCAGGAAGAAATATGTGCAGACCTGTGTTCTGCTGTGTCCATGGACTGAAGGAGCTCACGAGCTTTTTCAACTTTCTCTCTCAACACTAGTCACTTCTGTCTCTGCTCCTCTGATGGGAAGGACTCTTCTTCCCATCATAATGAAACTAACCACTAACCTGGTGAACAAGGATAAAGGTGATGAGGACAAGGACCTAGAGAGTGTCAAACTTCCCTCCTTGGTTGTTTTACATAGAGGTGCTGAGACTCAAAATATGTTTTCTATGAACCATCCTTTCCTTCCTGAGAATGGTAGAACAAGTGCTAATGTTGGGGTAGCTGGCACTTTTCAGAGGGAAAAGGCTCTGGGTTTAAAATCTATCTAATTCAGCCACACCGAGCCTCAGTAACCTCCTCCATAATAATGAGACTAAGAAGTGTCCCCATTGAGGCATTGGGATGTTTAACCACAGCTTCAAAATGGGCAGGGGAGAGGGCACAGCTTATCCTTAAAAAGGAGGATCCTAACAACTTGAGTCACTCCATGCAAATATTTTCTCTTCTGCACATGTGAAAGAAAAGAGACCAGATTCTGCAAATCAGACCTCATCCCTATCTTTCTTATAACCCTGCTTTCATTGCAGGTACTTGGGAATGGGAAGGAGAGGTAAAAGGTGCGGCTTATGCAACATGCCCCTCCTTCTGGTACCTGGTCTTTGGGTATCACACAGCTTTAGGACTGCAGAATCATGGGGCCAAAGAGCAACCTGGTGTTTTGGAAAAAAGCAGCTCGGGTGGCACATGGCCAGCCTCTCTCCCCTCCAGAGCTAGCTCCCTCAACAAGAGTGCCAGAGAAGAAGGGTTGGATTTCAAAAGAGCTGACACCTAGATTTTTTTGCTTATGTGCAAAGTCCACTACATGAACCTCCGCTCAGTAATTTCTGGAGGAGACAAACCTAAACGCAGTCTGCAAGACTCTGCCGAACTGACAGCACCAGAGAGAAGTTTCATCATGTAGGCATCTGCTCTTCTTCATTTGTTTCTGGGGACACCTGAAAGGATTGGTGTGGAGACAGCTTTCCAGGTGGGGGCTCAAACTAAAAAGAAATTAAAAAAATAATAATGATTGCTTTATGACCTCATTTCCACTTAAGTGAGACAAATCAAATATACCTAAGGAAAAGGAATAACTTAAGAAACATGTATCTGGCACTTAGTTTGTGAAGGATAACTTGTTAGGTAATATGAAAAATTCTTGCAGGTCTCTGACCTGCACTAATAAATAAATGAGGAGAGATTGGACAGTTGCTGGAAGAAGGGGGTGAACGGAGCCCTTAATGTGTGGGGACTGCATATGTTATCATATTTAATCCTTCTGGTTATATCACAAGGGAGGTGGTTTTTTTTCCCCCCCCTGCATGTGACTCACAAGAAGTTTGCTGTACTCAAAGTCAGAAAAGAAATAAGTAGATAGATACAGGCATGCCTTGTCTGATTGAGCTCCTCTATTGTACTTTGCAGATACTGTGTTTTTTCAAATTGAAGGTATGTGGTGTCCCACATCAAGCAAGTATATGGGCACCATTTTCCAACAGTATTTGCTTCCTTTGTGTCTCTGTGTCACATTTTGGTAATTCTTACAGTATTTCAAACTTTTTCATTATTATTATATTTGTTATGGTGCTCTGTGATCAGTGATCTTTGGTGTTATTTTTATAATTCTTCTGGGATGTCATGAACTGTGCACATATAAGATGTTGAAGTTCATCACTAACTGGTGTGTGTGTTCTGACTGCCCTTCTGATGTCTCTCTCTTTCCCCTTGGGCATCCCCATGCCCTGAGACATAACAATATTGAAATTAGGAGAGTTAACCATACAATGACCTCTAAGTGTTCTAACAATATTGAAACTAGGAGAGTTAACCATACAATGACCTCTAAGTGTTCTAACAATATTGAAACTAGGAGAGTTAACCATACAATGACCTCTAAGTGTTCTGGTGAAAGGAAGAGTCATATGTTTCCCATTGTGAATCAAAAGCTAGAAATTATTAAGCTTAATGAGGAAGGCAAGTCAAAAATCAAGACAGGTGGAAAGCTAGGCCTCTTACACCAAACAGTTAGCTAAGCTGTGAATGCAAAGGAAAGCTTGAAGAAAACTAAAAGTGCTACCCAGTGAACATATGAATAATAAGCAAGCACAACAAGCTCATTGCTGATATAGAATACTTTAGTTGGCTGGATAGATCAAACCAGCCACAACATTTCCTTAAACCAAAATCTAACCCATAGCAAGGTCTCCCTTCAATTATGTGAAGCCTGAGAGAGGTGAAGAAGCTTCAGAAGAAAAGTCTAAAGCTAGTAGAGGCTGGTTAATGAGGTCTGAGGAAAGAAAATGTCTCCATAACATCAAACTGCAAGGTGAAGGGGCAACCACTGACAGAAGCTGCTGCAAGTTATCCACAACATCTAGCTATGATATTAATGACCGTGGCCTCACTCAACAACAGATTTTCAATATAGATGAAACAGCCTTCCATTGAAAGAAGATGCCATCTAGGACTTTCATGCAGCTGCTGACTTTAAGTTAAAACCAATGTTCGTTTACGTTCTGAAAATCCTAGGGCCCTTAAGAAGTATGGTAAATTGGGATACCTCGGTGGCTCAGTCGTTAAGCATCTGCCTTCAGCTCAGGTCATGATCCCAGCGGGAAGCCTCTGCCTGCAGCTCCCCCTGCTTGTGCTCTCACGATGTTTCTCTCTCTCTCTCTCTCTGACAAACAAATAAATAAAATCTTTGGTGGCTCAGTCTGTTAAGAGTCTGCCTTCAGCTCAGATCATGATCCCAGGGTCTTAGGATCAAATCCCGTATCAGGCTCCTTGCTCGGTGGGGAGACTGCTTCTCTCTCTGCCCTCTGGCCCTCCCCCTGATTGTGCTCTTTCTCGCTCTCTGACAAATAAATATATAAAATCTCAAAAAAAAATTACAGTAAATCTACTCTTCCTGTGCTCAGTAAATGGAATGTCACAGCCTGAATGACAGCACAGCTGTTTACAACATGGTTTATTGAATATTTTCAGCCACTGTTGAGACCTACTGCTCTGTAAAGAAGATTCCTTTCAAAATACTACTTCTCATTGACAGTTTCCCTAGTCCCCCAAGAGCTCTAATGGAGATGGACAAGATTAATGTTGTTTTCATGCCTGCTAACACAACACTCATTCTGCAGCCCATGAGTCAGGTGGGGACTAATTCTGACTTTTAAGTCTCATTCTTATTCTTTAAGAAATAAAATTCATAAGGTGATAGCTTCCACAAATGGAGATTCCTCTGATGGATCTGAGCAAAGTAAATTGAGAAACTTCTGGAAAGGACTTACCATTTTGGACACCATAAAAGACATGCATGGTTCATGGGAAGAGATAAAAATATCAACATTAACAGTTTAGAAGACGTTGATTCCAACCCTCATGGAGAACTCCAAGGGGTTCCAGACTTCAGTGGAGGCAGGAACTTCAGGAACTGCAGATGTGCTGGAAACAGCAAGAGAACTAGAATCCGAAGTAAGCCTGAAGAGCTGACTGATTTTGCTGCCATCTCATGATACTTCAATGCATGAGGAGTTGCTGTTTACAGATGAGCAAAGAATGAGGTGTCTTTAGATGAAATTTACTCCTGGTGAAGATGCTGTGAAGACTGTTGAAATGCCAACAAAGAATTTAGAATATTATGTAAACTTCACTGCCGGAGTAGAGGGGCAGGGTTTGTGAGGATTGACTCCAATTCTGAAAGAAGTTCTACTGAGTAAAATGTCATCAAACAGCATTACATGCTGCAGAGAAATTGTGAAAGAAGGAGCCAATCAATGTGGCAAACTTCACTGTTGTCTTATTTTAAGGAATTGCCCTAGCCACCCCAACCTTCAGCAGCCAGCACCCTGATCAGACATCAGCATCGAGGCAAGACCTTCCACCAGCAAAAATGATTACCACTCACTGAAAGCTCAGATGACAGTTAGCATTTTTTAAAAAAACAAAGTATTTTTTTAAAGATTTTATTTATTTATTTGAGAGAGAGAGTGAGAGAGAGCATGAGAGGGCAGAAGGTTAGAGGGAGAAGCAGACTCCCCATAGAGCTGGGAGCCTGATGCAGGTCTCAATCCCGGGACTCCAGGATCATGACCTGAGCCGAAGGCAGTTGCTCAACCAACTGAACCACCCAGTTTGCCCCTAAACAAAGTATTTTTAATTAAGGTATGTACATAGAGTTGTTTGTTTGGTTGGTTGGTTTTTTGTGGGGTTTTTTTGGTTTGTTTGTTTTGTTTTTTTTACATAATGCTGTTTCATCATTTTGTTTTCTTCAAACGACTGACAGTGATACATAATGCTGTTTCATCATTTTGTTTTCTTCAAACGACTGACAGTGATTTGGAAGAGAGACAGAGAACACACATAGAAAAACCAGGAACATGTCACCACTCTGCACATTGCCCAACATGTTAAAGCAGCAGGATCCAAACATACAGTGAACTCTTTGTGACCTAGATGTTTTTCCATAGAAACAAACTAATATTGGCTCATTTCTACAAGTCCAAATCTTTCATGACCACCCTGAAGAATCCACATTCTTGAGGACCTAAGCTGAAAAGATGTATCAGAGTCCTAGGAAGTCAAAGTGAACAGGGAACAACCCAGCAGGAACAAATGCCTCAGAGCTAAATATTTAAGTGTCAATAACTTCTAGCCAAAGACCATGTGGAACACACCTAGAAGCCAGATGAGTCAGATTTATTGTCTGTTGCAACAAGAGAGACAGCACACCTTAAGGAAGTGTGGCACATCTCAGTAACAGTGTCAGGAGGGACTTGCCAGGTGATTTGGGGAAGGGTTCGAGGAAGCATGGATTTGCTCTGCTTGGATACTGTCAGAAAGCATTGCAATTCTATTGAAGACTCTTGTCCTTGAAGCAGGAAGAAAGCACAGGGATAAAGAAGTGGCAGCCACTTGTTACCTGGGGAGAGGAGTATTTGGCCATTTTTGCAGAGAAGACAGCCTTCTTGTTTTGTCCATGCTCAAACATGACCGTGACACAGTCTCTTTTTTGTCTCCTTCCATCATGGCCACAGAATGACCTTGCCTGATGTTGTTGTTCTGTAAAAATGTTATGTTTTAAGGTCTGCTTTTTAAAAAAATTCTTTCCCAAATTCATAAAACTCAAATTTCAAAGTGGAATGTGGAACTATTTTAGATAAATGACCTGTCATGCAGAAAGTAGCAGAGGGACAAATAAGTACAGACAATGACTTTCTTCTAACATTTGCATTTAGAAATTTACAACCACTGACTCTGTCAAGAAGTCACCTTGATTTTTTAAAAATAAAAAATCAGCACCATTTGTTGAAAAAACTATCCTATCTCCATTTGTCTAAACATCTTTTTTTTCTAAGAATTTATTTCTTTATTTGAGAGAGAGAGAGAGAGAGAAAGGATGAGAAGGGGGAGGGTTTGAGGGGAAGCAAACTCCCTGCCAAGCAGGGAGCCTAATGCAGGACTCAATCACAGGACTCCAGGATCATGACCTGAGCCAAAGGTAGTCGCTTAACCAACTGAGCCACCCAGGCACCCCTAGACATCTTGGTAGCAAATCAAATGACCACAAATGTCTTTCTATTTCTGGGCTCTCTATTCCATTTCATTGGTTTATTTTTCTTTATGCCAAGACTCCTCTATGATGATTACAGTGGCTTTCTAGAAAGCCCTGAAATCATGTAAATTTTAGAATCTGTGACTTTCTACAAATAAGACTTGGGATGTTTTATGGCTAATTTGAAACTATAGATCAGTTTGGGGGAGAAATGATGACATACTAGCAATAGTAAATCTTCTGATGGGTTTTTCCCTTTCATGTATTGTTATGGATAGTTTCAACTGCTGCATCTTCAATTTCATTGATCTTTTCTTTTGCAACATCTAATCTACTGCTAAAAACAGCCAGTGTATCTTTCATTTCAGGTGCTATATGTTTTCATTTGTATAAGTTCCATATGCATCTTTTTTATGTCTTCCATTTTTCTTCTCATAATCATGTGGTCCTTTATGTTCTTAAACATGAGGAGTAATATTATTATAGCTATTTAATGTCCTTGTTTGCTAGTTCCAACAGCTCTGCATCTACCCATTTTTATTTCTTTAGGCAAGGAGAAACCTTATCTGCAAGTATTGCAAAGAGTGGGAGAGACTCTTACAACAGGGAAGACGCACTGTTGTAACAGAAAAACAAAACAAAACAACAATTTTGACCATAGGCCTAGCAATGTCTCCTCTAGGTCCGTTTTTTTGTTTGTTTGTTTGTTTTGTTTTGTTTTGTTTTTTAATTTATTTTCAGCATAACAGTATTGTTTTTGCACCACACCTAGTGCTCCATGCAATCCGTGCCCTCTCCAATACCCACCACCTAGTTCCCCCAACCTCCCACCCTCCACCTCTTCGAAACCCTCAGATTGTTTTTCAGAGTCTATATTCTCTCATGGTTCACCTCCCCTTCCAATTTCCCTCAACTCCCTTCTCCTCTCCATCTCCCCTTGTCCTCCGTGCTATTTGTTATGCTCCACAAATAAGTGAAACCATATGATAATTGACTCTCTCTGCTTGACTTATTTCACTCAGCATAATCTCTTCCAGCCCCGTCCATGTTGATCCAAAAGTTGGGTATTCATCCTTTCTGATGGAGGCATAATACTCCAGAGTGTATATGGACCACATCTTCCTTATCCATTCATCCGTTGAAGGGCATCTTGGTTCTTTCCACAGTTTGGTGACCATGGCCATTGCTGCTATAAACATTGGGGTACAGATGGCCCTTCTTTTCACTACATCTGTATCTTTGGGGTAAATACCTAGTAGTGCAATGGCAGGGTCATAGGGAAGCTCTATTTTTAATTTCTTGAGGAATCTCCACACTGTTCTCCAAAGTGGCTGCACCAACTTGCATTCCCACAAACAGTGTAAGAGGGTTACCCTTTCTCCACATCCCCTCCAACACATGTTGTTTCCTGTCTTGCTAATTTTGGCCATTCTAACTGGTGTAAGGTGGTATCTCAATGTGGTTTTCATTTGAATCTCCCTGATGGCTAGTGATGATGAACATTTTTTCATGTGTCTGATAGTCATTTGTATGTCTTCATTGGAGAAGTGTCTGTTCATATCTTTTGACCATTTTTTTATATGATTGTTTTGTGTGTGTTGAGTTTGAGGAATTGTTTATAGATCCTAGATATCAACCTTTTGTCTGTACTGTCATTTGCAAATATCTTCTCCCATTCCGTGGGTTGCCTCTTTGTTTTGTTGACTGTTTCCTTTGCTGTGCAGAAGCTTTTGATTTTGATGAAGTCCCAAAAGTTCATTTTCGCTTTTGTTTCCTTTGCCTCTGGAGACATATCTTGAAAGAAGTTGCTGTGGCTGATATCGAAGAGGTTACTGCCTATGTTCTCCTCTAGGATTCTGATGGATTCCTGTCTCACGTTGAGGTCTTTTATCCATTTTGAGTTTATCTTTGTGTATGGTGTAAGAGAATGGTCAAGTTTCATTCTTCTACATCTAGCTGTCCAGTTTTCCCAGCACCATTTATTGAAGAGACTGTCTTTTTTTCCACTGTATATTTTTTCCTGTTTTGTCAAAGATATTTGCCCATAGAGTTGAGGGTCCATATCAGGGCTCTCTACTCTGTTCCACTGGTCTATGTGTCTGTTTTTATGCCAGTACCATGCTGTCTTAGTGATCACAGCTTTGTAGTAAAGCTTGAAAACAGGTAACGTGATGCCCCCAGTTTTATTTTTGTTTTTCAACATTTCCTTAGTGATTTGGAGTCTCTTCTGATTCCGTACAAATTTTTGGATTATTTGCTCCAGCTCTTTGAAAAATACCGGTGGAATTTTGATCATAATGGCATTAAAAGTATAGATTGCACTAGGCAGTATAGACATTTTAACAATGTTTATTCTTCCGATCCAAGAGCATGGAATATTCTTCCATCTTTTTGTGTCTTCTTTCTTTCATGGGTGTTCTGTAGTTCCTCAAGTACAGATCCTTTACCTCTTTGGTTAGGTTTATTCCCAGGTATCTTATGGTTCTTGGTGCTATAGTAAATGGAATCGATTCTCTAATTTCTCTTTCTGTATTTTCATTGTTAGTGTATAAGAAAGCCACTGATTTCTGTACATTGACTTTGTATCCTGCCATGTTACTGAATTGCTGTATGAGTTCTAGTAGTTTGGGGGTGGAGTCTTTTGGGTTTTCCATATAAAGAATCACGTCATCTGCAAAGAGAGAGAGTTTGACTTCTTCATTGCCAATCTGGATACCTTTTATTTCTCTTTGTTGTCTGATTGCTGTTGCTAGGACTTCTAATACTATGTTGAACAAGAGTGGTGAGAGTGGGCATCCCTGTCGTATTCCTGATCTCAATGGGAAGGCTGTAAGCTTTTTCCCATTGAGGATGATATTTGCTGTGGGTCTTTCATAGATAGATTTGATGAAGTTCAGGAATGTTCCCTCTATCCCTATACTTTGAAGAGTTTTAATCAGGAACGGATGCTGGATTTTGTCAAATGCTTTTTCTTCATCAATTGAGAGGACCATGTGGTTCTTCTCTCTTCTCCTCTGGGTCCGTTTTTACTGTTTTTTTTTTTTTCTCCTGCTTATGGATCATGATTTCCTGATTCTTTCCATGCCTAGCATTTTTTATTGGATGCTAGACAATGTGAATCATAACTATGAGTTGATAGACTTATAGTGTTGCATTTTGTTTTGGTGCATAGTTAAGCTATTGGAATGAGATGATCATTTCAAGACTTGCTTTTAACCAGGGTAGGGTGGATTTAGAACAGACAAGTCTGAATTCAATCCTCTGCTGAGTATCTCACCTGATGCCCTTATGTTACGAGGTCTTTCCACTTCAGCCTGTCAGAATACAAACCCTTCCCAGACTTGTGTGAGCTATCAGAATTTTTCCACCTGATCTTTTCCAGTGGCTCTTTTCCTAGGATAAAGGCCAAGGTAGTCTCCCCTTACACAGTTCAGCGACAAGCCAAAGAATGTAGGAGGCTGCTCTTTCCCAAAGATCTCCAGAACTCTCTCTCTCATTTTCTGTCTTTCTCATTCTCTCTCCCCAGCCCCTGCTTTCTCTCTTTCTGGAGCTCCATGCTGGCCTCTATCTCTGTATGCTCAAGTCAGTGAGACTGCTGTGGTCTGGTCTGGTTCCATTTCCTATAGCTGCAGCCTTCAAGCAAGCAGATGCAATCATGAAGCTCACCTTTTCTCTTCCTTTTCTAGGGTTGGCAGTTCTGTGCTGCACGACGTTGTTTCATTTGCTGTTTAGTTTTTTGGTTTTTTTTTTTCTAAGTATTTGATCTCTTTTAAAAAAATATTTTATTTGGCAGAAAGAGAGAGAGACAGAGAGACAGAGGGTGCACAAGCAGAGGGAGTGGCAGAGGGAGAGGGAGAAGCAGGCTCCCCACTGATCAGGACCTGGGATCATGACCTGACCTTCAGCTTAACCATCTGAGGCAGCCAGGCACCCCGTTATTTGCTGTTTACTTCTGTCATTTTTTTTTTTTTTCCCCGGGTGAGATGGTGAGTCCAGATCCTGTTACCTTAGCTTGGCCAGAAGCAGAAGCCTCCTCCCTGCCATTTGAGTCACAAACTTACCCAGTTCTGACCTGAGCATGGCATCTCACTCACAGTTGGTTTTAATGCAACATCTTCTCAGATCACTTCTTTGGTGCCTTCACTTAGAAGGGACTTTGTACTCCTCCAAAGATCATAGTTCCAAAGTACAGTGCTGTGACACGGACTCTTTTCTTCTTTTCCATGTGGTTGAGATTTTATAGAATGTTTTGATAATCCCAATTTCAGGCAGTGAATCAAATATGAAAAAATGCTATATTTATTCTACCTAGTAATCTGTACAATATGCATCATAGGTGTAAGAACGAGGTTTTGAGATGGTGTAAGGCTTAAAAGGGGTGGTGGTGGTGGTGGTAAATACCAATTTGGAATATAGCCTGGAAATTTTTTAATAGGTTTGTTTACATTTTAGACCATGTCCTAATGCCCACATTGAAAAGACTGCAGCAAAACAGCTTGCAATACGTAGCACTTTAACTCAGGTGGGGCGGAAGAAGAGGAAGAGGAGGGGACAGAAAAGGATGGGAAGGAAGAAGAGAGGGAGAAGGAGCAGGGATAGTTGTAATAAAATAACATGTTCAGGGGCGCCTGGGTGGCTCAGTGGGTTAAGCCTCTGCCTTCATGATCTCAGGGTCCTGGGATCGAGCCCTCTCGATCAGGCTCTCTGCTCAGCAGGGAGCCTGCTTCCCTTCCTGCCTCTCTGCCTACTTGTGATCTCTGTCTGTCAAATAAATAAATAAACTCTTAAAAAAAAATAACACGTTCAGTGCTGACTATATGAGAGATAGTCTTCAAAGCCCTTATTGACTCATTTAATGTATTAACTCATTTAGTCCCCACAAAAATTCTATCAAGTAGATAGGACTACTAGCCCATCTTCTTTTGAGGTTGTGAAAATCAACAAAAGGAATCCTTTCGAATGGACTCAGGAAGCCAGCAGAGGGAGCCCTGGCCATACTACTCTCCATTGCATTCACAGCGGGCCCAACAGAAAGTAAGCACCACCTTACTCTCAGTGAGCAATGACCATGACCACAACTCAGCCAATCAAAAGCCTCTATACTTGGCACCTTTTCTTTCCTCCAATAGACCTTTTGTTTAGAACAGCCTTCCCAACTTCTCTTTGACTTATATAAATAAGTGTTCCTCTCCGTTGTTCTCCAGACTTGCCTACCATTTTCTACAGCTTCCTTATCCTGAACTGCAATTCTTTGCTAGTCCCAAGTCAGCCATTTTTGATGGTAAAATGACTGAACAGTTTTATTTGTGAGGTTAACAGAGGAAACCAAGGCCCAGAAAGAGTAACTTCCTTCCCCACTGTTACATAGCTCTTCACTGGTGGAGTCAAAAGAATCACTAATGGCAAATGAATTTCAAAAGAAAATGTGCTTGTTAATCTAAAGTGAAACTGACAGCTGGAATACACTGAAGGGTAAGAAAGTGAACTAAAAACATGTAGAAAGAGCCTCCTGTGCTTTCTACCATGCTCAGCCTTCCCTGGAGCTGGTGAAGACTTTAGTGATGCTCACACGGATGAAGAGCCATGGAAGGGGGACCTGATCATTGGATGAGAGCTTACTACTCATTTTTTTGAATCTCCTCCAGCTTCTTCTCATTCCTGGCTATTTCTTGGTTCTTCCTCTAGGCTACAGTATCTTCCACAATGTTCCTATTGCAAGGTGCCCAGATGCTGCAGACACTGGAGAAATCCCTGAGGAAGAGCCTTCCTGAATCTTTAAAGGTGACTGTAGAAATTTCTGGGTGGGGAGAAAGGAATAGAAATTTCCTGTGAAACAAGAAAAGAGATTAACATTTATTGAGCATTTGGTCTGTGACAAGTGCTAGTGGTGTTTTCTCTCACTGAGTGGCATTACCTCTGTACAAGATATGTGCTATGATGTCTGTGTCACTGATGAGAAGACAGAACTCAGCTTGGTGATTTACCTAATATCACATAAATAGTAACTTCAATGCTATGTTATGAACATGGGTATGTTGGAACCTAACTGCCGTTTGCTTTATATTCTGTGATTACAGAAGTGTTCCCTTACTACTTTCCAAAAGAACATTCTGTAATAACATTGGAATTCTGTCCGGATTTTTCCTCCAAATTTCACGGAGACTGCATATTAATGTTTCGTTTATTCTCCCAAAAAGAACACTTCCCAGGTGACAGGTTAACCATCATGTCCTCTCTAAAATTCCTAAGAAGTCAATTCCCATTTTAATTTAAATTTCCCAATTTCTCCGAACTGACTGCACATCAGGCTATTTCATGACTGACTCTCAGTATCTCCCTTAACCTAGTACATCTGATCAGAAATCTCAGGATTAAATTAGACACACACATAAATACCTACATCCAGAACTGGGCAAGCATGACTCTTAATGCCATTCGTGAGTACTTGCTTGTTTTTTTCTTTAGCACCAAAGTGACAAGGTGTACTTCAGTAGAAACAAAATAACAACCGTGTGTCTTCATGTATGTGTATGTGTGTTTAGAGGACAACTGTTCTTCCCTGAAATTTCTGTAGACATAGAAATTAGATTTTTTTTTTTTTTAGGGGCACCTGGGTGGCTTAGTGGGTTAAGCCTCTGCCTTCAGCTCGGGTCATGATCTCAGGGTCCTGGGTCAAGCCCCACATTGGGCTCTCTGCTCGGCAGGGAGCCTGCTTCCCCCTTGCCCTCTGCCTGCCTCTCTGCCTACTTGTGCTCTCTGTCTCTGTCAAATAAATAAATAAAATCTTTTTTTAAAAAAGAAATTAGATTTTTACTGTTTTATAAGACACTCCTATAAGATGCATGCATTTTAGATAAGATAAATGCATTTGCTCCCTCACTCCCTCACAGCTCTCTTACTCCCTTCTTTCAGTATAAAGGAGAAAAATATTAGCACTATTTTATTTGGAGATCACATGGCTTAATTTTTAGTTATTAGACACAGACAAATGAAATGAGTTGCAATATTCTTTAATTACTATGAAAAAATGACTTTGAGCCACAGCTGACCCTTGAACAACATGGGTTTGAGCTATATGAGTTCACTTATGTGTGGGTTTTTTTCAGTAAATATAGTAAACTACTGTAAATATATTTTCTTTGTAATTTTATTAATAACATTTTCTCCCTTTATTGTAACAATATAATATATAACATACAAAGTTGTCATAATCAACTGTTTATGTTATTGGTAGGGATTCTAGTCAATTGTGAATTATTCATAATTCATAATTCATAAGTTTGGGGAGAATCAAAAGTTATATACAGATTTCCATTGTGCAGGGAATCAGTGCCCCTAACCCCCATGTTGTTCGAGGGCCAACTGTGATCCATAACTAAAGTAACCCATTTTGGTAGATTCTCACTAGCATTAATCTCTATTACCTAATATTTAATTCCTTTCCTTTGGTGATCCTTACGATTCAGGCAACCTTGCAGAGAGATAGTCAATTTGGGGGGAGGAGGTTACATTAGCTAGACACTCTATGAAGAATTGCCTAAGATATTTTTATGCTAAGGAGCTCTTTTATAAATTTTTCAGGTCACCGGTTTTCTTCATGCTTTAGTGTAGGGTTTTGTAATTTGAATTTCTCTTTACCTCTTCTGTTAGTTGGACCTCAAATATTTTGAGAAAACTCTTGGTGAATCCCAAGTGTCTTTTCTTGGAACATCTCTGTGGTAGGATATGGTGGCCCTCTTAGTGCCTCAATTCATTCTCCTTTGGTGCATATTAAAGATACACATTTCTCCCTAGCTGAAATCTAAAATATTTGTATGCCAGGTACTTTTAATGAATATATAACCTAAAACTCAAAACTTCCTTGAGTCGCAGATAAGAATAAGTCCAGCCATTCCTGTAAGTGTTAAATGTTAAATACATTGTAGTACTTGGGTCAATTCCAGTTGAGTCAACTTAGAGTAGCTGCCTGGCATGTTCTGAGTTCAGCAGGAAAAAAAGAAGAAAAATTTAAATAATTAGGCCATGGGAATAACAAAGAGTAACAGTTCTACATGTTTTCAGATCCCATCATGGATAATATCGTAGTGCAAATCAACTTTACAGCCCCCAAATGCAAGTGTGTAAAAACATAATGTCTATAATTTGCCAAACTATACTGAATTTCTGTATCAAGACTCCACTTATGGTTGGAAACAAAATAAATTTAGATAAACTCAGTCAACTCAGAGGTTTTTTTTAAAGATTTATTTATTTGAGAGAGAGAGAGAGAACATACACAAGCAGGGGCAGGAACACAGGGAGAGAGAGAGAGAGAGCACAAGACTCCCTAATGAGTGCAGAGCCTGATGCAAGGCTTGATCCCATAACCCTGAGATCATGACCTGAACCAAAACCAAGAGTCAGATGCTTAATTGACTGAACCACCCGCATCCCCCTCAACTGAGTTTTTCCCCCTTCTCTTCCCCACCCCTTTAACATCAATAGTTTATGTGGGTGGAGAGCAGGGGTGAAAGATATTGGTATAGTCCTTGGTCATCATCTATCCATGGTGGAAATTATTAAAGTATATACCATCTTTTTGGCCTTGGGTCATTTGCATGTTCCCATGCTGGTATCTGAAGAGGCTTCGTGTTTACATTTACCATGAGGCCCATGCGGATATCCACTGCTGCATTCCCCAATCCCCAAACCACAGAAACACAATGTCCAGGATGAGGGTGGGGATCCAAGACTGGGCCCCAAACCATGGGACTCACAACCTATTCTCTTGAGTACTTTGCTGTAGCCTCTGCTTGTTGGTGGAAGTTCATTTAATCTTTCCAGATAATAATGTGGTCATTTGGGATGCCTGGGTGGCTCAGTGGGTTAAGCTGCTGCCTTCGGCTCAGGTCATGATCCCAGGGTCCTGGGATCGAGTCCCACATCAGGCTCCTTGCTCAGTGGGGAGGCTGCTTTTCTATCTGCCTCTGCCTGCTGCTCTGCCTGCTTGTGTTCTCCCTCTCTTTCTCTCTGACAAATAAATAAGTAAATAAAATCTTAAAAAAAAATAATGTGGTCATTTATGTTAAGGAGCATTAAACATGTACATAATCTTTGAGCCAGCAACTACTCTTCTGGATATTCTAAGAAAATAGGTGCCCATGCAAAGATTTCTGTGCAAGCATGTTGTATGAAAAATTATTTGTCAAAGTGAAAAGTTGGAAATGGCTAAAATTACCACCAATAGGCAAATAAATTAAACTGTGGTACATCCCTACAATGGAATCCTAAGCAGCCATTATAAAATAATTGAAAAATTTTCTGTTTATGAACATAGATATATGCCCACAATGCATTCAGTGGGGGAAAAAACACAATGTATCAGATCATTTTATTTTTATAAAATTGTTGTATCTCTATGTGTATGAAAGAAGAAAGTCTTGGAAGAGATAATTTTAAATCCTAAAATGAAGAATGGTAGTCTTAAAATCATCAAATTTTATCTGTCCAAACATTTTACTGATGCATGTATGATTCATATTGGATGGGGAGAGAAAGCTCTCCTCATTAAAGAGTAAAAAAAAAAAAAAAAGTAGTACTTGGAAATAGTTTGACCTAGGTGTCCTATTTGGCCTTACTTTAACACAAAATTCCATGATTTCATAGAAAAAATCCTTGTCCTGATCAAACAAGACACTTTACCATCCCTTCCTAACAAGCCAAACCTCTCTCCCCTACTTGGGATGCTGCAGGTTTATGGGACTGTCTTCCACATGAACCAGGGAAATCCATTCAAGCTGAAGGCCTTAGTGGACAAGTGGCCTGACTTTACAACAGTGGTTATCCGCCCTCAGGAGAAGGTAAGTTGCCAGAAGTTGTATTAATATGCCTCTGTGTTCATTTTTGCTGTGAGCCAGCCATGCACTCGGAAGTGTGGCAGCTCCAGGGGATACAGAAATGAATTGTGTGATGGTGAGCAAGTCCTGTCCTCAAGGAACTCACAGCCTGGAAGAAAAAATCCATAAGCAAATAAAAGAACATGGTGTGAAAAGTGCAAGAACAGATGTATAACACAGAAATAGCCTAGGTGAAAGCTGATTCAGCTATGAAGGTTGGAGATGGAGGTTATAGGAAAAGGTCAGAGAGACTTCCTGATGAGAGGTTTCATCTACACTGGATTTGGGGCATAGATAGCGTTAGGCTGAAAAGAAAAAGAGGCCATTCTAACCAGAGAAAAAACACCAAGGGCCAACATAGAAAGTTGTGAAATAGCACGATGAGTTAGAATGGTCATTAAAAGGAAATTTATAAAACTATAACTTCCATATGCATTTAGGGAAACATTTAAAGAGAGAGAGAGCATAAGTGGGGGGGGAGGAGCAGAGAGAGAAAGAGAGAATCTCAAGTAGACTCTGCACTGAGTGAGGAGCCTGAGGCAGGGCTAAATCTCACGACCCTGAGATCATGACCTGAGCCAGAACCAAGAGTTGGACACTTAACCAACTCTACCACCCAGAAGCTCACATTTTGGGGAAACACTTAAAAACTAGAGAAACTACACAGTTAATACATTTCAAACAAAAACTCCTAAGCTTATTCTTAAATATGCAGTAAAATTATAAATATATAAAAATATAAATATTATATCTTTCATAGAAATAAAGTTATTTGAAAACCACTAAATTAAATAATATATAAAGAAATTTGTATTAGTAATAAAAACTGAACAAAAATAAAATTATTTGGGGCACCTGGTTGGCTCAGTGGGTTAAGCCTCTGCCCTCAGCTCAGGTCATGATCTCAGGGTCCTGGGATCGAGCCCCACGTCGGGCTCTCCGTTCAGCGGGGAGCCCGCATCCCCCTCTCTCTGCCTGCCTCTCTGCCTACTTGTGATCTCTTTCTCTGTTAAATAAATAAATAAATAAAATGAATTATTTTATCTTTTATGTTAAATGTGATCTTAAGGAACAAAATGTATTAGTGGGTATCCTTGATGATTTGTCAGTGTATTTTGGGGCAACATTTTCCAATTATTTTTTAAGAAGCTTTCTAATTCTACGCTGAGCTGTGGTAATATTTTCCTATGCCTCCTTCCTCCTAATAATCTCATCTGTTATTGAGAGGAGTTAAGATGATAGAGGAGTAGGAACCCTAAGCTTGTCTTGTCCCTCAAATACAACTGGATAACTATCAAATCATTCTAAACACCCAAGAAACCAATCAGAGTTCTGAAAAAACAAATGCAAGTCTACAAGTAGAAAAGCAACTGTCCTTTGGAAGGTAAGATGTACAGAGACTTGAATCTGGGGTGATACGGATGCAAGGAGGGAGCCTGCTTAAGGAGGCTACTGCAAAGTATTATAAGCAATTGAGTGCAGAATTGGTACTCAGCAGAGCTTCCAGGTGTAGGAACAGAGAAGACAGATGAAAACAGTAAGTGTAGGCGCTGACTTTCTGCTATGTGTTGCTATAAACCTGCAAATGGCTGCGTGGTCATGTGACAGCTTTCTTGGGAACAGGTCCAGCAAAAGGCAGAAGCATACTGAGACCCTCTCTGGGAAGAACAGCACAGGTCCCCACCAGAGGACTCCCTAAAATTTTGGAGTTTGAAACTCAGTCGTGTGCCTGAGATAAAAATGCTTGGACACATGAAGGGCGAATACAGAGTTCTGACAAAAACCAAGGAGACAAAAGTGATTGATTGCTTTTTTCTGAGGGCTCACTGAAGAGTTGGGGCTGAGAATTTTCAGCTCTAGTGCTAGAGAGCTGGGCACGGCCATTTTCATTACCCCTCCTTCAGTGCTGAAAGCCTTCAGGGAGCAAAACTGCGCCACCTAGTGGAGTTTGGAGCTGCTCCCACTGAGCCCTGCCTCTCTGTGCACTGGAGATGCATTTCCACTAGGACAAACCCACCTAAGAATTAACTCAACTGGTGCCTCCTCCAGAAAACCAGCACAAACAACTTGCTTACACCAAGTTAACTGATCATAGAGGGCTGCAAATCTTCAGCTGTTAGGGAAAACAGTATATAGCATTTTTGTATTTTTATTCTTTAGTCTTTTAGTATTATTTTTTCAGTTTTTTTAATTTTTTCAATTCTTTTTTTATTCTTTTTTTATTTTTTATATGTACTTTATATCTCTATTGTTTTATTTTTTGTTCCTTTTCATTGTATTGCATTATTTATATACATATATTTAGTGTTTATATGTATATATACATTATATATTTCATTGTATTGTATTTTCTATATATACACACTCCCTCTCTCCTTTTTTCTTTTCTTTTTCTTTCTTTCTTTCTTACCTTGGGATCTAGTTTTTTTTTTTTAGCAAGCAGACCAAAACACACCAAGGATCTAGGGGGGGCTTTTCATTGTTGTTGTTGTTTCTTTCTTTTCTTTTCTGGACAAAAATGAGAAGACAGAAAAATTCACCCCAAAAGAAGGAACAGGAGGTAGTACTCACAGCCAGGTATTTAATCAATATGGCTATAAGTAAGATGTTTGAACTAGAATTTAAAACAATTATAAAGACACTACCTGGCCTTGAAAAAGGCATAGAAGACACCAGAGAATCCCTTAACGTAGAGATAAAAGAACTAAAATCTAATAAGGCCAAAATTAAAACTGCTATTACTAAGATGCAGCCCAAAGAGAAGGCCATAAAAATTAGTATAATGAAGCAGAAGAAAGAATCGGTGATATAGAAGATGAAATGTGGGAAAATAAGGAAGCCAAAAAGAAGAGGGAAAGGAAACTATTAGATCATGAAGGAATACTTAGGGAACTCAACAATTCCAGAGAACAAAATAATTTCTATAAAAAAGGAGTCCCAGAAAAGGAAGAGTGAGGAAAAAGGGCAGAAGGTTAATTTGAACAAATTATAGCTGAGAACTTTCCTAATTTGGGAAAGGAAACAAGCATCTAAGTCCAAGAGGCACAGAGAACTCCTCTCAAAATCAACAAAAATAGGTCAACACCTCAAACATATTATAGTGAAACTTGCAAATTACAAAAATAAAGAAAAAAATCCTGAAAGCAGCTTGGGACAAGAGGTCCTTAACCTACAAGGTAGAAACATAAGGCTGGCAGCAGATCTGTCCACAGAGTCCTGCAGGCCAGAAAGGACTGACATGATATATTCAACATGCTAAATGGGAAAATATGCAGCCACGAATACTTTAGCTAGCAAGGCTGTCATTCAGAATAGAAGGAGAGAGAGAGTTTCCAAGACAAACAAAAACTAAAGGAATTCATGAACACTAAACCAGTCCTGCAAGGAATATTTAAGGGAACACTTTGAGCACAAAGAGAGACCAAAAGTAATAAAGACTAGAAAGGAACAAAGACAATCTACAGAAACAGTGACTTTACAGATAACACAATGGCACTAAATTCATAGCTTTCTATAATTACTCTGAATGTAAATGGGCTAAGTGCTTCAATCCAAAGACATCGGGTATCAGAATGTATTAAAAAAACAAGACTCCTGGAACAAACAATCCAAAATTTGTATGGAACCAGAAAAGACCACAAATAGCCAGAGGAATGTTGAGAAAGAAAATGAAAACTGGAGGCATCCTAATTCCGGACTTCAAGCTATAATACAATGTAATCATCAAGACAGTATGGTACTGGCACAAAAACAGACACATAGATCAGTGGAAGAGACCAGAGAGCCCAGAAATGGACCCTCAATTCTATGATCAAATCTTCAGCAAAGCAGGAAAGAATATTCAATGAAAAAAAAAAAACTGTTTCTTCAAAAAATAGTATTGGAAAATTGGACAGTCACATGGAGAAGAATGAAATTGGACCAATTTCTTTACACAAAAATAAACTTAAAATGGATGAAAGACCTAAATGTGAGTCAGGAATCCATCAGAATCCTAGAATAGAACACAGGCAGCAATCTCTTTGACCTCTGCCACAAGAGCTTCTTGCTAGACATATGGCCAAAGGCAAGGGAAACAAAAGCAAAAATGAACTATTGGGACTTCATCAGGATAAAAAGCTTTCACAAAGCAAAGGAAACAATAAACAAAACTAAAAGGCAACCTAAAGAATGGTAAAAGATATTCACAAATGACATATCTCATAATGGGCTAGTATCCAAAATCTATAAAGAACTTATCAAACTCAAGACCCCCCCCCCCAAAAAAAATACAGTCAATAAATGGAGGGGTGCGTGGGTAGCTCAGTGGGTTAAAGCCTCTGCCTTCGGTTCAGGTCATGATCCCAGGGTCCTGGGATCGAGCCCCACACTGGGCTCTCTGCTCAGCAGAGATTCTGCTTCCTCCTCTTTCTCTCTCTCTCTCTGCCTGCTGCTCTGCCTAATTGTGATCTCTGTCTGTCAAATAAATAAATTAAATAAATAAATAATAAATAAATAAAATCTTAAAAAAAAAAAGAAATGGACATAATCCCTACTCATCAAAGAGCCTTCTTCTCCCCCTGTCCCTTCCCCTGCTTGTGCCCTCTCTCTCTTGCTCTCTGTCAAATAAATAAATAAAATCTTAAAAAAAAAAGGAAAGAACGAAAGAAATGGGTGGAAGACACAAACAGACATTTTTCCACAGAAGACATACAAATGGCTAACAGACACATGATAAAATGCTCACATTACTTGGTATCAGGGAAATACAAGTCAAAAGCACAATGAGACACCACCTCACACCCGTCAGAATGGCTAAAATTAACAATGCAGGAAACAACAGATGTTGGTGAGGATGAAGACAAAGGGTAACCCTCTTACATTGTTGGTGGGAATGCAAACTTGTGCAGCCACTCTAGAAAACAGTGTGGAGGTTTTTCAAAAAGTTAAAAATAGAGTTACTCTGTGACTCAGCAATTACACTATTAAGTATTTATCCAAAGGATACAAACAGTGATTCGAAGGGGCACCTGCACCCCCATGTTTATAGCAGCAATGTCTACAATAGCTAGAATATGGAAAGAGTCCAGATATCCATCAACAGATGAATGGATAAAGAAGATGTGGTATATATACACAATGGAATATTACTCAGCCATCAAAAAGAATGAAATCTTGCCCCTTGCAATGATGTGGATGGAACTAGAGGATATTATGCTAAGTGAAATAAGTCAAAAAAAGACAAATACCATATGATTTCACTGATATGTGGAATTTAAAAATAAAACAGATATCATAGGGGAAGGGAAAGGGTAAGAAAAGATAAAAACAGAGAAGGGTCAAACAATAAGAGACTCTTTAACAACAGAGGACAAACATTGTAGCTGGTGGGGATGGGAGTGTGGGGTGGGGTAATTGGGTAATGGGCATTAAGGAGGGCACTTGAGGTAATGAGCACTTGGTATTATATGTATTTGATGAATCACTAAATTCTACCCCTGAAGCTAAAAATACACTACATGTTAACCAAATCGAATTTAAGTGAAAAAAAATTTCATTAATAATTTAAAAAATAATAGAAAGCAAACTAAAAAGTTAATAATCTCATCTGTTATTCAATAATTTGAGATGATCTTCAAATAAGTGGTTTATTTCTTTTTAGAGCTACACTTTATTTAACTCTAGCATTGTTTTAAGAAAGCATTTTTAATTTTTCATCTTCTTTGGCTTCATTAAATTTAGATGGTGATTTTAATCCAGAATTAGCTATAACCAAATTTAATACTGTCACATTCATAATTGGTGTGTTCTGCAAGTATTTGAACTGTAGTAAAATTTATTCTTGCCACAGATGCTTTTCCTTATTACTTGTTTTCCTCTTCTTCCCATTGGGAATAACAGAAATATAGGAGAATGCTTTCTAATAATTGTCTTTGCTTGACTTGAAATTTTAATGCACTATGTGGTTAGAGAGTACTATTGTTATAAAATTTCTATCATAAATTGAATACTTGACTCTCTCCTCTTATCTCATTATTTAAATAACTTAGGAATAATTGCAATGCACCAATAGAAATATCAACATTTTAGTACTTAAAAATATCACAGTGTATCTCACATTTTGGTCCTTAGTACATTTTGAGTGTACTCTGTGTATGGTGTAAGAAAGTGGTCCAGTTTCACTCTTTTCCATGTAGCTGTCCAGTTTTCCTAACACCATTTATTGAAGAGACTGTCTTTCTTCCATTGGATAGTCTTTCCTGCTCTGTCTGTCACAGATTAATGGACCGTATAAACAGGAGTTTATTTCTGGCTCTCTAGTCCAATTCATTGATCTGTGTATTTATTTTTGTGCCAATATCATACTGTTTTGATTAATACAACTCTGTAATATATCTTAAATTCTGAAATTATGATATCTCCATCTTTTTTTTTTCTTCCTCAAGATTGTTTTTGCCATCCAGGGTCTTTGTGGTTCCATACAAATTTTAGCCTTATTTGTTCTAGGTCTGTGGAAATGCTGTTGGTATTTTGATAGGGTTTGCACTGAATCTGTACTTTGGGCAGTATGGACATTTTGACAATATCAATTCTTCCAGCCCATGAGCATGGAATATCTTTCTCTTTGTTTGTGTCATCTTCAATTTCTTTCCTCAGTGTTTTATAATTTTCAGAGTACAGCTCTTTCAGTTCGTAGGTTACATTTGTTCCTATATATTTTGTTTTTGCTGATGCAATTGTAAATGGAATTTGTTCTTAATTTTTCTATCACTTCATTTTAATTGTATATAAACAAACAATTTCTGTGTATTAGTTTTGTCATAGGGTTTTCTATGTATAGTATCATGTCATCTTCAAATAGTGACAGTTTAACTTCTTTAACAATTTGGATGAATTTTATTTCTTTTTCTTGTTGCATTGCTGTGGTTGGGACTTCTAGGACTGTGTTGAATAAAAGTGGCAAGAGTGGGGGCACCTGGCTTGTGCAGTTGGTTAAGTGTCAGACTCTTGGTTTCGGCTCAGGTTGTGACCCCATGGGATCCAGCCCTGCCTCTGGCTCAGCACTCACTGTGGAATCTGCTTGAGGTTCTCTTTCCCTCTCCTTCTGCCCTTCCCACTCATGCACTCTCTATCTCTGAAATAAATAGATAAATCTTTAGGGGGAAAAAAGTGGCAAGAGTGGACATCCTTGTCTTCTTCCTAACCTTAGAGGAAAAGTTCTTTTTTTCACCATAACAGCTTAATATCCAAAATCCATAAAGACTTACACAACTCAACATCAAAAAACAAATAATCCAATTTAAAAATGGGCAGAGGACTTGAATTAGATACTTCTCCAAAGAAGACATACACATGACCTACAGGCACATGAAAAAATGCTCTATATCATTCATCATCAGGGAAACACAAATCAAAACCACAACTAGATATAACCTTACAGCTATCAGAATGGCTCCAATCAAAAAGATGAGAAAGAACAAGCATTGGTGTGGATGTGGGTAAAAAGGACCCTCATGCACTATTGGTGGGAATTTACATTGGTACAGCCACTATAGAAAACAGTAAGGACGTTCCTCAAAAAAACTGAAAATAGAAATACCATATGATCCAATAATTACACTACTGGGTATTTACCCAAAGAAAATGAAAACACAAATTTGAAAAGATCTATGCACCATATTTATAGCAGCACTGTTTATAATAGCCAAGATATGGAAGCAACCCAAGTGTCCATCAATAGAAGAATGGATAAGAAAAGATTTAGTGTCTTTTACACCATACACAAAAATAAACTCAAAATGGATAAAAGACTTCAACGTGAGACGGGAATCCATCAGAATCCTAGAGGAGAACATAGGCAGTAGCCTCTTCGATATCAGTCACAGCAACTTCTTTCAAGATATGTCTCCAAAGGCAAAGGAAACAAAAGCAAAAATGATCTTTTGTGTCTTCATCAAGATCAAAAGCTTCTGTACAGCAAAGGAAACAGTCAAGAAAACAAAGAGGCAACCCACGGAATGGGAGAAGATATTTGCAAATGACAGTACAAACAAAAGGTTGATATCCAGGATCTATAAAGAACTTCTCAAACTCAACACACATAAAACAGATAATCATGTAAAAAAATGGGCAGAAGACATGAACAGACACTTCTCCAATGAAGACATACAAATGACTATCAGACACATGAAAAAATGTTCATCATCACTAGCCATGAGGGAGATTCAAATTAAAACCACATTGAGATACCACCTTACACAAGTTTGAATGGCCAAAATTAGCAAGATAGGAAACAACATGTGTTGGAGAGGATGTGGAGAAAGGGGAACCCTCTTACACTGTTGGTGGGAATACAAGTTGGTGCAACCACTTTGGAGAACAGTGGGGAGAAATTAAAAATAGAGCTTCCCTATGACCTTGCAATTGCACTACTGGGTAATTAACCCAAAGATACAGATGTAGTGAAAAGAAGGGCCATCTGTACCCCAATGTTTATAGCAGCAATGGTCCTGGTCACCAAACTGTGGAAAGAACCAAGATGTCCTTCAATGGACGAATGGATAAGGAAGATGTGGTCCATATACACTCTGGAGTATTATGCCTCCATCAGAAAGGATGAATACCCAACTTTTGTAGCAACATGGACAGGACTGGAAGAGATTATGCTGAGTGAAATAAGTCAAGCAGAGAGAGTCAATTGGTTTCACTTATTTGTGGAGCATAACAAATAACATGGAGGACATAAGGAGATGGAGATGAGAAGGGAGTTGAAGGAAATTGGAAGGGGAGATGAACCATGAGAGACTATAGACTCTGAAAAACAATCTGAGGGTTTTGAAGGGGTGGGAGTTTGGGGGAGCCAGGTGGTGGGTATTATGGAGGGCACATATGGCATGGAGGACTGGGTGTGGTGCATCAACAATGAATTCTATTACGCTGAAAAGAAATTAATAAAAAAAAAAAGAAAAGATTTAGTGTTTATGGAGTATTACTCAGCCATAAAAAGAGTGAGATCTTGCCCGTTGTGACAACATGGATGGACCCAGAAGGTATAATGCTACATGAAATAAGTCAGACAAAGAAATACAAATACCATATAATTTCCCTCATATGTGGAATCTGAAAAACAAATAAGCAAACAAACAAAAATCAGAAACAAATCCATAAATACAGAAAACAAACTGATGGTTCCTAAAAGGGAAGAGGGTAGAGGGATGGGCAAAATGGGTGAAGGGGAGTGGGAGGTACAGGTTTTCTGTTATGGTATGAATAAGTCATGGGGATAAAAGGTACAGCATAGGGAATATAGTCAGTGGTGGTGTAATAGCATTGTATGTGAGAGATGGTAGCTGTACTTGTGCTAAGCACAGCATAAAGTATAGACTTGTTGGATAATTATGTTGGATACCTGAAACTAACATAACACTGTGTGTCAACTTACTTCAATTTTAAAAACTCATAGTAGAGTGGAATTTAGAAAAATGTATTACAATCATGAAATATAAAGAATGTTTCATTTTGCTTTTCCCAATGACAATAGGAGATGATAGATGATTTTGATCACTACACCAATACTTACCAAATCTACTCCAAGGACCTCAAGAATTGTGAGGAATTTCTTGGCTCACCAGAAGTCATCAACTGGAAACAGCATTTGCAGATCCAAAGTAAGAGAAATGGGATGTGTGTAGCCTCACTTCTCTGTCCTAAACAATTTTCCCTGAGTCATATCTCCTATCCCCCAAGCTCCAGACCCTCAGCCTGCTGCCAAACTTTTAACTCACTCGTAAAGGGAGAAAAAAATACTCTTGCAAAGAATGGGGTTTTATTTTTTATTTTTTATTTTTTTTTATTTTATTTTATTTATTTTATTTTATTTTTTATTTTTATTTTTATTTTAACCATAATATAATTTCTTGATAGCCAAGAATTTATGGCATATTTTGCAGGCATATCCAGGATCCCTCAAGTGATTGGGTACCGAAGCATTCCCTTAGGGCTTTCCATTCCTGGATTAAGTGTGACAACTTGTGCCATAAAGCATCTCCCAGACCATGAAGGGCAATGGTCATGGTTGTGGACATGCCCCCAGAGTCAGACTCCTTGGAATGGCATCTGCTTGTTACTTGCTATGTGATTCTAGTCACATGACTTAACCTCTCTGACACCGTGAGTTTCATATACAAAAATGAGGCTATGTATAGTTTCTAGAACACTGGGGCATTGAGAAGATTAAATGAAATCTTGAATAGGAATTTCTCACTATGATACCTGGATGGATCTGTTAACTTTTGCTGTGTAGCAAACCTCATAATTCTGTGAATCAACTGTTTGGGCTAGGCTCTGCAAGGCCGTCCTGCTGATCTCACTTGGGTTTAGTCAGGCAGTTACAGTCAGTTGGTGGTTGGGCTATGGGCCAACTGATGCGCCTGGCCTCAGTCACATGTCTGAATGATGGTTCTGGCTGCCAGTGTTGGCTGCTATGGCAACGTGACCTCGGCAGGCTAGCACTAGGCCTATTCATATGGTATTGGTTTCAAAGTGACTGAGATCACAAGGAGAGAGCTAGCCTCAGTGTTCAAGCACTTTTAAGTTTTTCCCCACATCAAATTTATTTTTCCCCACTGGCAAAACAGATCATAGGGCCAAGGTCAGATGCAGTGCAGGAGAGGACTACTCCAGGGAATGGATACAAGAAGATGTGGGTGAATGTAGGCCATTATTGCAAAAGTCTTCCACACTGAGAACATAGTAAGTGCACAATGGATACTGGCTACTATTTTTCTAACGCCTTCCTCTCCTTTCATTTCAAAACTACATGATTATGAAGTCCAGAAAACTTGGTTCCAGTCTTGCTTTGCCACTAAAGACTTAATGAATTTCTGGGCCCATTTTTACTCATGTAAAATAGGGGAAATTGCACAAATCATGATGATGAGACTCTGGTCACGCAGCAGCACTGAGTCTAGGTTCTCTGTAAATCCCAGACACTTCCTACTCCCCTGGAGCACTTCTCCACAGGATGTGCTCAAATCAGTCTCTCCTTATAATCCCATGTAGGTACCCAGCCCAGTCTGAATGAGGTGATACAGAATGTTGCAACCACTAAATCCATCCAAGTCAAGCAGACACGGTGCTTTCTCTATATGATGGCGAATGAGGTGAAGAAACTGGTTCCTTCCCTGCTGGACGTAAAGCAGTTATCCCCCAGTGGCGGCAAACCCAAGGCCATGTGAGTTTCATGCGAGTCAGCCTGCACTACTCACAACTCCCACTACTGGCCTAGCCTCCTGTTTTCTCTCCCTAGTTCCACTAGGCCCATCTGCAATCAATATTTGTCAATGCAGCCAGAGTAATCTTTTTAAAAAACTGTGCAATTCTACCAGGTGGCTCAGGTCATGATCCCAGAGTCTCAAGACTCACAGGGGGTTCCCTGCTGGGTGGGAAGCCTTCTTCTCCCTCTCCAGCTTCCCCTGCTTGTGTTCCCTCTCTCTCGCTGTCTCTCTCTCTGTGTCAAATTAATTAATTAATTAATTAACATTTTTAAAGAATGTAATTCAGACCATGTTCCTCCTCTGCTTAAAACACTCCATTTCCTTTTTTATCTAGAGTATATCCAACTTCTGCTCAATCCTTTGACCTATCCTGTCCTTCCTGCATACTCACTCCAACAATAGTGGCCTTTTTCTGTCCTTCTCGGGGACTTTGCATCTGCTATTGCCCCTTCCCACTCTGTCTTTCAAGACAATAGAGGTAGAGAACAAACACAGACCTTCATACTCATGGACTTTTCTCCTGGGCCTCCACAGCAACCAAGAGATGTTTAAACTCTCCTCCCTGGACGTTACCCATGCTCCCTTGGTGAATAAATTCTGGTATTTCGGCGGCAATGAGAGGAGCCAGAGGTTCATCGAGCGCTGCATCCGGACCTTCCCCACCTTCTGCCTGCTGGGGCCTGAGGGGACCCCTGTGTCCTGGGACCTGATGGACCAGACAGGGGAGATACGGATGGCGGGGACCGTGCCTGAGTACCGGAAGCAGGGCCTTATCTCTCACATCATCTATTACCAGACCCAGGCTCTACACAAACTCGGCTTCCCCCTGTATTCACACACAGACAAGAATAACAAAATTATGCAGCAGATGTCTTATAATCTGCACTACATCCGCCTGCCCTGTGACTGGAACCAGTGGCACTGCATGCCTCTGTGAGGCAGCCCTGCACGGAAGACCATGTCAGATGGGCCTGGGCCTGGGCCTGGGGGGACAGAGGGAGAGAAGATGCTGTTTCGTCTTCTGCCACTGCTAAAGAAATGGCACTATTTGGGCTCGGGGGAAGCAGCACGATTGGTCAGCAAGGCCACCCTCATCCCTGCACACACATCACAGATGGGCTTCTATAGATTTGTCCGTATGAAGCAGGCCCAGGTATTCCTGCAGTGGCCCCCACATAAGTGAGCCCTCCCACACTTCTAGGATCTTGGTGACATTGCTTCATGAGCTGCATGTTGCCTCAGATAGCTTCTCCTGGGCTTCTTACAACATGGATTAGTAGAGCCTTCACAAATTTTCCAGGGAGGGATAATATTCTCTGGGCATTATGAATGATTTCTGTTCCTTCCTGTGGCTGTTTCCTTAGTGATCAGCAAGTGTGTTCTGCTCATTAGGTTTGCAGAGATCATCTTTTCCTCTGATTGCTACTTTGGAAGTACATTAAATATATACAAATACATACAGATGTTAGGTTAAACATAATACACATGAAATAGCAGGGAGAGTTAATAAGAAAGAGACATAGGTTAGCCTGTCCTCTCCCCACTCCTGCACTTTCCTAAACCCATCTGAACCCCCAAACAATAAAGAGATTTTGTGTTTCACTGTGTAAGCTGAAGTGCAGTGGTTCGTGATGGGGAGAGCATGGGTGAGTTTATGGAGAGAGGGAAGTGAGAGCAACCAGGGAGTGGAATTTTGTTAAGAAGACACAGAAGGTGACAGGGAGGGTATGTTTACGTATTGCCCCACTTGCCCTCAGTATGTTATTTCAGGACGCCTGGATTCTCTGAAGTTCCCAGGAGAACCCGGCTGGGAGTGTGGTGGGGTTATTCTTCCTGGTTGGGACAGGCACACTGGGAGGGTTCTTTTCCCCAGCAAATCACCTAGACTAAGAACCTGTTTCCTTCTGATCCACCTAAGCCTGGCATTAGGCTATGGAACTGGGGATGGAATGTCCCACCCACCCACCCACACAGAAATTGAGGTTAATTTCTTGGCCAGTCAGTGTTTCTCGACCTTGGCACAGTGGACATTTTAGGCTGGACAATTCTCTGTTGTGGCATAGGGACTGTCCTATACATTTGTAGAATGCTTAGCAGGACCCCTGGCCTCTACCTACTGAGGCCAGTAGCATCCTCCATCCCAGCTCTGACAAGTAAAAATGTCTCCAGATATTGACAAGTGTGTGGGGCATGCAAAGTCACCTGTGATGGAGAGCCACTGGTCTAGAGAAGGGATTCTCATCCTTGAGCCTGCATCAGAATCACAGATTGTGATTTAACCGTCAGGCCTGTTAAAACACAGACTGTTGAGCCTAACTCCTACATTTCTGATTCAGTAGATTTTGGGTAGAGTCCCAGGATTTAAATTTCTGACAAGTTTCCACGTGATCCTGATGCTGCTGGTCCACGAACCAGGCTTTGAGACCCACAGGTTTAGAGAAATAATAAAACATATTATGTCCTAAAGTCACAGATGAAAATTCATAATGCACACTACTTAGGTATATTGTTTTACTTTTGTTGACATAATGTAGATTTACATTCTAATTGATAATATTAGTTCATTATTAAGGAGGGCACATATTGCAACAAACACTGGGTGTTATATGCAAATAATGAACCATGGAACATTACATCAAAAATTAATGATGTACTATATGGGGCTAACATAACATAATAAAAATAAGTAAATTCCTAAAGCTTCTAAAAACGTTGTCATTAGATAGTACAATAAGCAGACACCAAATTACACTTTCCCTACTTCCCCATAAAACCTGCTCATTAGAGAATAATTTTTTTTAAATAAAGGAAAAGAGTACCTTCAGCTATTATATGTTGTTCCATGGAAAAACACAGACCTGGGTGCTAAGAGTTCCCCAGCATGACCATTTACCTGGGCTGTTGGAAATCTGACCTGAGGGATCTTCTGTAGTCAGGCTTCTGGTATAGAATGAGTCAGTCATGGGAATAAAAGGTACAGCATAGGGAATATGTCAATGATATTGTCATGGTATTGAATGATGACTGATTGTAGCTACATTTGTGGCAAGCATAGCATAAGGTATACAGATGCTGAATCACTATCTTGTACACCTGAAACTAATGTAACATGGTGCGTCAACTCTGCTCAATTTAAAAAAAAAAAATAAAGAAAAGCAGGTGATTCTGGAATAAGAAATCTAAAAAAGACTGCCCTGGGTCCTCACTGGAAAAGACTCTGGTGAGTTTTCCTGATAACCAATATAATTGTAAGCTTACACAAAGACTTATCCCTAGATGATAAGAACTGGAAGAATTAACCCAGTAAAAGTTACAAAACACAGTTTTTCCAGGGAACCTCTGAAAGCAGATAGTACATAGAAGATGACTGCCTATAAACTAGCAAAATAAAAACAAAACCAGAAATTCAGATATAATTCTCTGCTTCCACTAAAGACCACAGAAACAAGATTCTAGTAATAGTCCCATTTTCCTTCACATGTTTATGGCCCTTCTTGTTTTGATTTTTTATTGTATTATCTTTTTTCTAATTTAATGTTATACAATTCTGATTTTCTGTAAAATATTCCCCTTAACTGCTAATTAACTTCTTTACGTTTTTTTGTTTTGTTTTGTTTTGTTTTGTTTTGAGAGACAGAGGATACAGTAGGAGAGGGTCAGAGGGAGAGAATCTTTTTTATTTTTTTATTGTGTTATGTTAATCACCATACAGTACATCATTAGTTTTTTTTTTTTTTAAAGATTTTACTTATTTATTTGACAGACAGAGATCACAGGTAGGCAAAGAGGCAGGCAGAGAGAGAGGGGGAAGCAGGCTCCCCGCTGAGCAGAGAGCCCGATGCGGGGCTTGATCCCAGGACCCTGGGATGATAACCTGAGCCAAAGGTAGAGGCTTTAACCCACTGAGCCACCCAGGCGCCCCACATCATTAGTTTTTGATGTAGTGTTTGATTAATTGTTTGCATATAACACCCAGTGCTCATTACAACACATGCCTTCCTTAATACCCATCACCAAGCTCACCATCCTCCTACCCCTCTCCTTCCAAAATCCTCAGTTTGTTTCCTGATTCCATAGTCTCTCCTGGTTCATCTCCCAATCTGATTTCTCCCCCTTCATTTTTCCCTTCTCTTGATGCCCTCCATTCTATTCCTGATGTTCCACAAATAAGTGAAACCATGAGATAATTGACTTTCTCTGTTTGACTCATTTCACTCAGCATAATCTTAAGTAGGCTCCAGCCCACTGCAGAGTCCAGTGTAGGGCTCGAGATCAAGACCTGAGCTGAAATCAAGAATCCAACACTTAACTGATTGAGCCACCCAGACTCCCCAACTTCTTTAGGTTCTAAGGACAATTCCATCTTAACTCTATAATTTCTTTCTTTCAAGCTACTGCTAATGCAGTCAGCTTAAAGAATTTCTACATATGGCAGCTCCTGGGGAAAAAAAACACAAATAATGGACATATATTCAACCAATGATTTTGAATTTAATTGTGAACAATGATATTCTGGTCAACAACTAGCCTTTAGGAAAATTAGAATGATACTATTGATAAACATTCGTGGAATGTTTCCAGGAAAAAATACTTTTCTAACGTTTTGTCAACAGGAATTAGCCAATTTGGTAAAAATTATCAAATATTATCACTCAATCTTACCACAAGAATCACTCCAACACTTGGTCATACTAGTTTTTTTGTGAGCTTTCAGAGGTATTTCCTTGGTAGTAATACTGCAAATCCGATCCCAAAACCTCAAACATTTGCTTTAAAAAAAAAAAAAAAAGATTTGTTTATTTGAGAGAGCAAGTGAGTAGGGGGTAATGGCAGAGGGAGAGAATCTGCAAGCAGACTTCCGGCTGAGTACAGAGTCCCACATGGGACTTGATTCCACAACCCATGAGATCACAACCTGAGCTGAAACTAAGAGTGGGATGCTTAACTGACTGAGTCACCCAGGCGCCCACCAAAGAGGCTCAAACATTTGAAACCTTGAGGTATCCTAACAAAGCGATGCAAGGTTCAAAATCCTTGGACATAGAAAGAAGTAAAGATGGTACCATACTGCTACATTAATCTCACCAATAATTATACTCTTTTCATACAATATATAGAAGAAGGAAATGTCCTTGTGCTGTAAAGATGGACATATAAATATTCCTGAGGATCAGAAACTATTTGCAAAACCCACAGCACTAGCAAATTTAAACATACCTCATGAAAGTCTCTTACATTCTTATCCTCTGAGGGAATCACATTCTTTTATGCTAAGCCAGGACTGTAGGAATCTTAGGCCACACCAGTGTATCTCTCCAACTCCCTCATTAGACTATGAAAATGTCAAGTACACCTGGAATTATACCTGCTAGCTGATGAGAACTGGAACTGGATAGCCCAATGTGGTCATCTATTACTGTGCTTCCAACTATCTATCATAACAAATAACACATGTCAAGCTGTATAGCAACATCACACTAGTTTATGTACTTTAGCCCACAGAGTTAGGTGTAATAAAATAGCCTTGGATTTTCTTTGGCCAACTGGTGGAAATGTGTGCCATTGAAAACACACTGGATTAACATCAAAGATGAGTTAGGACAATCTAGCCTAAGATAAATAAAATCCTACCTGACTTCAAACTGTTTCTTCCTCTCCTAAGTTAGTTTCCCTTGGAGGCAGTGAGGACTTAAATGAGAGGGACACCAGTAAAGAGAACCGAAGAAAGTCCTGAGCTTGCACATTAGCATAGACCCTGCTACTCTCCTGTATTCCTGGCATCTTCTATAAGGTCATTACCTCAGAATTTTCACGGTGCCCCCCCAAACTTCCATCTATCACAGTAAGTCTAAAAATCTAGAGTAATTATCCTTTCTTTCTTTCCCTCTCCAAAGGCAGTTATTTTAGAAATGAGAAGATTTATCTCATCTACCTTCTATGTTTCAGGTAAAGGTATATGGATCTAGTTCCTACTGATTCATAATCTCCCATTCCTGGATGTTTCTTGGTCTTCCTTCCAAACAAAGGTACCTATCAACATCCTCCTGCGGGGGTCACAGATGCTGCAGATGCTAGAAAAATCCTTGAGGAAGAAGCTTCCTGAGTCCTTAAGTTGAAAATGGGTCATTCTTAAGGAAACAAGCAGTAAAACTGTACCCAATCCCTCTAAGCCAGGGTATCAGTGGAGGTCTGGTGGGAACTGGAACTTCCATTACCATAATAACAGGTAGACTCTATCTGATCTCACTGAAGGCTGAATGGGAAACCTGGGCTTCTATCTCCAGCTTACAGCAAGGAGTATCCCTCCCCTTCCTACTTCTTACTCTGTCAGAACAGTGTCAGAGAAAGTCAACCAAAATGGAAAATTTAAATAATATCATATCCAGAGTCTCATAACATACTGTCCAATATGTCCAGGATTCCATTTAAAAATGACTTATCATTAAAAACCAGGAAAAAAATGCAACTTGACTGAAAAATGAAAAATCAACAGATACTAACAGTAAAATACACAGATTTTAGAATTAACTAACAAGGATTTTAAAGCATCCCTCATAAAATGTTTCAATGGAAAATTACAAAAGCACTTGCAACAAATAAAAAACTGGGGAGTAGAGAGAAGAGAGTTTCAGAGACCTACTGGACTATATTAAAAGGTCTAGCACTTGTATTATCATAGCCCAAAACAAAGAGGACACAGAGTGGAACTGAAAAAGTATTTGAAAAAGTAATGGCTGAAAATTCCCCAAATTTACCAAAATGCATGACCTTACAGATTCAAGAAGCTTAGTGTAATCCCAACATGATAAGCCCAAAGAAGTCCATGCCAACACATATAATCAAACTTCTGAAAATGAAAGACAAAAGAAAAAATCCTGAAAGCAGCAAGAGGGAAACGATACCTTATTTACTAGGGGAAAAACCAATTTGAATGGCAGCAGATGTGTCATCAGAAAACATGAAGGCTAAAAGAATATGTTGTAGGTATTTCAAGGGCTTTAAAAAAAAAATGTCAACCCAGAACTCTATACCCAGCAAAAATATCCATCAAGAATAAAGAGGAAATCAAGATACTCTCTGATAACAGAAAACTAAGAGAATTTGTTTCCAGCAGACCTATCCTAAAAGAATAGTTTAAAGAAATTCTCTAAACAGAAAGGAAACAACAAAAGAAGACATTTTGGAACATAAGAAGAATAGAATGGAAATTATAAATGAGGATAAATACAAAAGGCTTTGCTTCTTGAGTTTTCTATATTATATTTAACTCTTGACATAAAAATTGTAACACTGACCAATGTGATTACCAATGTATGTAGAAGGAATACTTAATATTATATAATATATAGAATCTTACTATAATTGAAGGAGGGTAAATGGGACACGGATGTTGAGAGAGGTGAGAGTGGGTTTGACTATAAAGGGGTAGCACTAGGGGTGGTGGTATCCTGTATCTTGATTGTGGTGGTGTTTATATGAATCTACTGGATAAAATGCCGTATGTACACATTATGACAATGTCAATTTCGCTAGTTCTGACATTGTACTACAGTGACTTAAGATTTACTATTGGGGAATATTGGGTGAGACTGGATAGGACCTCTTTGTATTATCTTTGCTACTTCATGTGAATGAATAAAAGTTTAAAAAAATGGATGTTGGTTCATCCATATTATAGAATGCTATGCAGTCATTAAAAATCATTTTTTTAAAAGCAATATGGCTAAAATGTATTTATTCGATGAGAGGGCAACATATCAAAATCAAATATATCTGAAAATTTTCAATTTTGTAAAATGTATTGTGTTTGTACATGAATAGAAGGAAATCTATTAAATTTAGATCTTATTAAGTTTTACAATGGGAGAGTTCATGATTTCTATTCACAAATTATAAGGCCTGACAATTTTACCATACGAATATTTTCTAAAAGATATATTTATTGGGACCCCTGGGTGGCTCAGTCAGTTAAGCTTCTGACTCTTGATCAGCTCAGGTCACAATCTCAGGGTTGTGAGACTGAGCCCCATGTCAGGCTCTGCACTCAATGTGGAGTATGCTTGTTCCTCTGCCTGCTCCTCCCCCTGCTTGCACTCTCTCTCTAAAATTAAAAAAAAAAAATCTTTAAAAGATAGATTTATTGAGGCAAAAATTAAAACCTAAAAACTATTTGGCATAAATGCTCATTAGGTACCTTCTAATCATAAAACTTCACTATTTCCTGGAAGTAATCCTTGTCCTTACCAAACACAGCTCTTTCACATCCCTTTCTAACAAGCTGGCTCTCTCCCTTTCTTGGAATGTTGCAGGTTTATGGGACCATCTCTCACACAACCGGGGAAATTCATTCAAGCTAAAGGCCCTACTGGACAAAATACCTGATTTTAACACCCTCAGGAGCAGGTCAGGTGCCAGATGTGAAATGAGTATGCTTCTGTGTTCATATTTTCTAGGTGCCTACCATGTCCCTAACAATGTGATAGACTCTAGGGATACAGAAATGAATCACAGTGACAGTGAACAAGTCCTTGTCCCCCAAAAATCCACAGCTTAGAAGAGAACATAGGTAAGTCCACAGACTAATTACAACATGGCATGAAATGTGCAGAAACCAAAGAATGAATGAGATAAACAGCACAGGTAGAAACTTAATTAAAATTATATGCAGTACAATTCCATACTCATTCATTGTTTTGATTTCAAAACAGGCCCCCAACACCATCCTGCTAATGCTAAAGACCAGACACACTTTGTCATTTCTTGCATCTGTTTTGTGGGAATAGAGTCAACCAATGGAAGGATGTGCTAACTTAGGATTATGTTGATTGCTTAGGTAAGAGGCTGATCTTTTTTTAAATACGTTAGAGGAAAATTAATATACTAGGCTATAATTAATGTAGCAGGCTATACTTCCAAATTGTAATAAAGCAATAATAATTTTTAACCCCTAACCTAAGGGAAAAATCTATTTCCTACCTTTAAAAATGCCAACTTTTATATACATATATGTATGTAAATATATAAATATACATATATATTTATATGTATATAAATATATATATTTATATATATATATAAATATATATATTTATATTTACATAGATACACACAACCACATCTTCTTTATCCACTCAAGTTGATAGACATTTGGGCTGTTTCCATAATTTGGCTATTGTAGATAATACTGTTATAAACATCAGGGTACATGTATCCCTTTAAATTAGTATTTTTGTAAACCATACCAACTCATTCATACTAACTCACAACTTCTCATTGTGATACTGCCTTCCAATTGAGATGCTGCACGTTATTGAAACCTACTGTCATTAACAAGGTCAATAAAACGAGGCAGAAAAAAACTGTATGTAGTGGAGGTTTCAGGGAGATATTCAGAGATGCTCCTAGTGGAAATTTTACCAAAGCTGGATGCTGAAATAAGATTTTTTTTTACATGATGGCAAGGTAGGATGAAATTCAAAGCAGAGAAAATAGCAACCGCAAAGCATAAGGCCTGAAAAAACAGAGTAAATTAAGGAAAATTAAGGAGTAAAATGACAAGGATGCATTTTTAATTTCTCTCATCAAAGAAAGATATCATTTTCAGTGTATAGATCTTTCATCACCTTGGTTAAATTTATTCCTAAGTATTTATTTTTGATGCTACTATGAATGGAATTTATTTTATATTTTTTTAGTTAGTTTATTGTTAATGTATAGATATACCATTGATTTCTGTATGTTGGTTTTGTATCCTGCCACTTTACTGTATTCATTCATTAGTTCTACCAGGTTTTGGTCATTTTTAGTATTTTTTATATAAAGATCATTTTATCTGCAAACGACAATTTTACATCTCCTATTTCTTCTTCTTGTCTGACTCCTCTAGTTAGGACTTCTAATACCAGATTGAGTAAAAGTGGTGAAGTGGGCATCCTTGTCTCCTTCCTGACCTTAGAGGCAAAGCTTTGAAGCTTTCATCATTGACAATATTAATTGTGGATTTATCATATATGGCCATTATTATAATGAGGTATGCTTCTACCATACCCAATTTGTTGAGAGTTTTAGTAATGAAAGAAGTTTTACTTTGCCGAATGCTTTTTCTGCATCTATTGAGATAATCATATAATTTTTACCTTTCCTTTTTTAACGTAGCATATCACATTTATTTGCATATATTGAACCACCCTTGCATTGCAGGAGTAAATCTCATTTGATCATGGTATACATTCCTTTTAATGGGTTCTTGAATTTCGTTTGCTAATATTTTGTTGAAAAATGGTAGGAAGACATGAATAATATTTGAATAAATATTACATGAATAAATATTTTCCAAAGAAGACATCCAGATAGCCAACAGACACATCAAAAGATGCTCAATATCTTGAAGGGGCGGGGGGTGGGAGGTTGGGGGAGCCAGGTGGTGGGTATTATGGAGGGCACACATTGCATGGAGCACTGGGTGTGGTGCAAATACAATGAATTCTGTTACACTGAAAAGAAATTTTAAAAAAAGATGCTCAGTATCACTGATTATCAGTGATATCAGGGAAATATAAATCAAAAGTACAATGAGATATTACCTCACAACTGTCAAAATGGCTCAAATCAACAACACAAGAAACAATCGGTGTTGGAGAGGGTGTGGAGAAAGGGAAACTCTATTATACTGTTGGTGGGAAAGCAAACTGGGGCAGCTATTCTGGAAAACAGTATGAAGGTTCCTCAGAAAGTTAAAAATAGAACTAACCTATGATTCAGCAATTGCACTACAAGGTGTTTACCCAAAGAAAACAAAAATACTAATTCAAAGGGATACATGTACCCCAGTGTTTATAACAGCAATATCTACAATAGCCAAATTATAGAAACAACCCAAGTGTCCACCAACTAATGAATGGATAAAAAAGTGGTATACATATGCTATGGAATATTACTCAGTTATTAAAAAAATAATGAAACCTTGTCATTTGCAATATTGTGGATGGAGCTAGAGAGTATGATGATAACTGAAATAAGTCAGTCAGAGAAAGACAAATACCATATGATTTCACTCATATGTGGAACTTAAGAAACAAATGAGTATTGTTCTATCTTCTTGATGAATTAACCCTTTTATCATTATGTAAGACCCTCTTTGTCTCTTGTAACCATTTTGGGCTAAAGTCTATTTTGTCTAAATACAGCTACCCCTGCTCTCTTCAGATTTCCATTTGCATATCTTTTTCATTCCTTCACTTTGAGTAGAAGTGTTTCCTTAAGGATGAAGTGAATCTCTTGTAGGTAACATATAGTTGGTCTTGGTTTTTTTTTTTTATCTATCCAGCCACTCTATGTCTTTTGATTGGAGAATCAATCCATTTACATTCAGAAGAATTAACAACAGGTAAGAACTTACTAATGCCATTTCATCGTGTTCTGCTTTTTGTAATTCCCTTGTTCCCTTTTTCCTCTCTTGTTGCCTTCCTCTGTAAATCTTGTTGCCTTCCTCTGTAAATCTTGTTGCCTTCTTCTGTAAAACTGATTGCTTTCTGTAGTGGTAAGCTTTGATTCCCTTCTCTTACCTATTCTAAATCTACTGTAGGTTTTTGCTTTTCGTTGTCATGGGGCTTAGATAAAATATAGATACAATGATCTGTTTTACTCTGATAACAATTTAACTTTGATCACCTACTAAAACTACCCTTTTAGTTCCTTTTCTTTTTTGTTTTCATTGTCACAACTTACATTTTTATATCAGATATCCATTAACAAATTTGTACTTACACCTATTTGTAATATTTTTGTCCTTTAACCTTTATATTTAAAGTGCTTAATCACTACCATATTACAGTATTAGTGTTCTGAATCTGACTACTTGTATGATTTCATTTACCAATGTGTTGTATTTTTTCATGTTACTAATTAGCATTGTTTCATCTCAGTTTAAAGATCTTTCAGCATTTTTAAAAAGATTTTATTTTTTATTTTTGTTTTATTTTTTTAAATTTATTTATTTGTCAGAGAGAGAGAGCACACAGGCAGGCAGAGTGGCAGGCAGAGGGAGAGGGAGAAGCAGGCTCCCTGCCAAGCAAGGAGCCCAATGTGGGACTCAATCCCAGGACACTGTGATCATGATCTGAGCCAAAGGCAGCTGCTTAACCAACTGAACCACCCAGATGTCCCAAAAGAATTTATTTTTAAGTCATCTCTACACCCAATGTGGGGTTCAAACTCACAACCCTGAGATCAAGAGTTCCACGCTCTACCGACTGAACCATCCATGTGCCCTGCCTTTCAGCATTTCTTTTTAAGGCAGGTCTAGGGGGGTAATGAACTCTATCAGTTTTTGTTTGTTGGGAAAGTCTTTATCCTGCATCATTTCCAAAAAACTTTTCTGGGTAAAGTATTTTTGGTTGGCAGTTTCTTTCAGCATTTTGAATATATCATTCCATTCTTCTGGTCTGCAAGTTTTCTGCTGAGAAATCTGCTGATATCCTTATGGAGGCTCCCTTATAGATTACAAACTGGTTTTCTTGTGTTTCTTTTATAAGATTCTCTCTTTGCCTTTTGACAGTTTTATTATAATGTTTCTTAGAGTGGTGCTCTTTAAGTTCATTTTGTTATGTGACTTATGAGCTTCATAAACTTGGGTATCCAAATTTCTCCTCAGATTTGGGGAATTCTTGCCATTATTTCTTTAAATAGCTTTTTGTGCTTTTCCCTCTCTTCTACTCTAGAACTCCCCAAATTCACAAATTGGTTCTTTTAGTAGTATCCCATAGATCATGTAGGCTTTCTTCACTCTTTTTCATTCTTTTTATTTGTGTTGTTTTGATCAGTTTCATCTGATCTGACTTTGAGCTCACTTATTCTTTCTTCTGCCTGATTTCGTCTGCTGTTGAAGTGCCCTCCCTATCAAATCCTTCAATGCAGCCATTGTACTCTTCACCTCCAAAATTTCCATTTGGTTCTTTTTTATGTTTTCTATCGTTGTTGACCTTCTTATTTTGTTCTTGTACTCTCCTGATATTGTTAAAATTGTTTATCTGTGTTCTGTTTTGGTTCATTGAGCATCTTTTGATAAATTATTTTGAATTCTTTGTTAGGAAATCCCTGGATCTCCATTTCTTTGGAGCCAGTTACTAGAGGTTTACTGATGTTCTGAAAGAACATCAGAATATTTCCCTGATTTTTCATGATCCCTGTAGCCTTATGTAAGTGCTTTCACATACGAAGAAGCAGTCCCTCTTCCATGATTTTGGTAGGAAAGACTTTAATCTGTGAGTGGGGCATGCTGAGTATGCTGGGACCCTAGGTCTAGTGGTTAAGGGCACCATGCAGGGCAGCATGTGGTGGTATCAGGTCCATGGAGAGGACTGTCTCTTTGACTCAGGCCAATGGGGTCCTCAGTGGTGGCTTCAGGCTCAGGTTCAGGCCCACAGAGGCTGGAGCCAGTGCTGGGAGCACACATATCTGTGGGGCCCAACTGCAGGTGTCTCTGTTGTGGCAGGGGACAGTTACAAATACATAATATAGTGGTGGGGGAGACAGGCAGTTAGGGCCAGGGACAAATGCAGGTCACTGGCAGCAGTGAGGGGCCTGGCTGTTGGCAGGTACTACCATGGCTGCTGAGTCTTGTCACAGGTGCACAGCAGTGGAGGTTGGTGATGAGAGTCAGATTGGGGGCATGCAGGTGCATAGCTGGAGAAGCCAGTTGCAGATGATTGCAGTAGTGCAGGCCAGTGACAGGAAACAGTCTGATCTAGGCACACAAGCAGTTGTAGGGAACCTGATATTGGTCTCTCAAGGCTGCACAGTCTCTGTCTCAGCATTCAAATGGCAGCAGAAGGCAGTGACAATTGGGCAAGTGCTGGGTGATGGGTGTCAGCTGCAGTGGTCTAGGCTGATGTGTTACAGTCATGTAGCCACAGAGCCCTGGGATGACTAATGGTGAAGTTCCCTGGCTCCAGCAGTGGCCAGTAGAGGAGGGAGTTAGGAGGGATTGAGGTGGCTGGCATCAGAGAATATGAATACTTATGGAGCAAAAGATGGTGAAATCTGCAGAAGGTCCACAGTGGTTGTGCTGGTCATTGGTTTCTTTAGTGGAAAAAGCTGCTGGTTTGTCTGCAGAGCAGATCATGTTGAACCATGGATCACTCCCACTACATGGTTGATACTAGTAGTTTCTGCATTTCTTTCTTGTTCCTAGCTATCTCTAAACATCTTGGTTTTTGCCAGTCTAGGTGAGATGAAACAGAAGTGGGATTTTCACGTAGTGCCTCCAAAGTCTGGGGAAGCTGGTTATTCACCCTGATATTTCTTTCCTGATTGGGGGGTAGAGAAAGCTAGGGAGTTTCCTCTTGGCATTGAGCAATGCCAGCCTGGGGCAATGGATAATGCAGGCAAAAAGAATCTGTCTTCTTCCTCTTTTTGTACAGTTGGTCTTGGGTTTTTATTCCACCATGCTGCTGAAGGTCCTCAAGTGGACTTCATAACTCTCCCAGAGTTATTTTTGTTCATGGGTAGATGTCTAATTGTTGATCTTTGTGGTGAGACAGAGGCTGGGGTCTCCTACACTGCCACTTTGGTGACATCACGTTTAAAAATACAGTTTGATCAGTAGTATCCTTGCTGAATAGGAAATGTATTTTTGTTTAATACTTTCCAGGTATCATAGGGGAAAATAGCTTTCTGATTTTATACTGCTTGAAGTAATATCTTCCTCTTTTCTTCAATAATCCCATATCAGTTTTGAAAATTTTGCCAGATATATTTGAATGAGTATGTTAGTTTCATGAAATTACAGTATGTTTAACAATGGTATGATTTCTTTTTAAAGAAGAAAGCATATTTAGTTCATCATCCTTTTCCGGGTTACATCATTTAGAGATAGACATTGTAATCCTATTATCTGTATCAATTTTAATAAAGACATGTCTTTAAGCCTACATATTTTTAAAATCTTTGCCCTAAAGCAAGATGTGTTCTTTTGGTCAAAGATTGTGCTTGTCAATTATCATTTTCCATAAGCTGGCTGGATTGGGTTGGTCACAACCTCAAGTCTGGCTGCTGACGCTAGCTTTATTTGGACTGGTTTTTTGTTAACTGCTGATGGAAGCAGATTGAGCAATGTAGAAGTCACAGTGTTCTCAAGAGTAGAAAGAAAAGGCAGTGCATAGTCACTTCTCAAGATTCTCAATAAGTTTTAGGGAGATAAAGAAATATGGTCATTTTTGTTTGTTTGAAATTTTAAAGCAATAGCTGAGTTAGGAATAGTTTTGTTCAAACATTTTTCTTTATTAATTAAATAAGGGAGTCCTTGACCCTACAATGTAAATAATTCCTAAATAAACTCAATATGCCAACACAAAATACTAATAGTTTAGTATTTAAAAATATCACAGTATAATGAAATCCTGAAAACTAGTACAGCAATCACTAAGTACAAACATTTTGGTTGATTTTACTTTTCCCAACCTAAACAAGAGATGACAGATAACCTTGATCACTACACCAGTACTTACCAAAGACACTCCAAGAAATACGAGGAATTCCTAGGCTCACCAGAAGTCATCAACTGGACACATCTGTCAATTCAAAGTACAGGGACTGGATGTGTGCTGGCTGCTGATATGTTCTGTGTCTACAACTACAGGGTCATGTTTCATTTTCAACAGCAGCCCTACATCCCATCTATCTCTACTTCAAGTCTATGTCCAATCTTTATCTCAGCTGCCACCACCTCCACTGAACCAAAACTTGAAGACTGCATTGTCGGGTTTTTATAGGAAATCACGAGCAATATAATTTTTTAATAGCTGAAGACTTGTAACTTATTCTCCAGGAACTAACAGACAGCATGAGTAGGAGAGAAGAGCTTCTCTCTGTCTCCTTTCCGTTTTTTCATTCAGTCACATTTATAAAGGAGGAATTCAGTGGTTAAGAATATGCTCTTTGGGGGCGCCTGGGTGGCTCAGTGGGTTAAAGCCGCTGCCTTCAGCTCGGGTCATGATCCCAGGTCCTGGGTTCGAGCCCCACATCGGGCTTTCTGCTCAGCAGGGAGCCTGCTTCCTCCTCTCTCTCTGCCTGCCTCTCTGCTTACTTGTGATTTCTCTCTGTCAAATAAATAAAATCTTTTTAAAAAAAAAAAAGAATATGCTCTTTGGAGTCAAACTAAGATTGTGACTTTGCTGGGACTGTTACTAGCTGTGTGATCTAGGGTAAGAAACAATCACTCTATAGATAAGGCTTTTTTTTTATGAGGATTATGGTAATACCCCCAATATAGAACTATTTAAAGGTTAAATGAGATCTTGAATGAGAAGTGCTTAGCACTGTGCCTTTTTACCAGTTAGGTTTTCAAACCATGCCCACATAGTGCCTTAAAACAACATTAATTTTTGGTTCTCAATTTTGTGGGTCAGCAGATTGTACTGGACCCAACTGGGTAATTCTTCTGCTTGTCTCTTCTAGATTCACCCATGTGGCTGCAGCTAGCTTGGGGCATCTCTGAGCCGGGAAGACCAGGTTAGTCCTAATTCCACATCTGGCTGGTGATGCTGGCTTTGTCTGGTCTGGCTGCTGATTGGGCTGAAGGAAGTGTATTGGGCCGCATATAGAAGTCACAGAGCTTCAAGCGCACAAAGTGAAGGCAAGCCTTCGTGCAACCATTTTTCAAGCTTCTCACTGAGAAATGTTTTTATTGTTCCACTGGCCAAAGCAAGTTTTGTGGTCAAGCCCAGACTCAGTCCAACAGGGAAAATCAGGACAGTGAGGAAGGAACAAAAGGAGTCCACTGTGGGGCGCCTGGGTGGCTCAGTGGGTTAAGCTGCTGCCTTCGGCTCAGGTCATGATCCCAGGTCCTGGGTTCAAGCCCCACATCGGGCTTTCTGCTCGGCAGGGAGCCTGCTTCCTCCTCTCTCTCTGCCTGCCTCTCTGCCTACTTGTGATTTCTCTCTGTCAAATAAATAAATAAAATCTTAAAAAAAAAAAAAAAGGAGTCCACTGTAGACTTTGAAGTCCAAACTTCAATAAAGTTTGATTATTATGTTTACGCCTCATGCCCTGTCACAGCCACAGCTGTACTGTGATACATTCACGAATTGTAGTGTTATCCCAATTTTAAATTTTAAAAATGTGGGAATGATTTAGCATTGCCCTACAGAGGCCACGTCATGACCAAACACATGGTTTGATGTTAAACCCACAAGCATTCCAGCTTCTGGGCAGCTTTTCTCTATCACTGAAATAAACAGTTTCATCTCCTATGATTTCTCATTTTCCCTGTGTAGGTTCACAGCCCAGCCTGAATGAGGTGATAGAAAACGTTGCAGCTGTTAAACTAGGCAAGCTCAAGCAAACACAATGTGTTCTCTGTATGATCTCTGAGAGAGCAAAGAAGCTGGTTCCTTCCCTGATGGATGCAAAGAACTTAGCACCAGTGGCGGCAAACCCAAGCGCATGGGAGTTTGACAGCAGCTGCTCTCCACTATCCTCTCTCTCACTACGGATGGAGCTTGCATATTAGGCTTCAAAGACTGCCACCAAAAAAATCAATACAAACTAGAGTGGCTTAAAACAACAGAGATTTATTCTTTCACAATTCTGGAGGCCAGAAGGCTGAAGCCAAAGGATCAGCCACCCCATGTTCCCTGCAAACGTCTAGGAGATAATCTGTCCTTTTGAGTGGACATACCTTTCAATCCACTTATACCTCCCAAAATCCTCTTCTGGCTTTTGCTCTGACCTCCCCACAATCCATTTTCTGCAAAGGAGCCAGAGTAATCTTCTTTTTAAAAATGTCAATTAAGGGCGCCTGCGTGGCTCAGTTGGTTGAGTGACTGCCTTCGGCTCAGGTCATGATCCCAGACTTCCAGGATCTCATCCCGCATCAGAGTCCGCTTCTCCCTCTGACTTTCTCCTCTCTCATGCTCTCTCTTACTCATTCTCTCTCAAGTAAATAAATAAAATCTTTTTTAAAAAATGTCAATTAAGCCATGTACCTCCCCTGCTTAAAAGACTCTAGTACTTACCCCTCACCTTACAATCATGCTAAACTCCTTAACAGCCCTGTAAGAGCCAGCATCCACCTGCCTCTTCAGACCTCACCTCCTATCTTGCTTACTGCCCCCAACACCACCAGCCTCCCTCCTGCTACCTGATCATCACAAGCTCGGGCCCTTGGAATCAGCTCTCCCCTCTGGCTAGGGGTACATTTTCCCCCTGACCCCACCTCATCTTTGCACGCATGACTTCTTTTGTTGTTCAGGACTGCTCAAATCCCACCTCACCAGAGAGTCCTGGCTAAACCGCCCGCCCCCCCCCATAACGTCACCTCCCAGTTATTTTCCACACAGGGCAGTTTTACTTTCCTCATATGACTTATAATTATTTGAAATTAGCTACTGTAGTTAACTTACTTATTTGATGTTTGAATCTACACCCCCTAACCCCAAACAGTATTACAAACCCCACAAGAGCAGACACCTTTTCTGTCTTATTCACTGATAGATCCTCAACAGCTGGAATAGTGCCAGGTACACAGCAAGCGGTTACCAAATACATGTTTAATGAATTCACATCACAGAACAAAAGATTTCCAATAAAGAGAATTTAAACAAATTATATATTTCCCCCACTTATGTCCAGTCTACCGCCGAACAGAATTAAGAACTGACGTGGAGATCTGATCTGGAGACGCCCACTCCCATGGCTCTCTATGTGTGAGTACGCATGGAAGAGCTTTACCCATGCTGTAGCTCACTACAACCTAGAAAGCACCTCTACCTCTAGAGTCTCCCTGGATCCATTTGTCTATACTGAAAGACAGACAGGACAGGAGACATGATAACCATTTTCCTGATGGGAGACAGATCCAGTTGATGGAACAGCTTATCCAGCTCACGTGGGTGGAAGGGCATAACTGGGGCTTAGGTCTACATCTCCTGCTTCCACACTGTGGGCTCTTTCCAGGAACTTCCCGAAGCCCTTCTTCACCCCTGCAGCAGACTTCAGACTTCAGTGTCCTGTAAAGGGGGCACTGCCCGCACTACCCCTCACTGCCTCTCCCTGGACTTCAGCTCTCCACAGTGGCCAAGGAGCCTCTGACACCAACAGACAAAGCTCTGGTTGGACGGCTTGCTAGTATGTGCATTGGGGCACTTCTCTAATTGTTTATAAAATGTTTTTCCTTCTGTGTGAAGTGAGGATAAGAATGCCTGTCCTATCTAGCTTGAGGCTTACTATGGCTAATTTCTGTGGGATGCTTACTAACCTGCCATGACTGGTTCTAAGCACCCACATCCGTTGGCTTTCAGCTTCCCAGTGATTCTGTAAAGGAGGTATGACTGTCTATAAGATGAGGAAGCAGAGGAGAGAGATGGAGTCATCTGCCCAAAACCACACAAGCAGTCAGATTATGAACCCAGCCATTCTGGCCGCAGAGCCCAGACCCTGAGTACATGTTCCTATTCGCCTCTTAGGACAATCTGGGGGGAAACAAATATAACATTTCACAGTATGTGTGATATTATGGGATGTTCTTTCCCCTTGTTCCCAATAAAACCAAGAGATGTTTCAACTCTCCTCCCTGGATATACCCACACTTCCTTGGTGAATAAATCCTGGCATTTTGGTGGCAATGAGAGGAGCCAGAGATCCATTGAGTGTTGATTCTGGGCTGTCCCCCACCTTCTGCCTGCTGGGGCAGGAGGGGACCCCTGTATCCTGGAGCCTGATGGACCAGACAGGTAAACTGCAGATGGCAGATAGTGGGCCTGAGTATCGGGTCCAGAGCCTTGTGTCCTAGGTCCCCCTTGCCCATTTCCAGGCTCTGGGACTGGAAGGAGCCAGCCACATCATGCGAAGCCTGAGCCGCACCCTGCAGAATGTCTCCGTGCCCTGAGACCAGAAACAGTGGTACTGGGTGCCTCTCTGATGTAGCCCTAAAGTACTGGGTGAACTGCTGGGGGACAGACGGCTGGGTGGAGAAAAAGAATCAACTGTAATCAGTGGTAACAGAGTGGACTCCCAGCTCTGGGAAGCAATGCCAGTGAGCAGGACAGCCTGTGTCTCCCACACTTCCCACGCTCAACTACATCACAAGATCCTCTCAGTGTCCTCTGTACAAAACAGGCCAGATGCTCTTTGTCCCATCTTATAATCAGTGCGAGGCTGTCCAGGAACTCCTAGCTCATGGACCTTTGCCAATTGGCCAGGAAGTTGTAATATTTTGTGGGTTCTATGATTTTTCCCCTTTGGCTTTCTATGGCTTTTTTTTTTTCTTTCTTTGATTATTGACTGAATAGTGGCCTGTCTTCTGAGTAGGACTTTGCAAGAGAATGCTTTCCAGGTCATCTCTCAAGCCTTGTATTATAATCATGTGAAATACATTAAACACACACACACATACACAATACATATATGCTGCAGTAGAGAGAATTAAAAGAAAAAGACAAGACTGACTACTGTTAATATCTCCCTTTGCAACTCCTACCCCATGAAAGAGATAAAGGCTGAGAGCTTCCTTCAACGCCCTCCCCCAGGCCCCATATAATAGAGATTACTTGCTTGGTTGCAGCTGCTTAATCTATGGGGTCCATGAAGGTCGAGGAACGTAGGAGAGAAAGAGGTAGGTGTCTATGATCAGGGACAGGGTTGTGGAGACTGTATAGGGTGGAGCCTGGGGTCTCACCTGGCAGCAGCACTCTGCTCCAAGATATCTGAACCCTATGCAATGCCAATGAGGGTCCTGAGGGAGTCTCACAAGTGGAGAGGCCACCAGAGAAGTCATCTGAATCTCCCTAGGAAGACTACCCCCAAAGTGCTGAAGAAGCAGCATCTACCTGAAGGAGAAAAGAAAGAATGCTTCCAGTTTGAGGCTTGAGACCACCACAGCCCAATTCCTTAACCCAAAGTAAGAGCTGTATTTCTTATACTTGAGAACCAGCTAAAAACCACCACCACCTCCAGAAGTGCCCAGAAGTCAGCAAAAGCAGAAGGGCTTGTGATACTGAAGTAGGGAGAGAAGATTGCCATGGTGGGTTATTAGAGTTGCTGACTCTAACAGGAACCAGGAGGAGACAGGAGAGGGAAAAGGTTTGTGTTTGTCACCATGATGGGATCCTGCTAATCCGACATATGACAGTTAAATCAGCAATATCATAACTTCAAGAGGGGAATGCTCACTAAAGCCACATCGCAGGACTAGAGTTATAAACATTATCCAGTTCTCCTATCATATAATTCTTCAGCTACATCCAGGCTAATCAATTGATTGGGCTTTAAATTATTTAGATATATAAACATATTTCTCAATTTAAATGTAGAGCCCCTTGAATTTAATTTTTCTTTCACTTTTCTTTTTTTTTCTTTCCCTCTCTCTCTCCCTACCCCTTCCCCTTCCTTTCCTAGAGCCTAGCTGTGTGGGGCTGGGTGGATAAGCTGGCCAGTCTCATTTCAGTTACTTGGGTGTGAGCCTGAAGACACAGATGGCCCAGTTGTGGGGGATCTGGGTCGGCAGTTCTCATGGATCAGTCTCTGGTTCCAATTCTGCTACAAGTTTCCCAGCAGGGGTACTGGCAGCCACCTGCAAGACCCAAAGCCATCCACCTGCAGCTATAGCGCCCATGTTGATAGCAGGGTTGGTGGGGCTGATGGCCAGGTCCAAGCCATGAACGCAGATCTCACTACATGAGTTCTGACCCACACTCCCTCTGTCCAGCAGCTCCTGACAGCAGTCTTCATGTGGACATAAATGTTACTGGGTCTCCAGGGTGGGCAGTGGGGGAGCTGCTCCCAAAGGGTGTGCTCCACCGGGTCCAGCTCAGCCTCCACAGCCCTGCCGGGCTCTTGGTGGTCTCTGTGCTGCCTGCCTCCCCCTTGTCCATGTGCCCTCGCCCTCCATGCACACAGGGCCTGCTCCCCTGCCAGTACACTCAGCATAGCCCCCAACCCCCAAGAAGGTAGGAGAAGGAAAGCATGTGATGGGAACTCCAGGTACCAGGTGCCCTGTTGGCACCAGGTCCTAAACCCACTTCTGAGCGAGCATCAAAATGCATGGGTTCTAAGAAATGCAAATAAAACACACCTCTGTAGCTAATGAAATGTTTCATTCTTTCATAATCTTAGGATCATAGAACTACTAAGGATATTTAAAATGAAAAGAATTTTGGATATTTCACATGGTTTTATCACTATCATCCCACTGCCACCCGTCCTTGAGTCAGAAAACACCTTCTACCTAAGTGGACACCTTCAGCCAAGGAATCAAAATTCCCTTCAAAGGAATACCTGGGCACCCCTAAAATAAAATTCTCTCCAAATGATGACCTGAACCCTACTACTCAGTGGGAGAATCAGTAGAACCTGTAGGATCTTATTTGGAATGGAAATTCTCTGTTGTAATTTCGTTCCTGTTTATTTTTAAATTCTCTCTTTGTTTCACTAGAAAGGAACAATGATGCTCAGTTTTATTTTCTGTCTCTTTTTTAAATTTAAATTCAATTAGCCAACATACAGTACATCATTAGTTTTTGATGTAGTGTTCAGTGATTCATTAGATGATCACTTTTAAACATTAAAAGTGTGCAGGTTGCTTTGTTCCAATAAAAGTAAATTTGTGCAAAAAAAAAAAAAAAAAAAAGTGTTACCACTAGAATCACTGCCAACACGCCCAAGTCCCCCACCACGAGGCTGCTTACCCAGAGTCAAGGTCAGTGCATGTGACTAGTAGAATCCAAGTCTTGTGTCTGTGTCCTGGCTCTAAAGGGGCTTGAAGATCGTGTAGTCAACACTTTCAACTACTTCAATATTGGGAGAATGGCTTTGCCTTGGAGGATGGAGGATGGGAACATGCTCCAAATACTAAAGGAAAAAAAAAAGGCTTTTACATTTGAGTATCTGAGATAGAATGACAAAGGAAAGAGGTAGTAAACCCTCCCCCAACACATACCATCCATCCAGAATGGATTATTCTCAAACAAATTCCAGATATCATATCACTGCACCTGCAAATACTTCACTATGTGTCTGTAAAAGATGACTTTTGAAAATATATCCAATGCCATCAACATGGATAGAAAAGTTAATCTCTTACTGTTACAGAACATCCTGTCAGTGTTCAATTTACCTCTAAGCTTCTCTTTATGGTTCATTTGAATCAAAATTCAAAGACTTTTTACTCCTTTTTAAAAAAAAATTTATTAGATTCAGTTAGCCAACATATAGTAGATCTTTAGTTTCTGATGTAGGGTTAAATGATTCATTAGTCGCATATAACACCCAGTGCTTATCATAACACACGGCCTCCTTAATGCCCATCATACAGCTACCCTATTCCCCCACCCATTTCCCTTTCCACAACCCTCAGTTTGTTTCCCAGAGTCCATAGTCTCTCATGGTTTGTCCCCCTCTCTGATTTCCCCTCCTTCAGTTTTTCCTCCCTTCCCCTAGTCCTCTGTATTATTCCTTATGTTCCACATGTAGGTGAAACCATATGATAATTGTCTTTCTCTGATTTAGTTATTTCACTTAGCATAATCTCCTCCATAATCCCCATAATCCCATTCCATTCATGTTGATGCCAATGGTGGGTATTCATCCTTTCTGATGGCTGAGTAATATTCCATTGTATATATGGACCACATCTTCTCCATCCTCTCATCTGTTGAAGGACATCTCAGCTCTTTCTACAGTTTGGCTATTGTGGCCATTGCTGCTATGAACATTCGAGTGCACGTGCCCCTTCTTTTCACTACATCTGTATCTTTGGGGTAAATACCAGTAGTGCAATTGTTGGGTCATAGGGTAGCTCTATTTTTAACTTCTTGAAGAACCTCCATACTGTTTTCCAGAGTGTCTGGACCAGCTTGTATTCCCATCAACAGTGTAAGAGGGTTCCCCTTTCTCCACATCCTTGCTAACATTTGGTATTCCTTGCCTTGTTAATTTTGCCATTCTAACTGGTATAAGGTGGTATCTCAATGTGGTTTTGATTTTATTTCCCTGATGGATAATGATCATGAACATTTTTCCTGCGTCTGTTAGTCGCTTGTATGTCTTCTTTGGAGAAGTGTCTGTTCATGTCTTCTGCCCATTTACTGACTGGATTATTTGGTTTTGGGATGTTGAGTTTGAGAAGTTCTTTACAGATCTGGGCTACAGGCCCTTTGCCTGTATTGTCATTTGCAAATATCTTCTCCCATTCTGCAGGCTGTCTCTTAGTTTTGTCGACTATTTCCTTTGTTGTGCAGAAACTTTTTACCTTGATGAAGTCCAAAAAGTTCATTTTTGCTTTTGTTTCCCTTGCCTTTGGAGATGTGTCTTAATAGAAGCTTCTGGTTACTGCTTATGTTCTCCTCTAGGATTTTGATGGATTACTGTCTCGCCTTGAGGTCTTTCATCCATTTTGAGTTTAATCTTTTCTCACTCCTTTTTAAATCTCCATTCAAATTATGTGTTGACAAAAACTGTTTGTCCAATAGACTTTCCCACATTCTGGATTTGTTTAACCTGTTCTTCTAAAGCCTGTATGTTGTTTAAGTTGTTTTTCAACAAACCATAGTCTCTGTACTCTCTGCGAACTTGCAATTAGATTGAGAATCTTACTCAGGATCAGGTTTAATTCTATAGCAAGAACACTGCATAACTGGGGTTGTGACCTTCCTACTCCATCACATTGGGGGCACATAAAGTGTGACTGTCTCTCTTTGATGGTTAGTATTGATCAGTGGGTCCTAACTTTTCGTTAGGCTTTTCCAACTATTATAAAGTTCCCCATCAGCTATTCACTTATTAGTTTTAAGAGTCACCAATGACATTCACCTGAGTGCATTCACTTACAGTTACAAAATGGTGATTTTTTTAAATTAATAGACTTTTTAAGAAAGATTTTATGTATTTATTTAGACAGAGGTGGTGGGTGGTAAAGGGAGAGGGAGAGAGAGAGAGTCTCCAGCAGACTCTATGCTGAACATGGAGTCCTACTGTGGGGTTCCATTCCATGACCCTGAGATCATGACCTGAGTCAAACCAGAGTCAGATGCTTAACCGACTGAGCCACTCAGGTGCCCCAATAGGCTTTATTTCTTAGAGTTTCTTGAGCAGTCTTAAGAATTTCCAGGTAATGCTGGTGATGCTGTTTGGGGAACCAACCTTTGAGAATCACTGCTCCAAATCAAAGTCTAGGTGCAGGTTCCACAGCACCATCTAGCCTTCAGGCAACCGGATCATCGATGCTGTTTCCTTCAAAACCAGGCTCCAAATTAGTGTCATCCAGCAGACATAAAACACAAGCCGAAATTGGTGATATTCTGATTCTCTCCTTCCTTCTGCATTCACCAGCTATAATTCTCATCTAAAGAGCTATCCCATAAGACTTGTTTGGTGAGACAGCACAGTCAGAATCAATTCTTAATTCTTCATTTACCAGTTTTTAGAACAATGTAAGTGAAGATCTTTATATTTTTGGCATCATTATGAACCCTTGGGTTTTATCCGATTTGAAAAGTTCCTACCCAGTGAATACTTGGTCAGCGCAAATCCCTTAATGTTAGCTTCTGAATGCTTTAACATGATTCTACTGCTCTTTTCCTTTCCTTCAGGTTCAAAAAATATTCCAGGCTTACCTTGTTCGTTTCCTTTCTCAGACCTGGAATCAACCATTTCTGCAAGGGCAATGGTTTCTTTCATTGGGAAATTATCTTAAGAGATCAGAACCTGGGTTGGTCATTGTTTTTGGGCTTTCTCCAGCTGGACATGAAAAATATGTGGGATCTGAGAAATACATATTTGCACTTTCTTTTTCCTAAGGGAAAGATTCATCATGAGTTCATGCTGGGATTTCCAATGCGAGTTTCAGATTACATGACTTAAATTTTATGTCTTTGTTTTTCTTTATTTGTAATTGTTCCCTCCTATAGTGAAAATCCTGGTTACTAATGACATTAGTATAATTATTTAGACTATTAACATAACTGTTTATTTTAATTATCTAATCATGTATACGTGTGTATACCTATATAGCAATTTTAGAACAATGTTAATATTATCAACTAGTAATAATGATTTTACTCAAAGTTTTATAATTTGTCATTTCTATTCTATTTATTTTTAACCTTGAGGTATAGGACAGTAAGGCCATATAATAAGCTGCTGTGCTTTAAAGTCAGTTGCAATGATTTATCTCTGTATGGTTCAGCTGCCAACTTCAAACACTATTTGGTCTTGCTCCACTCCCTCCATCTGGATGACTCCCCACTTCGCCTCTTAGTCCAACGGGTTCACAGTGACTTGGTTCAGAAATGCTGAGAATGTCCTCTGCAAGTGCTCAGGCAGCCTCCTTGTACAGTTGCTGGGACCTGCTCAGAGACTCTGTGGGGATGAGCAGTAGTTGTTTTGGGCTCCATTTCTGCTGCCTCCACTCAACCTGCAGTAGTGGACACATAATCAGAACACAAGACAAAGACCCTGGCAAGCAACAGGGTAGGTCAAGGAACTTGGCTGAGCCCCACTGCAGGAGGGAAGATCCAGTGGTCTCAGCAAGAAATCTTTTTCTGAGGGATTTCTCAGAAACCTTCTTACAGACCTCAAGTCTAATATCTAGTTTCATTTTCTTTTTTTAAACCATTTTTGGATGATGTTAATTCACCGTTGCTTTACTCTGTTACCTTTTATTGTGTATCTTTCACTTTTATCTTAAACACACCTGAGCAGGAAGGTTTCACTCATCAGACCTCCGCTGCTAGCGTCCTGCACATTCCCAAACGGACAGCTCTTGGCATAGCACCTCTGAGCCCCTGGGTTGTCCAGCCCGGTCTCTGTATAAATCTGAGAACTTGATCTATGCCAGATAATTTATGCTAACAATGTGATTTATGTTAACTCTTCTTTTCTTCACCTGGGGTATTAAGCTGTACAGTTTGATCTCTGGGGCTGGACTCTGTGCCTTATATGACTGAATCCTAATAAAACATCTGGACACTAAGGCTCAGGTGAGTTTCCCAGGTTGGCTACAATTTGTATGTGCTGTCACACATCACGGGAGAACGGGGCACTGCCTGTACAATCCCCTGGAGGGGACAACTAGAAGTTCCTACCTGCCTCACCTGGACTCAGCCCTATGTGGCTTTTTTCTTTTGCTGACTTTAATCTGTATCCTTTTACTGTAATAAATTATAAGCATGAATAAAACAGGTTTTCTGAGTTCTGTGAGTCCTTCTAACTAATCACTGAATTGAAGAATGGTCTTGCGGACCCCCGTCACAATACTTCTTTTAATTTTGCTCAGCTTTGGGAGACCTGGATGGCTCAGTTGGTTAAGCATCTGCCTTCGGCTTGGGTCATGATACCAGGGTCCTGGGATCAAGTCCCATATCAGGGTCCCAGCTCAGTGGGGAGCCTGCTTCTCCCTCTGCCTGCTGCTCTCCCTACTTGTGCTCACTTGCTCTCTCTCTGACAAATAAATAAAATCTTAAAAAAATTTTTTTTTTTTGCTCAGCTTTGTGATATAATAACAGATAAATACATTTGTTCTGTGTCCCCAGTTTCTGGCACTGAGCACCCTTGGAATTTCTCAAGCAATGGGTAACAGAAAAATCTACTGTTCTTCACAACAATCTCCTTTCAAACATACCTGAGTCTAAGCTAATAAGGTGACTCTATGTGGGTCCCTGGATGTCTTCAGGAAGGGGAGGGAGCTGGTTTTCAGAGGAACCAACCATGTGATTAGCAGGTCAGAGCTTTCAGCCTCACTCTACTACCTCTAGGGAGGGGAAAGGAACTGGAGGTTGAGCTTAATTACCAATGGTCAATGACTTAATCAATCATGCCCATGTAATGGAACCTCCATAAAAACCCCTAAATGATAGGACTTGGAGAATTTCCTCTTTGATGAACATATCCACATGCCCAAAGGATGGTGCTCCCCCATGCCCAAGGGACAGGAGCTTGTGCACTCAGGATGCTTCTGGATCACTCCCTATGTGCGTCTGCATCTGGCTGTTCATTTGTATCCTTTATAAGAAATCAGTAAACATAAATACAGTGTCTTCCTGAGCTCTGTGAGTCCTCCTGGCAAATCATCGTGGCCGAAGAGGGGGTCACAGGATCCTCTGATCTACAGCCAGTCTGTCAGAAGTACAGGTATCCTGGACTTAACGACTGACACGTGACCATCCTATGAAACGGAGCCCCTGACCTGTGGGTCTGTGCTCACTGCCAGTAGTGTCAGAACTGAACTGAACTGCTGGACATCCAATTGGCATCAGAGGGTTGGAGCAGTGACTTTGTTAAAGACACCACGTAGATGGTGTTGGAGGAAAAGGAAAACACTGTCATTTGATGTCAGAAGCAACGTGAATAAAAACAGCTACAGCTTCTTATCCAGTTCTGAGTGCAGGCCTTAAGTCCGATGTCCTGGGCTGCAATCCCATCTTTGCTGCTCACTAGCTTAGTTGACCCTGAAGCAGTTGTTTTATCAGTCAGACCTCTAGGTCCTTACCCTTTCAGTGGGTGTTACTGCTTGTATTCTCGCAGAAGTCTTGTGAGCAGGCTGTGAGACCTGTGAAGTGCTCAGACGGTACCTCATGTGTAACTACGGGAGTGTTTTTGGCTAATTGTAGTTAGTCATGAATAAATATTATTTTCATGATTTCCCTTTTTTCAATCTTATTGTTGATGAATTTCATTTAAATTTATTAAATTATTTTCTGTTACATATATGTTTATATACAAATATTTTGATTAAATTTATTAAATTTTTGCCCTCACAGGGTACCTGGGAGGTGCATCTGACTCTTGCTTTCTGCTCAGGTCATGCTCTCAGGGTGGTAAGACTAAGCTCCTCACCTAGCTCCGTACCCAGCATGGAGTCTGCTTGGGATTCTCTCTCTCCCTCTGCTCCTCCTACTCATGCTCTCATTCTCGCTCTCTGAAACAAACAAACAAACAAACATAAATTTATTTTTTTTAAAGATTTTATTTATTTGAGAGAGAGAGAAGAGACTGAGAGAGAGAACTTGAGCTGGGGGGAGGGGCAGAGAAAGAGAGTGAGTCCCAAGCAGACTCCCCACTGAGCAGAGAGCCCGATGTGGGACTCTATCCCAGGACCCTGGGATCCTGACCTGAGCCGAAGGCAGACATTTAAACCATGGAGCCACCCGGGTGCCCCATACACAAATCTTTTTTGAAAAAATTTGCTCTCATGAAGAATTTTTTCTCCTCCTATTTTTGGATGCTTACAACTTTTGTTTTAATATCATCTTTTTATTTTTCTCTGTTTTACAACAATTTCTAGTTTTAAGCCTGCCCTAACTTGGCTTAACTATTCTCTTGTGTACTCTTGATTGTCGGTTCTTTTTTAGCCCTGTCTGCGGTTGGTTTCTAGAACGGCTCTCAGAATATGAGAATAAGGAAGTGTAAACAGGAGAGAGTTCACATTAGAAAAAACGGTTTCAAACAAGGGAGATAGAGAGAGAGAGGGAGGGAGGCTCCACTTTGGACCCCCACTGTATCTGAAAACAGACGTCTTACACCAAAGTTTCCGGCCTACTTCAAAAATGTGTTCTCCAAGAATCTGCATCCCAGAAACTCAGGGGCCTGAGCACACGCTACCCCACTCCCTGCCCATAGCTCATCTGATCAGTTGGGAAGGAGATGCTTACAGTCCTTTTGCTAACAACCCATGCTGCCTAGTGCTTGTCCAGTGGCCGGATTTCAGGCTAAGACTGACAGACTACAGTGCCCAGAAGAGGTGACTCAGCGTGAAGCGACAGGCTCCCCGTCTGCCCACAATAGGGAACCACATGAAATTAGCCTTCTAGAGACAGCCCTGGAGCATGTCAGTCTCCGAGCATGTAACTGGGGCCAAGTGTGTGACTCTTCTTTCATTTATCCCATCCCACTTCCAACATCCTGGCTCCCTTTACCATGATAGGGTCAAAGGTGGGTGCTCTAGAGTGTGGCAGTACTGAGCTACTGAGGAGTACCCTCACTCTTCCTGCCTCTGTGGGGTGTCTCTGAAGGGTGGGAAGGTTTAAGTGCACCACCCTGTGTGCAGGTTTTCAAGCCTGCAGCTCCTCTACCCAGCAATTTAGGCCTGAGAGAGAAAGACAAGTCATATGGTAAACAAGCCAAATCCCTATGTTAAGCTTATATGCTATGGCTCCCCTCCAGCCTTCCCATCCTACTCTTCCAAGGGGACACACCAGAAGCTGAACTCCCAAGGCCGTTTGCTAGCCTTGCCCAAGTGGAAAGGGTCTCCAGTAGTGAACGTGCTGTGAACATGCAGCCTGTGTGTGAATTCTTTCCCACATTTACTCACAGGCATAGGATGTTCCCCATGTCTGACTCTCCCTATTATCCAGCCTCTGCAAGTTTATGGTACAATCTTTCCTGTAAACAGAGGGACTCCTCTGAGCTTCAGGTGCTGGTGGACAGGTGGGCTAAGTTTAACACAGTCACTCTCTGCCCACAAGGGCAGGTGGGGGGGTGCTCTTTTATTGGAACCTGAGCTCATTTCTCCATATTTACACCAGAACTAAAAAGAACGAGTCTTGTGTTTGCACAGATTCCCCCAGTGTTGCAAACTCCACTCAATTTCTGTTACCTTTTCAAACCCATCTGGGAGATGACACAGGCTCTTGATCACTACACCAACATTTAACAAGTCTATTGTAAACATCCATGGGATTGGGGTGCCTGGGTGGCTCAGTCCATCGAGGGTCTGACTCTCCATTTCAGTTCAGGTGATCTCGGGGTTGTGGGATGGAGTCCCGTGTCAGTCTCTGCACTGAGCAAGTCTGTTTGAAATTCTCCCTTTGCACCCACTGCCGCTCCCTCTCTCTCTCTCAAATAAATAAATCTTTAAAATCCAAGGGATTTATAAGAGGTCCCTCACTGGCCAGGCATCACTAGCTAGAAGCAATATTTGCAGATTCAAGGTGAGGGCATGTTTGGGGCCCTTTGTGGGAACAAGATGGGTCCAGTGGGAGCACAGACCTTGGCAACTAAGGTGGAGGGGTAAAATTATGTAATTAGGCTAGCGAATAAATAACTTTTCTGCTAAACTCTGTTCTACCCATTCTTTGTCTAAGTAAGTCCTATTTGTTCTTCAGGGTCTAGCTTAAAGCCCACTGGCTAAGAGACATCTCTTCCCATCCCCTAGAAGAGTGTACACTTGGCCACACCCCAAATGGGCAGCAGCTGCAGGCCTCAGAGACGACTCCCTCTGGCAGGGAGCTGTGAGCTGTGCCCTACCACTGATGACACTCCAAATGCACCAAATGGGAATTTGTCTTTCTCTTTGAATCATTCCTTTCAAACAGATCCCAAACCCCAAGTTAAAGAGGACTATGCACAAATATTCACCCTTGTGCACACAGTCAAGATGCCCTACCCAGGGACAGCCCACTGAGTGGAGGTATTGGTGCCTGCTCCTTCCCCCCTCCTCCAGTCAACCCACACAGGGAGCTTCAGGCTTCCCCCTCCCCCGGGAAAGCCCGCACACGAACTCCAGGCTGTCCATCGAACACACGGACATGGCTGGCACAGGCAGGACCTGAAGGCAGACACTGATGCCCCCACTTGCAGATACATGACATACCAGCAGAGTTCAAATCAAGGAAGATGAGATTGGTGACATCTGCATATTGTGCGAAAGGCAAAAATAATCATTTAAAAAAGGAAGGAAAGCCCAACACACGCCAGGCTGCGGATGAATTCTAAAGATATTATCCTAAGTGACACGAGCCGGTTAGAAAAAGACAAGCACTGGATGATTCCACGTCTCCGAGACACCTAGAGCCGTCAAATTCCCAGAAACAGAAAGAAGGGTAGTTTGCCAGGAGCTATGGGGATTGGTGGCCTAAGGGGTGCGAGGTTTCCTATGTAAAATAAAATTCTGGAGGTTGTTTGCACAACAGTGGGAACAGACTTAACACTGATGAACTATACAATCAGAAATAGTTACAATGGTAAGCTTTATGTTATGTGAGATTTTTGTTTGTCTGTTTTTGTTTTGTTTAGCACACAACTGGAATTTAAAAATTTTTTAAAACGTCCCTCCGTCGCACAAATCACCTGCGGTGATGTCGCTGTCTGCACTGCCCTCTGCTGGTCAGTGAAGCTGATGCAGGGAGGAGCACTGTTGGTTTCTAGGATAGAATCAAATTCCCCGTTCCATGAGCCTTTTACTTTATGGTCACTCATGGCTTTTAAAACAGGCAGAAAGTATGCTCGTGGGGGTAAAAACACAGTCAAAATCCTGATCCATAAACCAAGGAGGTCGAAAGCCACCCCATCCTTCACGTTTTCCCTTCATACTTGCCCCTGTGACCATACCTCCATATCCCCTCAACAGTTATCCCAGCCTCTACAAAATAAACCATATGACTTTAAAGAATGAAACTTATTTAGAGGTTTATTCCAGAATCCCCAAAAGCTTGAACTCAAGGTAAGAAAGGCCTTAAGACCCTCATCTGGAATTTAGGCTCCCTGGACCAGCGCTGACTTGAACTATATATAGCCCACCAGACTAAAAGCCTCCCAGACCCCTCAGTCTTAGTAATCTTGGTTCAATTCCTCTTCGTTTCTCTCCTTCCCCTTCACCTTCACAGACGATCTATGGAAAGGAAGTTCAAGGAGATTAAGTCCAAGGTTACAAAGCCACTGAGGGCAAAGCTGTACCCCAAAACCAGTTCAGCCAAATTCTTCCTATTTATTTCATTTTTCATTGTTGTCTCTTCCCTTCTCTCAAGCAGCATGATTTCCTTGTCCTTATTTGTTTTAATTTTGTTTCAATTCAGTTAATATATGGTGTATTATATTAGTTTCAGTAGAGTTCAGTGATTCATCAGGTGCATATGACACCCAGTGCTCATCACATCATGTGCCCTTAGTGTCTGTCACCCATTTACCCCCTTCCCCACCCTACGCCCCTCCAGTAAGCATCAGTTTGTTTTCTATAGTTAAGAGTCTCTTACGGTTTGTCTCCCTCTCTGATTTAGCCTTATTTTATTTTTCCCTCTCTTCCCCTGGGATCCTGTTTTGTTTCTTAAATTCCACATATAAGAGAAATCATATAACAGTCTTTCTCTGACTGACTCACTTTACTTAGCACACTACTCTCTGGTTCCAGTCCCGTCTCTGCAAATGGTAAGATTTTTATTTTTTGATGGCTGAATAATATTCCATTGTATATATAGACTGCATCTTCTTATTTATTCATCTGTTGATGGACATCTGGGCTCTTTCCATGTTTTGGTCATTGTGGACACTGCTATTGTCGGGTGCAGGTGCCTCTCTGTATCATATGTTTGTATCTTTTGAGTAAATACCTAGTAGTACAATTGCTGGGTCGTAGGATAGCTCTATTTGTAACTTCTTGAGGAACCTCCATACTGTTCTTCAAAGTGGCTGCATCAGCTTACATTCCCACCAATGGAGGAAGAAGGTTCCCCCTTCTCCACATCCTCACCACTTTTTTTTTTCCTGACTTGTTAATTTTACCCTTCTAACTGGTCTGAAGTGGGATCTCATCGTGGTTTTGATTTGTATTTCCCTGATGCCAAGTGATGTGGAGCATTTTTTTCAAATGTCTGTTGGCCATTTGGATGTCTTTTTTGGAGAAATTTCTGTTCATGTCCTCTGCCCATTTCTTAACTGGATTTTTAGTATTTTGGGTGTTGAGTTTGATAAGTTCTTTTTTTTTTTAAACATTTTATTTATTTATTTGAGAGAGAGAGAGAGAGTGAGAGAGAGCATGAGCGAGGAGAAGGTCAGAGGGAGAAGCAGACTCCCGGTGGAGCTGGGAGCCTGATGCGGGACTCGATCCCGGGACTCCAGGATCATGACCTGAGCCAAAGGCAGTCGCTTAACCAACTGAGCCACCCAGGCGCCCGAGTTTGATAAGTTCTTTACAGATTTTAGATACTAGCCTGTTATCAGATATGTCATTTGTGAATATCTTCTCTTGTTCTATAGTTTGGCTTTTGGTTTTGTCGACTGTTTCCTTTGCTGTGCAAAAGCTTTTGATCCTGAAGTCCCAATAGTTCATTTTTGCTTTTGTTTCCCTTGCCTTTGTCCTTATTTTAAAAAATATATATATACAGATATTGCTACAGTTGATAACATTGTGATTCTGTCTAAAGCATTTTCTTTCTTCCTCCGTGAGTTTCTTTTTTTTTTTTTTTTAAAGATTGTATTTATTTATTTGACAGAGAGAGACCACAAGTAGGCAGAGAGGCAGGCAGAGAGAGAGAGAGTTCGAGGAAGCAGGCTGAGCAGAGAGCCTGACGCGGGGCTCGATCCCAGGACCCTGAGATCACAACCGGAGCCGAAGGCAGAGGCTTAACCCACTGAGCCACCCAGGCGCCCCTTCCTCTGTGGTTTTATTTAAGACCATTTTGCATCTTCCTTCCTTCTTCCCTTCCTGTCTCCCTCCCTTCCTGTATTCCCCTCCCAACTATGCACTGAGAGACAGGTAAGGTATGAAATGAGACCCCCACACACAGGGCCAATATTTAGCTAGTAACCTCAAGAAGGCCATTTCCAGCCAGTATGGATTCTGACCGGCTGGGACTGTAACATGTGTGGCATTAAACATCTGGACTACTTTCTCTGCTGATCCGCAAGGGTAATCGTCTGTGTGTCCCCTGGAAAGCTCAGCTGGAGTAAGGATGTCCAGAGGCTGGAAGGATGGGGTGTGGACGGAGCCTGGGACATGGAGTCAGGAGGCAAGGACTCAGATCCAGCCTAGCTACAATCTATTTTGTATGACTTTGTGCACATCACTTTCTCTGGGAATCAATTTCTCTGTGGTAAAATGAAAGTGTGTATGGCCTCGTACCATGTTTGTAAAAGAAAACAGTGTGTGTACAAGTGCCTACATGTTTTCACATGTGTGGAAAAGATACCCACCTGTTCACGTGGTCATCTCTGGGGAGTGGGACGGGCTGAAGGAGATCTTTTTTGCTTTATCTAACCTGTTTACTCTTTTAGTTTTCCGTAACAATCATTTATTGTAATTTTTTTCAATAGCGAAGTTAATAGCAAAGAAAGTCCTATTTGCCCCTATTTTGCAGGAAGTCACACTTATCTGAGGTCACAGAGCCTTGGCATCTAACTCAAGGCTGCCCTGCCCGTATGTTCCTTACTCTGCCTCTGAACAATTAGGGGATGTGACTGCAGGGCACCATTGGAACCCCTAGTCCCCAGCAAATGCTGCCCAGGGCTGGTAAAAAAAAAATATATATATATCTTCAGAATTTTCCTTGCCCTTCTGCTTGCATCCGATCCACATCAGCAAACGCTTAGCCCACCACTTAGCCAAAACACATTTATTTTCTCTTGTTTCCACAGCTATAAAATGCCCCAAACTGCCCCAGATCCTGGGAAAGATTTATCACCAAACAAGATGAATTTCTAGACTCCTTTGGATTTCCAGTGACATGAGGTGTTTGTTCTTAAGTCACAAGTCCGAGGGACTGAGCAGGGTGTGGCAAAGCAGCATGATTACTTGTCCTTGTCAGAGGAAGATACACCAGCAGGGGGAAAAGGCTTTACTGTCTCCCCAGAGAACAGTCTTCTCTCTAGCAAATAATCTACCCCAAAGTACCTTATGATAAATCAATTACACTTCTTAATAAAGGGAATGCAAAAATAGAGACTGGAAGGAACCACATGTAGCTTTGGAGTCAGACCAACCTGGGTGTAAATCCAAACCTTGAACAAGTCACTTAACCCGATTTACTAAATGGACAACTTATTTTGTGCCAGGCACTCTGCTGGGCATTTTACACTAACAGCTCAAGCCTGAAGAAGTTTGCATTGTTCTCAATGTACAACAGATGAGAGAAGTGGGACTCTGGGAAGAAAGCCACAATGTGGGAGGCCTCAGCTGATGAAATTGCTAAGGCCCGGATTCCAGCTCATATCAGGACATCAAGGCCAACACCCATTCCTCTGGATGGTGCCCCCTCTCCCACACATGCTGGGGAGAAGACTTGCTCCAAGCACGCTGCAGAAACCAGATCTACCCAGGAGTGATCCCACTGGGTTAAGAGATCCCAAATCCAGACCCTGACACTGCTTAGGAAGGACAGGCACAGATCCCTGGATGGAAACTGTGCTTTGGCATTCGATGAATGCCAAATTCATTCATTTGAATGATTCAAATGCTCGCTCTACCGAGCACCTAACTGTGACGCTGGTACTTCACCTGACTTCCTTGGGCCTCAGATTCCTAAAATGTAAAAGGCAACTGGTGAGAGGTTAAAATAGAATTATACAGCACCTAGCCCAGAATCACACTGAGAAGAGCTGCTGATTTCAGGAACAGGGCACCTCTGCAGAGCTCCAAGCTGGGAAAGGAGGATGACAGTTCTTGGACCCTGGACTGCTGATGGGTAGCTAAGCCTCCTTCAGAAGCTCAGACTGCCCATATGACTGGGCTCTGGAGCAGGGACACCGGCCGTCACCTTAGAGCTACTTGGAGCCTGTCCCAGCCAGAAGGGGGCTCCTTTCTGCAATGTCTGCGGAAGGCCGACGAGGATACAGGCCTGCAGTAAATGTGACCTCCCAGCCACAGTGCCTAACTCACAAGCTGCCTGGTCAAGGCGGGAAAGAACCAGTTTTCCAGGCTGAGCCCCTGGGTCACTTCCTCATTCAGTGCAACAGCATTAGCAGGGCCCTACCCGTGTCCTGGGGCCAGGAACCAGGGAGACTAACATACTAGGTGCTCAGTAGATGAGATGTGATTTTCTTCACAGAGCTCAACTGAGAGGGCCCTCCGACGGCCTGCTCTTCACCAGCCTAGTCCTGTCCCTGGCCCAGAGCAATCACTCCCCTTGGTGCTTCTGATCACAGCCATGATTGTTGTTCTTTCCCCTGAAGACTTCATGCGGGACAGCCTGGGAGGGGACTACTTGTTGGCGAGGACCTAAGTCTTGCCAAGTCACTGCCCTGTGATTGGACATATTTCTGCTCTCTGGCCATGGAGTCGCTGGGCGGCAGCAGGCAGCCAAGGTGACGCTCTCCTCCAGCCTCTGCCCATGCCCCGTGCCCCTGCTGGCCCTGCCCCGGGCCGGGCTCACTGGGCCTGAGGGAGCAGGCCCTGGCCGTGGGGGTACCAGGGCGGGGTGGGGCGCTCTGTAGGGGTGAGGGGGCAGTGCTATAACCTGCGCAGCGTGGAGCTGGGGCTGCGGCGCGACTGCTCGCTGTGCCCCACCACCGAAGCAGCGACAACGGCACCCCAGACCACGTGAACGTGGCGGGAGGGCGTAGGGAGACCCGCGCCGAGCTCACCGCCCACTGGCTCGGCTGCACCTACACCGAGGCTGCCTCCATCCACATCCCGCTCTCCCTCCTCCCGGGGTTCCGCGTTGCGCTCTCCGGCCGCTGCCGGGACGTCGAGATATACCGCCTGGAGTCCCAGCCGGTCCCGCCACTGCACCACTCGAGGAAGGCCCCGAGCCCGGCACCCCAGACCTGCCGCCCGCCTTCCGGCAGCATCTACGGACCCCGCGAGCGCAGGAGACCCGGTGGGGGTGGGGGGCCGCGGGGCGGAGGTTCCGCGCGCGCGTACTCACCCGCGAGGACCAGGCGAGGCGAGCGCGGCCTCCGGCGGGCTCGCGGGAACAGCGACGTCACGTGCGCCGCCTCCGCCGCGTTTCCCACGCGGGCGGGGAGGGCGGGCGTCACCCCTCAGGAGTGCGCCGCGTCCGCCGTCCAGCCCCAGGCCACCGGAAACGGGGCTCGCGCCGGCGGCCGCGGCGCGGACCGGCGTGTGGGAAGCGTCTTCCCGGAGGTCGAGGCCGCGGGCGGGCAGGACGCATCCCGAGCCCGCTCTTGCCTGGCCAGTTCCGGGGCGAGCTGAACGCCCGCCCGCCCCGCCCCGGGGGCCGGCTCTTCTAACCCGGCGGCCAGGCCGCGAGCAGCACGGTGCGGGGTGCGCCTCGGAGGCCTCCCTGCCCGCCACCTCTTCGGGGACCCCCACCGTCCGCAGCCCTAGCCGGCTCACCTGGGCCGAGGCCTGCCCCTGAGGCTTCACCCTCCCGCGCGCCTCAAGGTGTGTGTCAGCCGTGACTCAGAGCAGCGTGCAGCCCAGGCCGTCCCCGTTGGGGGTGTCTTCAGCTACAGGTGGAACACCCCTTGGTGGGCCTTGTGAAGGACCAGAGAGCCCCGGCCCGTCAGGACAGCCCCACGGACCACCCCAGGAAGTGTCCCTCAGGGTACAACTAACACCTGGGCGGCCTCAACGATGGCTGCCAAATCCTCTCCTGCCTCAGGGCTGGGCCACTCTTGGACCAGCAGCAGACAGCTGAGCGGATGCCCCCATTTCTTCCACCCCCCACCCTCTTGCTTAACGGCAACAGCACCCACAGGCTCCCTGTCCTGGTTGAGTCCCGTGCTCAGCAATCAGGGTGAGGCTGAAGCACTGGGGACAGGCCAGCATCCATGACCCGTCCCCTCCCTGCCAGGCTGCCTCGGGCCCAAGAACATGGACCATTGCTGGCACCTGGGTGGGCACCACTGTGGCTGCGGTGGCTCTTGCTCCGGGCAGAAGCTCTGGCTGCAATTCCTACAAGAAATGGGGGGCTACAAGGGACTCTAGGGAGGCATCCTGACAGAGGAACAGAGGGCCTGCGGGGCCACCCAAGACTGCGGAGCCCAACTCCGTCTGAATGCACAGATAATGACAGGAATCCTGTCCAAACTTCAAAACAAAACAAAAACAGGTCTGCTGCATCCTTCCTAATTAAGGCTTTAGCCCACTGTCTTCTACAACCTAGATAAAAAGTCAGATACCCAAATACGGAATTGGCTGCACTTTGGGAAGGCACCATTGCAGAACTAGACTGTTTTCTGGGACCCTCCTCCAGATCACCTAACACTCAAGTCCTGACAGTCCCTTGCCCTGACACCCTCTGGCTGAGAAGCCCCACCCTCTCCACTGCCAGGTGACAGGTTGCTCTCACTCCCTTTTTGCAAGGAGCCAATAAGCCCAACTCTGCCCCAATACAGGTGTATTCCTGATGGTCTTTGGTAGGAAGGAATCAAAAGGGCCACTGTTTGGGAGGGATGTTCCATGAAACTTAGCTTTGGAAAACTTACATGTGTCCCCAGAATCTCCCTCACTCCCAACCACCCCTATCAGAGAGCCTTCCCTGCGGAGGTGCTGTTGAGCGTGGATATGCCAGAGTGAATTCCCATTCCCTAATCCAAGACATCAGTCTCTTGGGAGTGAGTTTTCAGTGTTCTTGAAACACAGGCTATGTCACAGTTTAACCCGAGTGGGTCTCCGGCTGTCACAGGAGCAAACTGAGGGTGTCCCATTAAGCCATAAACCTTAGAAACACAGGGCATGCAGGACCTAGTTCAGATGGTGCCTCAGGGTGTGAATTTTTAGAGCCAATTCTGAAGGCACATGGAGAGACTCCAGGGGCTGGTAGTCAGGAAGCATGACCTCAGAGGGTTGACAAGACCCCAATTCCCCAACTTGGGTTTCACTTCTTAGTATTTCAAGTGCTCAAGCTCCAAATGGGAAGATATCTGGATATTGATGATGTAGTATTGGTGCCAGCTCCAAATCCTGAGAGGAAGAGGCAGCTGAAATCCAAGTGACACTGGGTTATCTGAGATCAGCTCTCGTGCTGGTCTGATGTATGCCACCAGCTAAGGACTGACTGTTGCCTCTCCTGTGCTCTCTCCAGACTTGTCATCACTCCATTTATAGAGACTTTCTCTATGTGAGAAGTACCTTTCTAAAAGCATCTCACTTCATCTTCACAAACCCTAAGTTCGGTAAGTAATTCTCATATGAGGAGATTGGGGCTCAGAGAGGTTAAGTGACTTGCCCAAAGTCACATGCCTCCAGTACTAGGAATACTAATGCCTGGTACCTACCGAGTTTTAGCCTTTACCCTTTGCAAAAGTTGGTTTATTGATTGATTGATTTGTAAGTAAGTAGGCCCCATGCCTAGAGTGGAGCCCAATATGGGACTCAAACTCGTGACTTTAAGACCAAGACCTGAGCTGAGATCAAGAGTTGGACACTTAACCAACTGAGCCACCCAGGCGCCCCAATGTTCTTTCATTTAATTCCTTGAAAAATGATTTTTGTTAGGCACTGGGAATATCCCTATTTTTACCAGAGAGTAAACGGAGGTTCAGAGAAGCAGGAAACTGCAGCTGAGCATAGCAATAAATCTATAGTTTTGATCTGAGACAGATATCGGCCTCTGATAATTCCTTGCGCTTCAGTTTGGTCCTCCATAAAATGGAGGTAGCATGTTAAATTCTTAGGTTACTCGAGAAGACTAAATGAGTTAATAGATACAAAGCATCTTGGAACAGCCTAGACTTTTAAAACTCAAATCTTAATTTTCTAAATTTAAATTTAAATCTATGAGGTCTGATTTGCCACTGCTTTAAGAGTAGGATCCCAGAGCTAGATCAGACAGACCTGAGCTCACGGCCCCTTCCCAGCACACCTGTTTGTTTATAGGGGCAAATCATCTCACCTCTCTGAGAGCTAATCTCATCTATAAAATGGAGATAATCATGAGACTGATGTCATAAACTGTTATAAGGATTAAGTAAGATGATACAAGTAAATCCCTTAGTACAGTGCCTGGCATGTCACCCTGAGATGTCACAACATGCAGATAATTTTTTTTTTTTTTAGGATTTTATTTATTTAAGAGAGAGCATGGCAGGGAGGGGCAGAGGGAGAAGCAGACTCCCCAATGAGCAGGGCACCCGATGTGGAGCTCAATCCTAGGACCCTGAGATTATGACCTGAGCTGAAGTCAGATGTTTAACCAACTGAGCCACCCAGGCACCCCACAATGTGCAGATAATTCTGTTGGTGATGTGCGGAGGTGAGCAGCAGTGCTCTGGACACACAAAGATGCATCATTAAGACTCACACTTGAGTGGGTCAGACACCCACAAAATAGAAATTCTCATTGTGGAAATGTCATAGAGCTTCCAACAAAACATGATGAGAAAGTGAACGAGGGACGCAAATTCTAAGCGGGAAGGGAAAGTCAAAGCTTCCTGGATGGGACAGGTCTCTTGGGCTCAGGCAGGCACATTTTCAAATGTGTTCAGTTCTGCTGGCCTTGGAGGAGTCTTTCAACAGATTCTTTCCTTCCTGATGGTCTCAGTTCTCCCCTGACAGCACATTTCTGTTTGCCTATTCTTCCCCTACCTCACACACTCCTTCAGTCTTCCGGGAAGAATCCTTCCTTACTCCTCTCAATCTCTTTAGCAGTATGTCACTGTGAGTTTGTCACGTGGCCTGAGTTCTTGACCCACAGTGACTAGGAGCTCTTTGGATGGGGGGAGGGGTGGCGTGCTCACTGTAGTTAACTTCCAGAGCTCAACATCAGGCAGAACCCCTAGTGAGTACAAGCTTGTTGAATGAAAGAAGACCAGAAGGTGACCTGCTTCTCTTAGATTATTAAATGTATGATTTCATTGATAAATCAATTTTAAGCCCCATTTTGCCCATTGGAAGTGCTTGAATAAATACAAACGTGAATAAAACTGAAATTTTCACTGTCTCAAAGTATTCGAGGCAGGTAGGCAAAAGTAAATAAATAAAAGAAATGGGCAAAGGGGAGGTGGCAGCATGGTGCCACCATCCAGCATCCTAGCCCCTTTGAGGACTCTGGGGAACGGTGGAAAGGCTCCTACAGTCCTATCCCAGCCACTGATAGAATGGAGACTGCCAGGCTACTGTCAATGAGTTGTCCCTTGGACACTATGCAATGTTGTCTCCTGGAGCAGCCTTGGACAACGGGGTTGTCGCTATCTTATGGACACTGAGGTCACATAAAATAAGGAGGTCTGTGTCCTTGTTTTGACTTCTGGAAAGCTTAGAACCAAATTTTGGCCCTTTCTATACATTTTTGTTGCTAAGTTCAATCTTAGTTCCAACATGGCTATAATGAAAAACCTTCTTGGGAGACGCCAATTTGCCCAGTTTGGGAGGTGGAGAGTAAGGCGATTTCCTGATATGCCTTAGGACAACTAAAGCTCTGGTGACTGTCAGAATCACAGGGGCTTCTGCACTTGGATTTGGACAAGGGAACCCTTGCAGTTCCCTATAAAACTAAGGCAGAAGAACTGACATGAACCCTGATGATTTTTCCTTATCTTTCCTTACTTCTGGTCTTGGTCTTGTTTAGGCCAACTTTAAGAGGGTCACTGATATAAAAACCTTGAAGGGTCCCTCACTGCCTGTGGAATGAAGCTAAATTCCTTAGCATGATGTTCAACATCAGCTAAGTCAAAGTTGGGTTTATTGGCTTGTTGTAGTGAGGGAAATAGCAGCATATCATGGGGGACATTGGGGCACCTCAATAAGGAAGTGTCAGCTGGGATTCATTATAGGCTTGGGACTTGGATTAGTTTGGGGAAGGTTACCGTAAAGTATAGTTTTGCTCTGAACTGCGTGCTGTTGGAAAGGAGGAGCAAGTCTACAAGTGGGTTCATTTTTATCTAGAAGGAGCACATTTTGGGGTGGCCTGCCCTGAACCCCATTAGTACCTACCTCAAAGAGTTGGAAATATTAACCTCACATTGGCTGCTGTCAGGGTTGGTTGTACACTTGTTGTCTGTGTTCCGCGGTTAAAACAAAATCCAGATCCCTGTCCACACATACTCTTACTGCCTGTGAGCGAGAAAACATGGCAGGCCGCGATGTGCAGCCTTGATCCGACATGCGCGGCTCGATTGCAGTAGCATTACGAGCTGATCTGAGGCTCACGGCCCATGAGCCTAGCCAATTTAAATAATCTCATAGAACCATCACCTCACACAAAGCTATCCTGAGACCATGACAAGTAAAACAAAACAGGGCCACTTCCTAATTTTGTCTAATCAAAGACAAGAGCAAGGTCCCTGTGGTGCCCACAAAATCCCCAATCATAGAATTGCCCTCACTCTCTGACAGCATCCAAGCTGGGACGAGCTTGGCCTTCCCAGGCCCTCCCCTGAGTCACCCAGTGGAGGCCTCATTCTACATTAAGTTCTAACACTCTCTTTCTGAGACACCTCATAGTTCCCCATGGTGCTCGTTCTTCCTCGCAGCAAGGAGCAATAAAGCCCCCTGTTTAGCCACAGATGTGTTTCTCCTGGTCTTTGGCCGAGAGCCTTGGCCCTGGCATTGTTCCCCTGCCCCTCCTGGTTTCAGCTGTGTTGGCCTCCTTTCAGTTCCAAGAGAATGGGAAGCTCAGCCCTGCCTCAGGGCTTTGCACTCACTAGTTCTCTGTGCCCATGGTACCTACTCTCAGGTCGTTTGGGGGCTGAGTCCCCATCCTTCAGATTTCTGGGGGGAAAATAACCACTTGAGAAAGTCCATCATGCCCCCATCTCTTAGTAATTTTATAATCACACCTTTTTGATTGCTTACATGATTCTTATCTCTCTCTAAATTATTATGTGTTGCCTGTCTTCCCCCACCAGAAATCAAATATTAAAAGATCAGGGATTATGTCGTGTTCACCTCTGTATCCCAGTGCCTCTAGCATTTCCACAAACAGCTGAAACACATCCTAGCTTGAGAATAGCGGCATCTTCCTAATGGATCCCTCTGCCCCTGGGCACTTCCATGTCCTGTACAGCTCTTACAGAACCATCTGAATTGGTTTTCTAAAACAAAGAGAGCGTCTGCTGAAGGTGTCAGCACCTCCCCCAACCTGTGGCTCTTGGAGACCCCTGTGCTCGGTCCCGGGGAACATTCGCAAACATGCCCAAGCCTCCCAGCTTCCAGGCATTGACTAGTGCTGCTCCTTCTCTCCAAAATGTTCTTGCCCACTTCTCGTCTGCCCCCCGCCAACCCCCTCCGCCCAGGCCAAACCCTAGCTCCCAAAGTGCCTGTTGGGAGTTCTCTCCATTCCTTCCTCCCCTCCTTGGGGCTCCCTCAGCTCTGCTTTCACACTCCTGGCGTGACCAGCTGTACCCTGACTTCTGTCCCCATTGGCTGTATACCTGTTGTCTTTCTCAGAGCCGTCCTGCCTCCAGTGTTTGCAGGGCAGGGGACCACCTGCTGTCTGTGCCACTTTCTTCAGTTGTACAGTAAGAATTCTTTGTACGTAGGGGAAGAAAACTACTTTCTTCCTCTCTAGGTTCATTGGCTGGTCTAAGAATTAATTGACAGAAGACGGATTAAGAGGAGAAAAATACATTTCATTTCATACATTCGCATAGGAAAATATGAGACTCAGAGAAGTGACCAGAGCAGGCAGCTTTTACACCTTTTAGACAAACACATCTGTGAAGAATTGACAAGAGCAAGGAGTCTGGGCTTGAGGTAATAAATGAGTGAAGAAGTAACAAGGTTTGTTTAAACAGCCTTCTCAGCCCTCAGTTCATTCTCTGGTGGATGAGGTCCCGCCCCTGGCACATGGAGGGTAATTTCCCATGGAGATATATTTCTTGCTTTCAGGGGACAAAGGGGGGCCAGAGTATCCTTTCTGCACAGGCTGTTTTAAGTAACTTATCAATATGCCAAAGTAGCACATTTTGGGGTGGCCTACTCTGAACCCGGTCAGTACCTACCTCATAGTTTTTGTGAGGAATAAAGCAGTTAATGCATCTAAAGCACTTAGGACAATGATTGGCACAGTGTTAAATGAACACTGATTAAATGTTTGATACTATGATTAACATTCTTTTCTGTATATTACTGGTCCAAAGGGAGCATCAATACATACAATACGTACTGTTGTTGAATTTGGTTGGAGCAGGGCAGGAAACGGCTCAAAGCCTGTTGAGCTTAGTACTGTTTTTTTTTGTTGTTGTTGTTTTTGTTTTGTTTTTAAGTGGCATACTATGTTCTCTGTGTAACCTCAAACTCTCCCTCCAGCCCCAAGATTTGAGGATAAGAGGCAGGGGTAATTGAGGGAAGAGAAAGCAGTCCTAAATGTCTACCTACTGGTAGGGCATAGGGCTGGTCTGACCTAAAGATAGACACCTGCCTCAGAAACATGTTTTTAAAAAGCTTCCCTGGATCCCTCATTCGAAAGACACTTATCCTGGAAGGAATAGGACCTTTCACCATTACCTCGGACTGGGTCTTACTTTTCCCGTATCCAGGGAGGGATGGCATTATATATATAAGACCACCAGATGATAGCAGAGGTGGCGGCTGGGGTGGCCAGAGAAGTCTGGGTGATGAGTTGTCCCCACACTTTCCGAGGGCTTGTTAGAGGAAGGGTTGCCAGAAAGTGCTGGATGCGAGGGAATGAAAAGGTTGCAGAAATACCGGGTGTCTCCTAGGATGAGGCTGGTCTAATGGAGAAGTAGGAAGACTAAGTCGTGGTGCTAATTCTTCTACTTTTTAGCCAGGGCAGATTCCCAAAGCTCTCTAGCCCTGGAGGGTGGGGATATATAGCAGGGGACTCTAAGTCTAAATGCGTGCTTTCACACACCCTGGGAAGTGTCTGCCAGGGGGCTCCTTGTCTGACCCACCTTCTCTGAATGGTACCTTCTGAGTGTAGACGACAGCCAGTCTCAGGAGGTGTGGATTCCCGGCAGCTGCTGGGTTGGTCTCTAGGGGCCAAAGGCTCACAGGCGCAACAGGGTGACGTCTAGGCTGTGACCAGATGGGCTTCCGGGGAGCAACTGGTATTTCTCTGAGACATTGAGATACTCTGAGATACCTTCTCTGAGAGCGCTCTTCTCAGCGGAAGGCCGTACACGAATCCAAGCTGTTTGAGCCATTATATACTCGATGTTTGTATGTCATTCACAAGTATTTTCAGATACTTGTCTAAACCATTGATCAACCTGTGAAGTTCTCATTTCTGTTTTATAAATGAGGAAACTCAGAAGAGGTGACTTGTCTCAAAGTTTGGAAACTTACCAGATTTGTCACAGACCAGGATTTGTCACAAGTCCATATTGGCTTTATCCAAGGAAAATGAATTACAGAGATGGAGAACATATTTCAACATAAAATGACCTCTATTGCTAGGCGGCCCACAGCCTAGGTGGGTGTAGTGAGTTTTGGAGCCAGAACTCGAACTCCAAACCTGTCAGGTACTAGGGCAGGGACTTGGGCAAGTAGATGCTCATTCTCGCTTCCCTCATCTGTGAGATGGTATTTCAGAGGATAAATGACACTACCTAAGTAAACACCGTATTCATACCTTGAACATGTGGATAAAAACACAGCATCTCTTGGTAATTCTCTTTCCTAACTTCGTTTCTACCTTCAAACTACACTAGAAATGGGCTAATTGGGATTTTCCTCTGCCCTTCAAAAGTTTGCTTTGGGTCCAAATACTTGAAATTAAACCATAGGAAAGGAAATCTGCCTCACTTGCAGGCCAGCTGATATGTATGGGGCAATCTACCTTTCCTAGGCTGGCTGGCCTTGGGAGACTTTCCCAGTGGCCTGGCACCATGGTGATTTACCCGGCACGCTTGACTGAGCATGGCCCTGGCTGGGAGGATTATATTTCATCCAATGTTGAAATCACTTGAAATTCCTCTTGCTCATCCAAAGATACAGAAATAAAAGAAGCAACTCATGGTCCTGCTGAGGCGAGATCTTTATTGTTTTTTTGTTTTTTTTTTTAAAGATTTATTTATTTGACAGAGAGAGATCACAAAAGCAGGCAGAGAGGCAGGCAGGGAGAGAGGAGGAAGCAGAGCTTGGTGAGCAGAGAGCCCGATGCGGGGCTCGATCCCAGGACCCTGAGATCATGACCTGAGCCGAAGGCAGAGGCTTTAACCCACTGAGCCACCCGGGCGCCCGAGATCTTTATTGTTAGCCGTTCTTGCATCTTTTATGTTCTGCCAAAAACAGACGGCTCCAAGTCATGTAAGAATCACGCGCACATGGATGTTACTGTATACCTCACACATTTCACCAAAAGATCAAATTATATTTTTACTGTCTTTATAGACTTTAGAGCTCTATAGAAGCTTTTGAGTGGAAAGATGACATTTTTATCACATTCACTTTTTCAACATACCAACATTCAGAGGGTTCATTCTTGGGTGGGCAGGAGGCCAAACCATCTTTTGTAAATGCCCTGGTCTGAAAACTGTCTAGAGACTAACCCACATGTACACACCGTAACTCAACTGAAGTGATAGCCAAACTCTTACCCCCCTCTTCTTCATGACTTTCTCATTGTGGTGAAAGCCCCTTCACTTCCTGCATTTCTATTTTACTCCTTAGTATTAATAGAGGGATGGTGCTCAGCTACTTGAGGAGCTGAGGATTCACGAAGTCATTCTAAACCACTTCTCAGACAGGTCTCCCTGAAATATTCACTTGTCCTCTGTTTGACCACTGGTTACCAGAGTGAGTCATCCATTGGGCTTTAATCCACAGGAGGCTGGAATGACAGCAATACCAAGGCTCTGACTTTATTAAAACTCTCATTTCCCTCAAACCTGATTATTTCAAAGCTATTTTTATTCGATGATTGTGAGTTTGTGTCAATTTGCAAGTTTTTTCCAAACCACCTTCTTAAATCAATGTAAAAAGAGCTTATCTTCTCTCATATATGCAATTCCTTAACAGATTCAGGAGAACAAAATCTCTCTCCCACAGATGACTTCTACAGGCTGTGGGGTAGAGGAATACTCTTTACAAAATAGGAGTTGGGGTTAGAAACTACATTCATGCCTTTTATTTATATCTACACACATACACACGCATACATATATATATATATATATATATCACTATATAGTTACATGTTATACATTATATATAAATTTTATAGTTATGTATTATACAGTTTACATGTATATAAAAATATGATTCCCCAGAGATCCAATCCATATATAGATCTAAGGAACAAGGAAAGTAAAATCTAAAGACCAAAAATTTCTTTTGGATTCTGGATCCTTAAAGAAACCATACTTCCACAGTGTTGCCATTATTCCTATCTGTATTTAAGACACACACCGAGAACATGGACCTATTGTTGGTCCCTTTTTTACTGTCTTGTCCATTTCAGATAAGCATGATGCAGTCTACACACTCAGATCCATTCACATTTATGCCTTTGTTTTTAAAGGTAAGTGCTCACTTCTCTTTTATTTTATCTACACTTTTCTAAGGATTTTCTCCATACTTCTTTTGAGGCATGTTGCAAGTTTTCTTGAAGAAGAAACTGGTACAGAACTCAGCACGACCCTGGGAGTACACTCTGGTGACTTGCTGCTTGTGACCTAATAGAGACTTCTACAGGTTCCTATTTCCTCCCATTCAATAGTTAGTACTTGTACCTTTTCTGGACACTCTGCCACTTCAAATGTGCCTCTTACATATAAATATGCCTTCGCACGTAACTCAGAGCTTAAGCCATGTTCCATTGACTTTTGAAACTTCTGCTGACGTCTGCTCTGTCACATTTCCTAAATATAAACACTCGGAGAGGGGTCACTCTTTTCAGATTCAGCAACTTTGTTATCAGTTATTCCGCACTAAAAATTTGTAGTCACCTCTTTTATCTATTAAAGAGTGTAAAATATTTCACAGATAAATCTAAGAGTTTCACATTAATTTAATTAAATCTAAGAGTTTCACAGGTACTTTATCAATGAGAAATATTGCTCTTGAAGCAGAACCAGCTGGAAGAAAAAGCTTGAATGAAGTAAGCCTCTATGCATTTACTAAGGAAGTGTCTATCTCTACTCCAAAATTACAAATGAAATAAAACCAAATGATAAACTTCTAGTGGCAGTGGGACCTGAATGTTTATTACTGCCTCACTTTCTTCTAAACAGGCAACTCTTTCTTGTCTCTGTCGCTTCTCTTCTATTTGGTACTCAGCCAACCTCTGAGACACAACTGAACTCCCCCCTCCTCCAGAAAGGGATTTCGGGTCCTTGTTGAGCTCCTTTTCTTTAACTCCCTAAACACTTAAAAACACCTGTGCCTCCCAATTTCAACCAGTATTGATGTCTTCTATGCATACAAGCTCATTTCCACAAATGCAGACTACAGAGCAGGGCCTTATGTCCCTTGTATTGCCACAGTGCTCAACCCAGAGTCCTTTTAACACTGACCTCATGAACCCTTGTGGGAAAAAGACACAAGCTAGGTCCCCCCATCCCATCTCATGCAGCCTATGGGTGCTAGCCCTCTCTGACTCCTGATTCACTTAAGAGCACAGGAGCTTCAAGTAAGTAAACTAAATTAATCTGGGTCCTGCATCCAAGATGGTGGGTTTAACTGGTAGTGTGAAATACCGTAACACCTGGGAACTTTTGGATTTATGCTGCACCACTAGTCCACAGACCCGACCACAAATGACCTTTCTATTAATTCCCACATTTGCCCATTGGTGTCTTTCACAGTGTTTCTCTCAAGAACATTAAACACAGCGCCCTGTCCCTTTGTTGTGAAACATGGAGGCTGTGCTATATATTGTTTCAGAATTGCTGGCATTCCCACTGGGAACAGAGTGGGCCTCACCCTCTCCTCATGACTAAGTCCAGAGAATGTGTGGTAAAGGAGTTTTGTGACATTTTAACCTGAGTACTATTCCAACCATTGTCCGTGAATGCTTGCTTACAGGGCCTGTATCGCTGTACTGCTGATCACCATAAATACGAGGTAAGCTGCTCTGAGCTGTGCCCAACCCCAAAACATTTGTGAACACTTTATAAAGCAGGCTGTATTACAGCATATCTTCAGTTTCCTAATTTCAGAAGTCTGGTGGGCCTACTCTTTTCCCCAAACAGAATTTTAACATCTCTAATGCTCTCGTTTTTGCCAAGCGTGGGCAACAAATACCGCCTTTAACACTAAAATTGTGTCACTGACCTATAAGGACATATAATGGGGATTGTTTTCCAGTGCTGGGGATAGAATACATGAATGTATTTTCCAACTCTCTACAGCAAAGAGGTGCAGTGACAGAGGGTCATAATCAGGCCTCCAAAGTAAAGGGCACATAGGCTTTGGGATAAGAAATACCTGGGTTCAAACTTAAGTGTGCCATTTGCTAGTTGGGTAATCTTGACCAAGTTAGAACTTGTTTTCTCATCTGCCAGATGGGAATAACACTACCTCCCTCAAGAGGGTTGTTGTGAATATTTTAAGATACACAGAGCTCCCGGCATACCGCTACAATATAGTACTTAATAAATGTTAGTATTTTTATTATCCAGGAGTTTGAATTGGCTAGAGTCCAGGACTATTAATCTTCCCAGAAAAGTCATCTAGGACTAAAGTTAAACATATTTATCCTGTGAGACTATTAAATCCTTGTAAGGTTAACTTAGTGGGTAGAAGGGTTAGAGCACTAAGGTGGAAGGAGTGTTGCCCTTGCCTCCATTCCATTATGGCTGCAACACACACACACACCCCCAGATCAAACCTGTCCATGTCTCCAACCCTACTTGAGGAAAATGCCTATGGTCTCAAAGGTTAGAAAACTTTCAACCTTTCAAAACAAGAATGGGAAACTGAGGCCTCAGGGCAGTGTATATTCCATAGAAAAGGAAGGAGGGAGAGAGAGGAGGGGATAATTACTATATTTTCTTGTCATTAGCAATATAATGGCTGCCATGTGTTGGAATCCCAGTCTGATGAGAAGAAATGACTCGAAGGTCATGGATAGATCTCACTGTCCACTGTGAAAGCTCTCGCAACACCTTTAGGCCCCACAGCTTCTTCTCGAAGAGACCACCATCTCCACCAATCATGGGCATCCCATCAGCCTCGTTGGGGGGAATCTTGTGTTCCAAGAGCATCATTAATTCCTCCAGCTGGTAAGCAAAGGCAGCAACTTGGAGCAGGATGGTATGTATTGCTTGATGGAAATCCCCTTCAGCTGGAGTAAAATGTACCTGCTGGTCTTCTAAAAGCCTGGCCAACATAGCATGGAAGGCACGATAAGCTTGGAGGTTCTCTTGGAGTCGCTCTGCCTCAGTCAGCTCACTCCACCGATCAGTGCTTGCCACTGGCACGCCATCCACAGAGTCCAGGTTTATGTTCTCGTTCAGGCCCTGATGCTTCATCTGGCCAAGGATACATAAAAACATCACATCTTCTGTAATTATCCCAAAATTTTCATTTAATTTCTAAATCTCATGTGAAGTCTTATAAACCTTTCTGGTCAAGGATCCAAATTGTAAAGAAAATAAAAATTCTCCAAAAGGAACTCTTCATTTGGGATCCAATGTTTGGACTTTAGGAAGACCTTACTCTCTCTGAAATGATATATACTGCTTTGACTACCTATTCACTTTTTGTGGGAGAATTTGCAGCTTTCATTAGATTCTGAAGGTTGAAAAACACTGGTCTACAATTTTTCCTTCCCACTTTTGAACTCCCTCCTGGAAACTGGAATACTTGAATCATACTGGAGTTTTAAGTATTTTAAAACTTGAAGACACTGACCAGACCTATTAAGAAGCCCTAGAATTAACCCACTGCAGAATTTTTCTAACCACCTCTCCTTCATTATCCACTCTTAATGGTGAAGACAATCCTTTAAAGAATTCAGTGGGAATTAAAGAAAAATTTAAAAATAAAAAACGTCACTTCAAAGAGTCTGACTTCTAACTGGTGAGGTTGTATAAACAAATTCTCAGAGAATTTAAATTTAGAACTCTTCTTTTCAGTGTTTCTGTAATAGCAGGGCTTAGGTGGAGACTGATGGGGATCTCCCACTATCAGAAAACCAACCTGGAACTGCATGGTTAGCTCCTCTGACACTTCCCTAAGTCCCCAATGAATCTTCTAGGGGGTCCTTTTGATAGTGTAGGTGACCACTCAGACACAAAGAGACTTGATATATGTAACGAAAGAGTGGGTGGCTAATACTGTACAAAAGAAATTCTTTGGGTTTATGCTGTTCTTCTCCCAATCCTATAAACCTCATTCTTTCATTTACATAGCTCAAAAATTCAGAACAATGTGGATGAAGAACCCACACTTAGAGGGCCCATGGTTAATCTATTCTGGGAGAATTCAGACTGTAGGCAATCAAATTAGGAATAGTCTCCATGACATGTAGCCAATCCTACCCAGAAACCTATGGCTATTTTCTTATTCAAAGAACATGTCTCCTCAACAGCCCAGAGAAGAAAATAAGGTCACAGGAATTTCCTTAAGGGAAGGAACCATGTCAAGTAATAGGCACACAATCTATGAATGATTTTATGATTAGCGTCTTCATGACTGGTAATGGGGGCTGGAACATGATGATAAGGAGCTGCATCAGAAGAGATGAAGTGAAAACAGACAACAGCAAATTAGGCAACTTACATAAGATTCCAAAAGAGCAGTCAGGTCTGAACGAATCTTCCTTGCTAGCCAGATAGAGCGGCTACAGAGGTCCCGGCGGTGAGGGGTCAGCGGTGAGTGCTCTGCAAAAGCCATCCCCTAACTCAACTGTCCCAGGAAACAAGGGTGAGCTGGGTTTGCTTCTGTCTACACTGGTCCAAATAAGAAATGTGACTCTCAGACTAAATCCACTGGGCATTCTCTACTAATGGGATTGTGCACCCCACCCCCACCCCCCTGCCTGACTCAGAGGTGGCAGCAAATTCCTGGCTGTGGATTTTTGTGCCTGTGGAATCAAAGGCCCCTTTTTAATCAGCTTTCTTTCCTGCAGTGTCTGCCTCCATCTCTCTCCTCCACCAGTGCCGAGCCTACTTGTTTTTATGTCATTGTTTTGCTTTTGCACTTAGCAACAAGGTCACTATCACACTAATCCTCATGACACCCCTGCCTAATGTGATCTACTTTATATACACATAATCAGTTCATTTTGTTATCACTGTCCCTTGCACCCCCCATGTCCTCTTCCTTCTTTCTTTCCTTTTTTGGCCTGGTAAAGTATTCAATACTATTAAGTTATTATCATCAATATAGCTGCCATTGATTAAGCAGCTACGCTGGGACAGACACTGTGTGAAAGGCTTTAAAGCCTTTATTTATTTGATCTTTAGGATAATTCTGTGAGATAAATATTTACCCCATTTTACATTAAGAAACTAAGGCTTAAAGAAACTAAATGTTGCACAAAATCCAACAAGCAGGCATATCATTTAAATATAGGTCTCTGATTCTCCCATTGACTTTGCAGTTTCATTCTTTAGGTTTTTTATATTTTGCTCAAGAAATAAAATTTATGTGAAATACGTCCTTTAAAAACACAGCATCTTTTCACTTCTATTGTTTCATTACATATTTAAAGTTAGTTTCATTTACACTCGACTAAACATCAGCCAGGTAAGTCATCTCTAACCTCGATCTCGGTGCCTTCCTCGCAGCTACAGGATGAAGAAGGTACTGTTTAGGCCTGTTCTCTTCCAAAGGACAGGAAACACCCAACCCTGACTGGGAAACAGTTCTAAGGCAGTCTCAAGTGACAACATGCTTTTCTTTTTCTTCCTTATCCCAGTCATACCACACTGCTTCTTAACAAATTCCGAGAATGAGCTGGGCTTTGAAATAAGGGCAAAAGAGTTTAAAAGCAGGTGCAGAATTCTCTTCTACTGCATCTAACTTAACTCTGTAGGTTAGAAGATGATGCTCCCAGAAAGAGCTAAGTCATCCCCAAATCAACTAACTTTCACTATTTCATACCATAGACATTTTCTCTAAATGGAAACACATGCCTTCTCAGGTACAAACTTCCACAGGGAAACAATAAAACAAGGGGTGGAGGGGAGTTAAAGTGAGACTGGCAGCCCACAGTAGGCCTTTTAAGAAGGTAGGAGGATTCTATTTTTTCTTTCCTTTTTTTTTTTAAAGTTAGTACTTGCTGTGGACATGGAGTTTTGTGAAAAAGCACTGATATGAAATGTTATCAAGGTTTTGTCGTTATCAGACTAACAAACCTCACAGCATCCTTAAAGTTCTCTCCACTAGATTAATAAGGCCATCTTTTCCAGAAGGCTCAAACACAGGAGGAGTTTCCAAGCTGGCCAGATGATCATAGAATCCTATGGCAACTCAGCATTAGCGATCAAGAACCAAGAGTCAGAAGTGAACTATCTCACTCTGCCTGAGAGAAGCAATAGCACCTGCCTTTACATAAACGTCGTGCTCTGGCCACTGGATTCTCAGTTAACAGCATCAATTGTTTTAACCCTTTGGATAACTGTAACTCAGTACAATCAAGGAAAACAAGTTGCTTCCATGAAGACAACTTTTATTTTTCTTCTTTACATATTTATTTTGGATATGCCTTACCTAGATTAAGAGAAAACAAGGATTTGAAAAGCAGAGTATCCCTTTTATTATAATTTCTTTTTACATAACCTTTTCAACCTAGATTCAGGTAACTACCTGTCTCTCCCATCAAAGGAGAAGGGTCCTGCACATTACAACAGGCAAAAAAGGCTTTTAGGAAATAAAAATATTTTAAATTGATCCATTACAATTTTTTAATTTTCTTGAGTACATTGAAAAGTGGGAAAAAGGAAGGAAAAATGGTACTTTAAACAACCAGACTGTAATAGCCTTAGCCGGGTTTAGTACACTCTTTATATTTTTTCCAACAGGTACAAAGGAGGTTCAAGTGCTCTATGTAGATGCTTTTCCATACCTGAATTCTTTTTTATTCCCAGTAATCCTGGCCAGTGTTTTTCCAAACTCTCTGGAGCATAGTAAGTCTCAATTATGCAGAATAACCTTGGACAACCAGAGACTAGGGGAAAGCGCATCTCCTAGAAATAATACTTGTATATCAATTACATTTTTAGAATTTTGAGCTGCCAATTCAGATTGGAGAATATGCAGCGGGGAGAGTTATTAAAAAGGTAACTCAATTTGACTAAGAGTAGAAAATGCAGAATTTTAAGACTGCAAGGGCTCCTTGGAAGGACACAGAAGTGAACAGCATGAGAAGCAGACAGGCAAAAGGAAGAGGGCCTAGTATAAGACAGCTTACTTACACCACTCTTTATTGTGCTAGCATCTCTTTCTCAAAAGGAAAAAAGATAAAGTCCATGAAGAATATTTTAAGATTGACTGCAAACTGCTGTAATAATTTACTGAAGCAAATTATAGGCAAGTGATACCTATAAAGAGGACAAAAAACAAAAGGAGGAAGAAAAGAAAATTTCTAATTATTAGAACTAACTTGTTGCTTTGGTGGGGAGGAGTGTGATATAAGGAAGAACATATTTTCCCTCAATCTCAAGTTTTTTTATGCAGTTTGCTTTTGTGTAGGTGGTTAAAATATCTGATGACTGACCACTGCGAATATAACTTATAGAGACAAAGGAGATAAATGTGACAGAGACAAAAGTAAGTGTGGGGTACAGATGCGAGCTAGTGAAACAGTACAAAATGGACTTATAATGGGAGTGGAACAACCTTGTTGTAAACCCACCCAATCAACCTGATAAGTATGTTCAAATGTACTCAACATACCAAGTCAATTCCAAATCCTTACTGTGGGCAGGAAAGCATATTCTACATCCCTTCTATCCTTATTCCATTTTCTACCCCCACACTGGAGGGATGGCAAATCTGCAACACTCTGAAAAGAAACAATAGTGCATTTAAGTCTGTTCACTGTAGGTGTCTGACTCCCCTATTCCCTGGCATCCCAACCACTGACACTAGTGGGTGTAAAGTGAGCCTCTTTCAGAGATGACATTTTGTTACCCCCTCTTTTGGGAAAAAATAAATCAAAGAGAAAATTGATAAACTTTGTAGTTTTAGTGTTTGTGAAAAACAAGCTGTTCCCTATTTTGCTCTCAGCAAAACTTCATTCTTTCCAACAGCCATCACACATTTCTGACAAACAATGAATAGGGCAAGCCTTTAATTCCAGCTTGTGAGGTACACAGGATAGAAACTGCCCTTCTAATTCTCTAAAAATGAGCCAAAATAAGTTTTTAGTCTTCTGGGAGTTATACACTTATACAAAAACATCACCTGCCTCTCCCATGGCCAGTAATAAGCAATCCACCCCAAGAAAATCCCTATCTCAATGGAAGTGGTAATTCCCAGAATTTTAGGTGAAAGCCAAAGCCATTATTATGCAGATTATTAATTTTGTCTATGGAAGCCTTTCCTCTTCTGAAGTGTTATTTTTATAAAAAGGAAACAGAGTGATTTTCTTTAACTTCAAACTGTACGAGTCGTAGACTATCTCTTTGCTAATGGTAGTGTCCTTCACTAATTGGGATCTGGGATGAAACAATGATAAAGCAAAGCAAAACCAAAAACAAAGCAAGGGGCCAGAATTGGGCCAAAAGGAAGGTCTAGAAAGAAATAATGGGGATAAAAAAAGAAATAAATTCACAAGAGAAAATCTTTTATCTGTAATTCAGACCCTGAACAACCCTTCTCATCCCCTTAAAATTTCTAAATCTCAATGCTCTAAGAACTCAAAGAGCACTAATTACCAAAAACCTAACATCCTTCCCTAAAAAGGCTTCCGAGAAAGCACTAGGCTACTGTAGTGATTTTGTTAGTGCTGAGGACCAGTTTTTGTTAAAGGCCACTGGAGAGCTATGATTTTAGAGGCTGGCTGTGCTTCTTCAACCCTATATCCTGCCTTCTAAAGTACCTCTTATGGAAAGGACCCCATGTCAGAATAACCTAATCTCTCCCAGCCCCACAAAATATAGCAACGAAGTCCCCCCCCACCCAAAAAAAAATCAGACTTTCCGTTAATAAATAAGGAATCTCGGGTTCCACAACACAAAACACACATGTTCAAAGTGCAAATTTCTGCCATTAGTCTGGGACTTGTCTCACTGATACAGAGCCCTGTCTTATGGTCAGAGAAACCATGCAGAGGGCAGCCTCCTCCCTGTAGGGAGCCTGCTTCCAAGCTAGTGAGCACCACTGAGAACCAGATGGAGGTGGTGGAAGGGGACTGAAGTGCTGGGGTCACAGAGGAGGGAGGTGGTCCCCATGAATCCTTCCTTTCTGAAACCCAGCAGGGAATGGAGGAAATGGGGTTGAGTGAGAGGGGTGTGCTGTTTTAACAGCTCACCCTGCTAAGGGGCCTAAAGTGCCAAGTCAAGCTGCCAGCCTCCAGAGATTAGAACTGTATGATACTTTGGGGGTAAGTAAGTGTGCTGCAGTGGGTAGAAGCCAGAACCATAGGGCAGCAGTGGAGGAGAAGGGGTTTAGAGGACAGTAATATACTATCAAGAGTTAAAAGCTGATCCAGAGCACATCAGAGTTACAGGTTTAAGAAGGGATCTGCCGGTGAGCAGGAAGTCTGCCTGGCTGGAACCAAGTAGGAGGATAACCCTCACTTTAAGAGCTTCTTCTTTTTTGCCTACCTTTTTGGTAAAGGCAACATCAATTTTATGAAGGGGACAATAGAGGGAGAAGAGAGGGTGTAGGTGTGTGTGCTGTGATTCACAATGGAAAGAGCAGGCCCTTCAGTTATTTTACTAGATTTTAAATGCTTTAAATTTTTTTTTTTTGTCCTTTTTATCTTTTAAATACAAAGTCTGAGCTGTCCCACTGCCCAAAGTCTTCCCTTCCACTAAGGTCCAGTAGAGTCTGAATCTTCAATCAGAACCTCTGTGGTAGCACCGAGTATATCCGAGTTCATGACCAGCCCTTCAGTGCCCCCACTGCTGCCACTTCCCACAAAGATCTTCCCATCAGCCATCAGGCTCACCCGTTCTGTCCCACTACAGTATGACTTTGACATCCCTTCAGCTTCTAGGAGGAGGCACTCTCCAGACGTGGAGTTTCCCAATGGCTCAGGAAGAAGAGGAAGACCCTGCCCATCTGCAGGTTGTGTCAGCGACTCTGGGCTAGTGCCCAAGATATCTGTGCTGGTGATGAGGGCGCCTGCATTGGCAGCCAGAGCTTCGGCAATCAGCACCTCAGGGTGGCTTTTTGCTTTGTGTGCCACTACGCTGTCCTTCTTCTCAAATTTTTTGCCACAGATATTGCAAGAGAACTGGTAGAAGGAATCTGCATCATGCTTCTTCATGTGCCAATTAAGGGATGCCTTCTGCCGGCACGTAAATCCACAGATCTCGCATCTAGGAAGAGTGGAAAAGGAAATGGCTGATCAGAGAAATGAAGAGGGCTCCTCTTCAGGGTAAGGGCAAGCATTTAGAGGTCACATATATAGGCAATAGTCAGTAACACACTTCTTGGGAAAAATTCGGAAAAGCTAACTAGATGGAAAATTAATCTGTTTCATTTGTTTGAAAAACTGAAGGAATAAGAAAAAGTTCACTAAGTAGCATTCCCAATCAATACTCATTCTAATTTGGTAAAAGTCAATAGCAGTGGCGACTAAAATGTTTGCATGGGGGCTAACCAAAAAGTAGGATTGATACACACTTCTCACCCACATGCCCACCAGTAAGTAACACTCACTGTAATGGCTTCTCGCCGGTGTGAATCATCCGGTGGACTGCCAGATTGTGAGAACTCTTGAAGGCCCTAGCACAATATTCACAGATATAATCCCTTTGATCTAAAAAGAAAAATAATGTGGTTAGGGTTCCATGGAAAATCCCTATAAGTATTTAATTTTCCCAGTTCACAGTAAGTAAGCAGATCATCAGTCAAGTCAGTTACAATAAGGGCAACGCTGTTTCAATGTATAAAACACCTTGGAGAAATAAAATTTTAAAAAGAACTACACCATTTTCAACTTTTTTTTTTAAAAGTCCATACATTCAGTAGCATAAGGCCTTGTTAAAAAAAAAAAAAAAAAAAAAGCTAAACAAAGCAAAACAAACAATGGCAATATGAGAATTAGAAGCCCAATCTCAATCCCTGTAATCCAGATCTTGGAAAACTTGCTTAGTAAGTAAAGAACATTTTCCCTGAAAAAACATTTCCCTGAAAGCTTACATATAAAGAATTTTGGCACTCAAATCACCACCACCACCACAGAATTTGGCATTACCTCGAAGAAAAGTGATCCACAATTAAAGTGGTACTCGTATCTTCTGTTTCAAGTTTAAAAACTGTTACCCAAAATAAACAATTTAAATTCCTCTCAAGAGGTTCAAGTTGCTGCTTTCAAATATATGTAAATAGTACCTATATTCTTTATCTTATTCTCCTACCCCACATCTTCTGCAGCATTCAACTATCTCCCTGTCATTTCACAATCCCCTCAAACTTCACAGCATTTTGATGAATTTGGTAACATGGTGTTGAATCTATGGGCCAAAAAGGAGCACTGCACTTAATTATTTCTTTATCACTTGGTTTGGGAGAGAAGCAGATAGAGATGCTCTGTAGCTCTTGAATAAATGACCACTATTGTTTTCTATCGTTTTCACTTAAAACTGCTACAGAAAGTCACAGGGAAAACATGAGGATAAGTTAAAAGGCAAATAGTATGCAATTTAATTCTATATTCCATCCCATATCATTCTAAAGTCAAAACAAGAAGAGGAGCCAACTCTGTCTCAAGCTAGAATACATTTAGGAATCCATGGGGAATATTAGTAAATGCAGAGGCTAGCTGCGCAGGTCTGAAGCAGAGTCTGAGATGCTGCATCTCGAACAGCGGATCAAGTGCCACCGATGCCTCTTGGGCTATCTTCTACATGCTGAGTAGGCAAGGTCTAAAAATGCACTTTTAACCCAGGGACACAACTCTAAGTGTCTCCCAGGTCTTGTCCACCTTTCTAGCTTTATAGTCACATGGCAAGCCTGGGTGGGGCATCCATTTGCTTAAATAAATCACATCTTCAAAGGGAATCTGTCTGCACTAATTTGGAAAAAGAGAACTACAATAACATCATAAAACTGTACTAACCAGATGTAAATATCTGGAATGGACTGAACTTCTAAAACAGTCAGTTTGTCACAGTAGGCCTATGATATTTAGCTAAAGTAGTCTAAACTGGTTGTCAGAAACTACTTTTGTAGAGAACAACATAATTAACAGGGAGGAGTGGAAAAAAGGCAGCATGCTGCAAGGAACGGAGTGGAGACAGCCCTCTCCAGGGAGCAGCATGGTATAATGCGGAGACTATACTCTGCAGTGATTCAGGCCTGAGCTCAAGTCCTGCTGCTCTGAAATGTCTACTCTGTGCCAGGCCCTATGCAGTAAACAGCACTTTATATGTGATCTCATTTCATCCTTACACTAATTCCCCGTATCAGTGACATTATTATCCCTTGTTTTTCAGATGAGGGAAAGTGAGACGTAACTTGCCTAAGTCACACATATAATAAACACTGGGAAGGGTACATCTATCAGTATAACTCTGGGGTAGGAGACAACTAGAATTCCTAGTCTTACCCTCTATGACTGTGGAGAACATGGCATGTAACAGTACAGAGTCTGGCACCTACTCAATTAGCACTAATACCCATCTTCATTTGTTCCCATTAGCTGAACTGTACACAGACTGTCAGTGGCTAAAAATGAATGCAATCTGAAATCATCCTACATTATGTATAATACAGACATTCAGTTTCTCTTTTTGAGTCAATAACTCCTACAGGAGATGACATGTGACTTCAGTAGCTAGCCTCCATGATTGCAGTAGTAGCAGAAGTGCCAGAAGCTACTTAGTAGTTACCATAAACCAACAGGCAAGCCTCTTTACCATCGAGGTTCTCTCTTCATAATCCCCACTTCCAGTCCGTAAAAGCTCCTGCAAGTATCTACTGGAAATGGCATTAGAAAATCCTGGTACTACTAGAATCTAGCAGTGTGACCAAAGGCAAGTTACTTAATGTGCAAAGCCTCTGGTTTCTTAGCTGTAAAACAAGGATAAAACAAGAGAACTTGGTAATGCTGAATGGATGGATAAGCAGTTAACAGTTGATACAGGATATGAGCTCAATAAAAAATTATTCTGGTCATAGAAGTTCTTTAAAAAGTCAAAGGATAGGGGCGCCTGGGTGGCTCAGCCATTAGGCGTCTGCCTTTGGCTCGGGTCATGATCTCAGAGTTCTGGGATCGAGTCCTGCATCGGGCTCCCTGCTCAGCAGGGAGCTTGCTTCTCCCTCTCCCATTCCCCTTGCTTGTGGTCTCTCTCTCAAATAAATAAATAAAATCTTAAAAAAAAAAAAATGTCAAAGGATAAAAGTAAAAAGCCCTAGTTTGCTCATCCCTTGCAAAATTTGTTTTAGTACATTTTATTTTCATACCTTTCTCTCACACTTGACTGTAGACTCCTAAGATTTACATTAGGAAGAAATATAATCACCAATCTACACATCTACACACATTTAAAAGCAGAATGCATTTAACACTTGATAAAACATTTTATTTAAAAAAGTACCTGTATGATGTTTGGCATGTCGTAGAAGTTGCTTCTGGAGCCTGAACAGTCGCCCACAGGAGGGATGAGGACATACATATTTCTTCTTCAGCAAATGCTGATACTTAATGTGGTGCTAAAATAGTAAGAGAAAATAAAGAGGGGAAAAAATGAAGGCTTCCTGAAAGCCTGTTCCTTTGCTAAGTCAAAAGTTTTAAAGAGGGGCATCTGGGTGGCTCAGCTGGTTAAGCGTCCAACTCTTGATTTGACTCAGATCATGATTGGGGTCCTGAGATGGAGCCCCCATCAGGCTCCATGCCGGGTGGAGTCTGCTTGAGACTCTCTCTCTCTCTCTTTAACCCTCTGCCCCCACCCCCTACCCAAAAAAGTGCTAAAGTGAAACCAGATACTCTGAATATGGCAGGGGGCGGGGAATAACAGTATAATAAAACAGTTAAGAACACAGGCTATGACAATAAGACAGACCTGGGTTCCAACCTGGGTCTGTCATTCATGAGCAGTGTGACCTCAGGAGATGTGCTTAAATACTGTGAGCTACAGTTCTCATGTGTAAAATGGAGGTAACTCTAAGTGTCTCACAGCATTACTGCGAGGATACAGAGATCACAAGTTGTATGGTGCTTAGTGCAGCACATGGAATACAGTGGCAGGACAGAAGCAATCACTACTATCACAGAGACAGAATCAGGGTTAGGGTCTTAGTCTCGCATTATCCTTGCTGCTAAACTAAAAATCAAACAGGCATTTCTTTAGCTTGAGCTATAAACATTTCACTTTCATGTTTTCTGCCAGACCTAAATATAGGCTGCATCTTTAATTCATTAAAAAAAAAATCTACTAAAAAAACCCCAAAAACCAAAAACCCTAAAAATTAATTATTTCCTTTAAACATTATTTAAGAAATCACAGGTTAGAGTTGCTAAATTTATTTTTTAAAAATACACATTATAATAAAGTTTGTTTAACTGTGTCTTTAGCGTGTCGGTACAATCATCTCTTTATATCAGTAGTATTTATACCACCACAATGGGAAACACTGGACTATTCCAAGATTCCAAGGAAATCCTTTATTTGACCTCATGTTGTTAGACATTTTTCTTTTAACCCAATTACTAAAGTAATTTTATGCCTTTTTAAAGAAAGATTTTTCTTGACACTGTACGGCAATGATAAAGCCTACACAAGTTCACAAATTATAGCATCTCATGAAATGTAAGAACCAGTAACGGAACACAACCTGAAAGGCTGCCTTACATAACAATCTACTAACCTGCAAATAGCGAGGGTGAGCAAGAACAGTTCCACATCCTTCCATCTCACAACGGACATACTGGATTGGAGGCTTTTTTCTATTATCAATACGTAGGAGAAAAGTTAGCAAACAGAAGAGGCACTCTGCACAGTGGCTTAACTCAATGCATTACGGGGAAAAGCAATTTTATAGCATGAAGAATTAATATCTCTTTGCTAGTATATCGCTTGCACAGAATTTGTTAGAAATAACCAGAAACTACCAACTGTTTGATAAGAATTTTAAAAAAACAGCACAAAATAAACTAGTAACCCCCCAAAAGGTAAAGAAGTGTTAAGATTTTTAGAAACTTTAAGACCCTACAATGGAATAAAAACACAGGAATTCTGCATCAAGGACATTAGTAAAGTTGCATCTGAGAAATTTTTAAACAGCCATTCCTGCAGGGTAATTATGAGTAATTATGTGAGCAAAATGCTTACCACCAGGAATAAGGAACATAGTTAAGAATATAAATTACCTCCTTTTGGGTAATCGTGGACTTTTGTCATCTTTTCGCCTTCTTCCTCTCCTATAATTAAAGAATAGAGTAACTGTCCACATATTCCAGAATGAAGCTTACAGAGTGAAGGATGACTAAAGACATACACTCAACATCAAAGAGCAGGTGGCAGAAACAGAGGGTAACGCAGAACACACAGAACCAAAAACATATCTTACAAGCTGAACAAAGATGTCATTCTGAAGTAATTTCACAGAAATAAATCTGCACTACAAGTTAAATATAAACGTATCACGAACTACACATTACATGGAAGGTTTGGATAAACCTCAAGGTTACTACCTGAAGAGTAGTTCCAGTAAAAACTCTATCACTTAATCAATTTAAAAAGTAGAATCAAAGAGTCTATTATCTAAAAACCCTAAGAATATAAACTATACTCTCCTTTTAATAGAACCAAAAAGACTAAACACTTAAAACAAATCTTATTTCTGCAACAGGCAATGATTGCTGGACAGGAAGTCAAGATTCTTTAATCACTTGCCCTCATTGGCCCTTCTTTGGAGGATTCACATTTCCCATACTTTTTCTTGCTATCTTTACTCGCTCTGCATGCCATTAGCTGCTACTGTCCTGCCCACTCACTTAGACGTCTTTAAGTACGGCTTTGGATTCAATTTAAACTTTCCAAGCTTTTGAGAGAGCCTCTGCAATGAACTGTCAGCTGCCTGAGGCAACAATATGCACCTGTCAGTAGCCCTCCTCACACTCCCACTCTTTTCCCCACCAGTGGCTGCAACATCTGTTAGGTTTCCATTTTTAGTAGTAATTGCCTACTCACTTCCTGGGAGGTTCCTCATCCTCCCTGATTTCATGCTCTTCTTCTTTCACCTCTACCTCTACTTCCACTTTAATTTCTTTCTTCTCCTTCTCTTCTTTCACCTTCCCTGATTTTCTCCGTGGTTTTGGGGTCTCCCTGAAAACACAAACACATTTTAACATTGGTATCCAGCAAAGGATCGTTGCAATGGAAACTGTAACGTAAGGGTAAATGTGCACTTATCATCGATTTATTGTAAAATTATGATCCTTAGCTGATGAAATGTGATTTCCAGTCAACTGTTCCTCACGTGCATAGTAAAAGCCGTCAGGCTAACAATACCTGGGAATCAGAACTCAACTAGAGTTGTAAAGAGAAGGACAAAAGTAAAAAAAAACTAAGTATTCAGGCAACTGATATCTTGTTTCATCAAGATGGAGTACGAAGACATCCAAAAATCCGGATATGATAAAAATAAAGTTCTGTAACTAGAAGAGAGGGCTGGGAGAAGGAGTTATAGGACAATGTTAAATACATAATTAATTACTCATTTAAAATTAAGTCTATACCCATTAGTTCAGCAACAAGGTGAAATAAAAGCATGCAGCAGTGCTTTCCTAACTTATTTTTCATTGACATGTCTGCAGTAAAATCCAAGACGTGCCTCTCTAAGTGGGGTTTGTAGGTCTCGTCTCTTGGGTCATCTTTGAATGGTATTTCCTCTTCACTGATTAACATCTCTTCTTCCTCTTCCTCCTCCTCATCACTACTAAAAAGAAGCACATTTCTGGATTAGAAATTCTAGTTGTAAGGATTATATCCCACTGGATTTTATTTGCTAAATTTATTTAGAGGTTGCCAAAGATTCACAGTAAGTTATCTAGAATTTTCATCCTTATGGTCTAATTGGACTGCAATCTAGCTGTTTTATCCTCACAGTGGTAATTCTAAAAATACATAAATCCTAGAAATACTATTCCTTCATTAAATAAAGGTAAGGTGATGACTGCTCAACATCACTAAGAGCTAAAATAACAAACAGCAGCAGCAACAAAAACAACTGAACTGAGGGTTCAGTTGGTAAGCGACCGAACGTTGATATCAGCTCAGGTCATGATCTCAGGGTTGAGACATGGAGCCCTACGTCAAGATTCTCTCTCCTTCTCTCTCTACCCTTTAACACCCCCCACCAACCCGTTCTCCCTCTCTTAAAACACAAACAAAACAACGGACTTCATAATCCTGTATCTAGTATTGCAGTGATCTGCTTTACCAAAAAGATGAATAAGCCAAGAAAACAAAAATTCACAAGACTTACCATGGGATACAAATTTCAAAAATCCCACTTAAAACATCCACACTTCCCATCAGTGGCTAACACAGAATAAGCCAGAATACAGAAAGTACTCAAGACCTGCTTTCGGAACTAAGGTAACTAAAGATTACATGGTTAACGCTCTCATCAAGAATGAAGTGACATCTGAACTAAATAACAAAACCAAAGTTAATTTTTTTTAAAGGCTCAACGCTCTTTCAAGTAGAAGGCAACTTGATATGAAATATGAAGTTTCTTACCTAATGCCACCTGGAGACTGATGTTCTTCTGCTCCATCTGGAGAAAGAAAGTAGAACAAAATCTTATCTTTATAAAGGAACCCCTGTATCACCATACCTACACGTGAAAGATAAGCTATTTTACATTTAAAAGGAGCAGGCAACCGGTTATTAAAGAACCATACTCCACGTGTACTGTACCATAATCAAGCTGATCTGTATTTGGTTCTGACTTGCAGATGAGCTGCAATGAACCAGTCTTCGACCTAGAACTTCGGGTGTTCTCTGTGTCAAGATGCCGAGAAACAGATGTCCTGCTACTGCTGCGCCAGCCCCGGCTAGGCCTAGTTGCAGCAACGGAAACTTCCTGAGGGAGGGTAGAATCATCTTCTTCCTCTTTCTCTTCCTTAGGATCTAGATGAAAACATATACCATTGCTTATGGTTAACCAATAACCATCTCAGTATACCTACTATTGTAAATAAAAAGTTAATAAAAAAGAAGGTAAATTAATTTATTTTTCAGGAGCAAAGCCCCTCAGATTTTTATACTGAGATACCAGAAACAAGATGAGAGAAAACTTACCCTTACTGTCATCGTTCTAAAACTTCCATGTGGTCAAGCAGCAGTTTTATATTGTAATATCTACTAAAAAATGGACTAAGAGAAGTATGCAAAATGCACCCAATTCAATTCATGAGATTCTAACATTTACATCCAAGACAAAAGAAACTGAATTAAGTGAGTGCTCTCAGAAAGATAGCCAGAACTTCTTACAGAAGCACAAGAAAGGAACAATCACAGCTCCAGATGTTTTAGCAACTGAACAATGCTGAAGAAATTGCTAAAGAGGAATCCCATATTAAAAATGCCTTCCCTTGACTCTATTCAATAGTTCTTAGAACCACACCATGAGAGTGAACTGATCTATAGGGCAATCATGACAAGTCCTACTTTAGTCATCCTATGAGATGCTGTGCAAAGGTACACAAACAATCTATCCCTGTTATCCTATATTTTCTTCATGCTTTGAAGCGTGAATGAAGTGAGGTAGGGTCATTCACTCCTGAGCAATAAATAAATAATAAAAAAGCTTAATATAACTTTTGTCCCTAGAGTAACTTATTACTTATATATATGTTAGTATATTAAATGTATATTTTGACTATGGGCAATTCTTTTAATACTCTCAGGATGTAAAAGGCCTTTCTAAGAACAATACAAAATTTAAGGTCTTAATACTGATACCTGTGACAATATAAACATAAAAGAAATTTTCCGCATGGCAAATTCTGCTATAAGTCTAACAGCACAACAGAAAAAGAGCAGTTCAGTAAAAACACATGGCTTTCACACAAACGAAAAGGTCAGTCCTCTCATAATGGGAGAAACTCAAGTGAAAACGGTTAGTGTGATACCACTGTTCTTTATCATGCTGGCAATGATCTGAATGTTTGACAAGTGTGTATTAGGAAGGCTGGAGAAAAGAGTAATACAGATGATAGCACATGCAGTGGCAAAACCTCTATGAAGGACAATTTAGCAGTATCTATCAAAATTATAAATACACAACCTTTCACAGTAATTTCAACTACTAGGAATTTATTCTACAGAATTATAATCACACTTATGAAGTGACCTAGGTATAGAGGCAATCACTATACACTGTTTTTAGTAGTGAAAGAGCAGAAAACTAAACATCAGGAGGGGACAGCATAGAAATAATTCCATGATACTTAATTGTGCAATAAAACCCCACATCCATATAATATCCAAATATTATATAGGTATACATTTGTTTTATATTGAGAGAAATAAATGTTATATATGTAAGACATATATCTTTTATACGGTAATACTTCTGGAAGGATGTACAAGAAATTGGTAAGTATTGGTTACTTACAGAGAAGGTCCAAAAATATGCCCAGTAATTCCTCAATATCTATCCTAGGAAAATAAACTGGCACATGGAGGTTCATGTTTATAACAGCTAAAGAATGGAAACGACCTATCCCATTATCCTCTATAAGAAAATGTTCAAATAAACCATGGCATATTAGTGAGATGGAATATTAGGTATCTGTAAAGAATGACATAGAATTGCTGGTAAAAATACTATGTTAAACAAAAACTAAGCAAAAAAAAAACAAAACAAAACATGAAACTATAACTTTTTTTTTTTAAGATCTGAAAAATAAAGTTTCCTCCGCTGTGGAAGAAGGTGGTGAATGGAGGGCCGCTGCAGCCTTAACTATACTCTTTGACAGTTTTATGAGAATATACTGAAGTACTGAAATAAAAATAGTTTGAAATGTAGAGAACAGCAAAGTGAACTCCTAATAACTGGACATAATTATTAAATTAGTTATGCATTTCCTTTCAATTTTCCTTCCCACTCATTAGTGCCTTTCTCATATCTGAGCTACTTTAAGTATCAAGATAATATAATAATAATAACAATAATAGTAAAAAAGGTTAGAATTAAAAATATCTTCAACTATATACAGTCCACAGTTTGGCTACTGTGGACACTGCTGCTATGAACATTGGGATTCAGATGGCCCTTCTTTTCACTACATCTGTATCTTTGGGGTAAATACCCAGTAGTGCAATTGTAGGGTCATAGGGTAGCTCTATTTTTAATTTTTTGAGGAATCTCCACACTGTTTTTGAAAGTGGCTGTACCAACTTGCATTCCTACCAACAGTTTAAGAGGGTTCCCCTTTCTCCACATCCTCTCCAACATTTGTTGTTTCCTGTCTTGTTAATCTTTGCCATTCTAACTGGTGTAAGGCAGTATATCTCAAGGTGGTTTTGATTTGAATTTCCCTGATGGCTAATGATGATGAACATTTTTTCATGCATCTGTTGTCCATTTGTGTATCTTCACTGGAGAAGTGTCTATCCACGTCTTCTGCCCTTTTTTTAAAATTTTTTTTTATTTTTATTTTTTTAAAGATTTTACTTATTCATTTGACAGAGAGACAGCGAGAGAGGGAGCACAAGCAGGGGGAGTGGGAGAGGGAGAAGCAGGCTTCCCGCTGAGCAGGGAGCCTGATGCGGGGCTCGATCCCAGGACCCTGAGATCATGACCTGAGCTGAAGGCAGAGGCTTAACCCACTGAACCACCCAGACGCCCCTCTTCTGCCCTTTTTTGACATGATTATCTGTTTTTTTGGGTGTTGAGTTTGAGGAGTTGTTTACTCTTCAACAGACGAATGGATAAAGAAGATGTGGTCCATACATACAATGGAATATTACTCAGCCATCGGAAAGGATGAAGACCCAACTTTTGTATCAACATGGATGGGACTAGAGGAGATTATGCTGAGTGAAATAAGTCAAGCAGAGAAAGTCATTTATCATATGGTTTCACTTACTTGTGGAACATACGGAATAACATGGAGGACATCAGAAGGAAAGGAAAAGTGAACTGGGGGAAATTGGAGGGGGAGATGAACCATGAGAGACTGTGGACTCTGAGAAACAAACAGGGTTTTAGAGGGGAGAGGGGTGCATGATGGGCAAGCCTGTGGGGGGTAATCAAGAAGGGCACATACTGTATGGAGAACTGGGTATTGTACATAAACAATGAATCTTTGAACACTGGGGAAAAAAAAAAACAAAAATGAACAAATTATATACAGTCCAATGAGTTTTACCCATAAAGTAACTGCAAGGCCAAAGACAACTTGTTCAAGATCACAAAGCTAGCTAAGAAGACTCAGATATAAAAATCATGTCTTGAGACTAGCAATCAAGAACTTCTCCATCTAGGTCATGGCTGCTTTTAAGATAATTTCTTCAGAGGGAACAATTCAACATCCTCTATAAAGAAGAATAAATAATGATGAAGAGCCTTCCTTTTTACTCAATACAACTAATTTGGACTTTAAACCCACTCCATAACTTCCCTGTAAAGGTTTTTTCCTTCATGATGAAAGGATTATATGGCCACACCCTTTCCTGACCTCGATCAAATGATGGCAATTGATGAGAATTGCTTTTACCTATAAAGTATAATAGCCTATTTTATGAATACCACCCCATTCCTCCAAAACTCTAGTCTTAAAAAGAAAGCATTATCAGAGGCTGATGTCAGCAAAAATGTCCCTCAACAGAAACAAATGTGCATTCATATGCATGCGTGTGCATGCACATACATACACACACCAGAATCAACTTTGTAAAAAACTCTGGTTTTTAGCAACCAAGTGAACACTAAGAAAAAAAAAAAAAAAAAGATGAGTTAAACAAGATCTTTAAGGAAATCTTGATCAAATCACTCACTGAACACAAGCTAAAGGAAAGAGAGACAAGAGATGACAGAAGACAAAGACTACAGTTTTTAAAAAATATGCTCAAGGGGCGCCTGGGTGGCTCAGTGGGTTAAGCCGCTGCCTTCGGCTCAGGTCATGATCTCAGGGTCCTGGGATCGAGTCCCGCATCGGGCTCTCTGCTCAGCAGGAGGCCTGCTTCCCTCTCTCTCTCTCTCTCTCTCTGCCTTCCTCTCCGTCTGCTTGTGATCTCTCTCTGTCAAATAAATAAAATAAAATCTTTAAAAAAAAAAAAATATGCTCAAAAAAGCTAAAGGCTTTAAAACATTGACAAATAACTAACAGCAATCATAATAACGTTTCAACAAATAGAGAATGTCAATAAAGAGGTGGTAATTATAAAAAACAAAATCTGGAGCTGAAAAGTTAAACAAATGAAACAAAAAATTCACTCGAGGATTTAACAGATTTGAGAGAACAAATTGGCAAGACAGGTCAAGTAAGAGTATCCAGTCCAAAGGACAGAAAGAAAACAGAGCCTAAGATACCCATGGGACCATTAAACGTAGTGACATATACTTGAGTCTCAGGAATAATGACATATACTTGAGTCTCAGGAGAGTGCAGAGAATAGAACAGAAAGACTATTTGAAAAAAATAAAGGCTAAAAGTTTCTCAAAATTAGTTAAGGCATGAATCTACACAAACAAGAAGCTCTACAAGCTCAAACTCCAGTAGGACAAATTCTGTGAAACTGAATTAAGGAAACATATTTACAGTGGAGTTGGCTGGCCAGAAAGTGGAGCTCTCGTGCCATACCATTTGTTGCAATCCTTTGCAGACCCCAAGAGAAAGAAAGAAGCCCAATCTACTATCCCAGCAGGAGGAAGACGACTTTTTTCCTTGCTTGGCAACAGCCCAGGCAATGAGACAAAGTCACAACTCAGCCAATGAAAGTCTAATACATTTCAAACTCCTAGTTTACTCCAATGGACTTTGTGTTTATAACAGCCCTCTACCTCCCTCCCCCAACCAAAAGTTCGTCTCCTTTGTTCACAGGATTTGCTTATGGCTTTTGTTATTGCTTGCTTGTCCAGAATTCTAATTCTTTTGCTATTCCTGAATAAACCTATTTTGGTGGTAAAATAATTGGCTGTTTTACTTTTAAGGTCAATGACTCAAGAGATCCACACCAAGACACATTACAATCAAACTGTCAAAAGCCAAATATAGCCTTGAAAACCGAAAGAGAAATGACTCATCAGGTATAAGAAATGCTCAATATCATGAACAGCCTATTGCTCACCAGAAACTACAGAGACCACCAGAAGGTAGAGGGATTCCATATATAAAGTGGTAATGTCAAGCAAGAAATCTATATCTGGCAAATTACCCTTTCAAAATGGAGACATTCTCAGATAAAAGCAGAATTTGTTGCTAGTAAGATCTGCCCAACAAAAAATGCTATAGGGAGTCCCCCAGGCTGAAAGGACACTAGGAAGTAACTCAAAAATGTATGAGGAAATAAAAAACTGCAGTTACATAAATAAATATAAAACAGTATTATTGTGTTTTTGATTTGTAACTCCTCATTTTTCCCCTACATGGCTTAAAAGTCAGGTATATATAAAACAGTAATTAAAAACCTATTCTAATGGGCACACAATATAGAAAGATTCCAAGTACTGGTATCTTTTTGCTTAACAATTCATTCCTTAATTTATCTAATTCCTCTCATTTTTAGTATGAAGTGGTAAGAAGAAACCAGACTGCACTTACCACACATAGCTTAAAAATCTTCTCAGCTAAATATACAAGTTCCTCACTTAGAAGTTCTACTTTCCACCCAAGAGAACATAATTCAGCTAAGTTATCTGCCACTTTATAGCAAGGATCACCTTGTCTCCACTGCCCATCAACATGTCTATCATTTCCTTCTAAGGCCTCCCCAAATTACCTTTCACATCTGTATTTCTGCCAACCTTTTTTTAAGGCAATTCAGGCTGCTTAATGATTAACTGCCTTAGAATTCCCCCCAGGTACTAGCCATTAACCAAAACCATTTCCACATTTTCAGGTATTTTGTTGCAGAAACACATCACTTCCAGTACCAAACTCTGTATTTGTTTCCTAGGACTTCCATAACAAGTTACCATGAAGACCTATTTATCTGCAAAGATCCTATTTCAAATACATTACATTCACAAGTATTCAACATCTTTTTGGGGGAAACAATTCAACCCAAGGCAAGTGACTCTACTAATAGAAGACAAGCTAGACTTCAAGTCAAAAACTGTTATGAGACAGAAAAGGATACTGTATATCAATAAAAGGGTCAATCAAGAAGCTTTAAGGATTATAAACATATACAAACCTAATATATGAAGGAAAAAATGACAGAATTGAAGGGAGAAATACCCAGTACCAAAATAAGAGAGAGACTTACTTTCAGTAATGGATAGAGTAACTTGTCAGAAGTCCAGCTAGGAAATAAAGGACTTGAGCAATCCTGTGAAAAAATTAGACCTAACAAAGAGATAAAAAATACTTCACACAAAACCAGAATACACAGTCTTCTCAAGTACACACAGAAGATTCTCCAGGGAAGACCATATGCTAGCCACAAAACAAGTCTCAAGAAATTTAAAAAGATCATATAAAGAATGTTCTCTGATCACAGTGGAATGAAACTAGAAATCAGCAGCAGAAAGAAAACTAGAAATTCACAAATATGTGGAAATTAAACAATACACTCTTCAAACAAATAGGTTAAAGAAATCACAAAGGAAATTAGAAAACACTTAAAGATGAGTAAAAAGGAAAACACAAGATAGCATAACTTACAAGCTGCAGCAAAAGCAATGCTTGGGGAGAAATTTATAGCCATAAATGCCTACATTAAAATAGAAGGGAAAAAAAAAAACAACACATGGCAAATCAGTAATTTACACCTTAAAGAAAAAAGGAAGCCAAAGCTAGTGGAAGGAAGGAAATAAAGATTAAAGCAGAGATAAATAAAATAGCAACCAACAGAGAAAAATCCATAAAACTGAAAGTTGGTTACTTGGAAAGGTTAATGAATTGAAACCTTCAGCTAAGGTTAAAAAAAAAAAAAAAAAAAAAACTCAAATTACTAAAATTGGAAATTAAAGTGGAGACCTTATTACTGACCTTATAGAAATAAAAAGGATTGAGAACACAATTAACAATTATATGCAAACAAATGAGATAACCTACATGAAATAAACACCTAGACACACTAAAAAACTCAAGACGAAACAGAAACCTGAACATACAACAAGTGAAAACAAAGAATCAGTAATCAAAAACCTCCCAAAGCACATCATCAACCATAGCCAAACTATGGAAAAAGCCTAAATGTCCATGAACTGATGAATGGATAAAGAAGATGTGGTATGTGCTATGACCCAGCAATCACACTACTGGGTATTTACCCTAAAAATACAAATGTAGTGCTCTGAAAGGGCACCATGGACCCGAATGTTTATAGCACCAATGTCCACAATAGTCAAACTATGGAAAGAACCTAGATGTCCATCAACAGATGAATGGATAAAGATGTGATTGATATATAATGGAATACTATGCACCCATCAAAAACTCCAAAAACTTCCCATTTGCAATGATGTGGATGGAACTAGAGGGTATTATGCTAAGCAAAATAAGTCAATCAGAGAAAGACAATTATCATATGATCTCTCTTACATGAGGAATTTGAGAGGCAGGGCGAGGGATCGTGGTAGGTAGGGAGGGAAAAATGAAACAAGATGGGACCCAGGAGGCAGACAAACCATTAAGAGACTCTTAACCTCAGGAAACAGAGGGTTGCTGGGGGGGTAGTAGGGGAGGAATAGGGTGGCTGGCTTATTATGGACACTGGGGAGGGTATGTGCTATGGTGACGGCTCTGAAATGTGTAAGACTGATGATTCACAGACCTGAGGCAAATAATACATAATATGTTAATAAAAAATGTGGTATGTGTATATATATATATATTTGTATACACACACACACACTGAAGTATTAGCCATCAAAACAAATGAATTCTTGCCATTTGCAATGACATGGATGGAGCTAGAGAGTGTTACGCTAAACAAAGTAAGTTAGAGAAGAACAAATACCATATGATTCCACTCATATGTCGAATTTAAGAAACAAAACAGATGAACATATGGGAAGGGGTAAAAAAAAAAAAGAGGGAAGCATATCATAAGAGACTTAACTACAGAGAACAAACTGAGGGTTCATGGAAGGAGGTGGGTGGGGGATGGGCTAAATGGGTGATGGGTTTTAAGAAGGGCAGATGGGGTGTGGTGCAAAAATAATGAATACTGTTATGCTGAAAAAATAAAAAAATTAAAAAAAAAAAAAAAAAGAAAGAAGGGCAGATGATATAATGAGCACTGAGTGTTCTAAGTGATGAATCCCTGAATTCTACATCTGAACCAACATTACACTATGTGTTAACTAACTAGAATTTAAATAAAAATTTGAGACAAAAAAATAAATAAAATGATGACTTCCAAAAACAAGTACCTTCCAATGGTGGCGGGGGGGGGGGGGGGGGGGGGGGGGAAGCCCAGGAGCAGAGGTTTCACTGGTGAATTCTAGCAATCATTTAAAGAATCAACACCAACCCCTTATCAAGTTCTTCCAAAAAAATAAAAGAGGGAACCATTTACTTCTTGATTCATTCTGTCAGGCCATCATTACTCTGATACCAAAGACAAAGACACCACAAGAAAACAACTCACCAACTTCCCTTGCAAACCAGTCAGCAGTGCAGGATTTTAACACTAAGATCAGATGGTATGTATTCTAGGATTATGAGGGTGGTTCAGCATACAAAAATCAACTGTTATAATATACCACATTAACAGAATATAAAATACCACAATCATCCCAAATAATGTAGAAAAAGCATTTAACATAATTCAGAGGACTTTCATGGTAAGAACACACAGCAAACTAGGAACAGAATGAAACTTCTTCAACCCGAAAGAGAGCACTTACCAAAACCGCAGAGCTAACATATTTAATGGTAAAAGACTGAAAGCTCTCTCCCAAAGATCAGGAACAAGACAAGGATGCCCCCCACTTTCTCCATTTCTTTCAAAGCTATACTGGAAGTTCTAGCCAGAGCCACTAGTTAAGGTGGTGGTGGTGGGGGGGAAGTCACCAAAATTGGAAAGGAAGAGATAAAACTACCTCTATTTGCAGAAGAAATTATCTTATTTCTAAAGAAAATTCTGAAGATTCTGCAAAAATTTTAAACGTGACAAATTTAGCAAAGTTGCAGAATACAAGATCAACACACAAAAATATTTTGTTTTAAATATACCAGCAATGAGTAATTCAAAAAGGGAAATAAGAAAACAATTCCATTTACAATTAAAAACAATAAAATACTTAAATATAGGTAAGATGTTAAATCCCCAAACTGATCTACAGATTAAATATAATCCCTATCAAAGTCCCAGCTTCTTTTTTTGCAGAAATTGACAACCTAATCCTAAAATTCACATGAAAATTTAAAGGACCCAGATTACCAAAACAATCTTGAAAAAGACGCACTTTACTCATCCCAGTCTCACAATTTACAACTCACAACAAAGCTCACAACAAGGCACCTGGATAGCTCAGTTCATTAAGCGACAGCCTTCAGTTCATGTCCTGATCTCAGGGTCCCTGGTCAGCAGGGAGCCTGCTTCTCCCTCTCCCTCTGCCATTCCACCTACTTGTGCTTGTGCACGCTCTCTCTCTCTAATGAATAAATAAAATCTTAAACACCCTCCACCCCCCACACAAAGAACAAACAAAAAAACCCAAAGCTGCAGTAATCAATTAGTACCACAGTGTGGTACTGGCATAAGGACAGACAAAATGACCAAAGGAATTGAATTCAGAGTCTATATAAACCCATGCATTTATGGTCAACTGATTTTCAACAAGTTTGCTGAGACCATTAGTGGGGAGAGAACAGTCTCCTCAACAAGTGCTGGGACAACTACATATCTACATGCAAAGAATGAAGTAGAACCCTTACTTTATGCCATATATAAATATTAACTCAAAATGGATCAAAGACCTAAATATAAGAGCTAATGCTAAAAAACCCTTAGAAGAAAAACCTACAGAATGGGAGAAAATTATTTCCAGGCATTATATCTAATAAGAGTCTACTATTCAGAATATATAAAGAACTCTCAGCTCAACAAAAAGACGAACACCAACTAAAAAATGAGCAAAGGTCTTTAAGACATTTCTCCAAAGACACAAATGGCAAAAGAACATACACAAAAAGACGCTCAATATAAATAATTTATGAGATGCAAATAAAAACCACAGTGAGATTACCTTTTCACACTAACTAGGATAGCTTTAATAATAACTTAAAAAAACCCAAAACCACAAAATAACAAATGTTGGGAGAGATGTGGAGAAACTACAACTCTTGTACAGTGTTGGTGGGAATGTAAAAGGCTACAGCCACTGTGGAAAACAGGCAGTTCCTCAAAAACAAACATAACATTACCATATAACCCAGCATTTCCACTCCTAGGGATGGTCCCTCAAAACTGAAAACAGGTATCCAAACAAACTTGTACATGAATGTTCATTTCAGTACAATTCACAAAAGCTAAAATGTGAAAATAATCCAAATGTCCATCAAACACTGAACAGAAACAAAATGAAGTATATCCATACAGGAGCATATTACTCATAAAAAGGAATGAAATACTAACATGTATTAACACATGCTACAATATGGATGAACCTTGAAAGTACCATGCAATCCAACAGAAGGAGACATGAAAGTCATACGTAGACATCCACTTACACAAAATATTCAGAATAGGTAAATTCAAATTAATGTGTTTTTTTCTTCAAATTAATGTTTTAAGATAAATGAGGTAAAAGCAGATTATCTTCGTTAGAGGCTAGGGAGGGGGGGTAATAGGGAATGACTATTTTTAATGGCCTTGGGGTCCAGTTTGGTGGGGATAAAAATGTTTGGAACTAGATGGAAATGATGCTGTATAACATTATAAATGTATTAAATGTCACTAAACTGTATGCTTTAAAATGGTTAATATTGGGGCACCTGGGTGGCAAAGTAGGGGAAGCACCACACTCTGATTTCAGTTGTCATGATCTCAGGGTTGTGAGATCGAGCCTGAAGACAGGTTCTACAGAGGATGTGGAGCCTGCTTGAGATTCCCCTGATCTCTCCCCTGCTCTCTTTTTCTCTCTAAAAAAATTAAAAAATAAAAATAAAATATAAAATAGTTAAGTTTGTTAATTTAATCTCAAAAAATCCCAAAAGGCACTGTCAGTCTCCAACAACAGAAACTGACAACCAACAGATAACCCATATATTAGGATAAACTATCATGACCAGATAGAATGGAACCAAGTTTCTTTTGCATGGCACTTTAAAGACAATTTCTGGGGTGCCTGGGTGGCTCAGTGGGTTAAGCCTCTGCCTTTAGCTCAGGTCATGGTCTCAGAGTCCTGGGATGGAGCCCTGCATTGGGCTCTCTGCTCAGCAGGGAGCCTGCTTCCCCCTGCCCTCCTCTGCTTGCCTCTCCACCTACTTGCGATCTCTGTCAAATAAATAAATACAATCTTAAAAAAAAAAAACCATAATTTCTAGCTATTTCTCATAATAGCAGTTGACAGGTTCCTTGATATATAATAAGAAAGAAGAAAAAAAACCCACAATAGCCTAAGTGAAGGAAGACATCAGGTAAACTACTGTCTGAGCAACGTAACATGTAGGCACAGAGAATACAACCACATTCATTTTTTTTTTTAAAAGATTTTATTTATTTATTTGACAGACAGAGATCACAAGTAGGCAGAGAGGCAGGCAGAGAGAGAGGAAGGGAAGCAGGCTCCCTGCTGAGCAGAGAGCCCGATGCGGGACTCGATCCCAGGACCCTGAGATCATGACCTGAGCCGAAGGCAGAGGCTTAACCCACTGAGCCACCCAGACGCCCAACACATTCTTGAAAGAGGAAGAAGGGACAAAGAAAGAATGGTTGATACTATAATAAAGAAAAAAAGATACTGACACTAATGGCAGGAAAGTTACTCCTAATTCTTTTGGGTAGCAAAAGATGAAATGTAACAGTAATTTATCTCAATTCTACAGCAACAGATAATTCTTTCAAAATAACCTAACTCATCAAATTACAAAAGATGAGAGCTACTTCACCATGATAAAACACTTCAAGTTAGATGGGCTATCCTAGTATGATCTAGTTCTCCTTCAGACTGCCCTAGTTTTCTAACTGAAGCTTAGAGAAATTAAATGACTTGTTCAAGATTACAAAGCTAACAATGATTGTGGGGTAAAAACAGGGAATAGTTGGTAAACTGGAAAGAAACCACAGTAAAATTCTTCTCATTTCTATTTAAATATTTCCATTTTTTGCCTGGAAAACTAAAAAATACTTGATAAATATTAAGTGCCTGACAGTATGATAATATTTTTCAAATTTAGTTTCCTAACTCTGTCAAGTAATTTTTATTCTTGTTTGTATAGATGAGGAAAGCAAGTAACTAACTTTCCCAGCCTCACAAATTAAGCTGTAGAGCTGGGACTTGAAGCCAGATATATCTAAGTTCAAAGTCTGTATTCTTTCTATTATTCCACTCCCAACCATATAAAAGAAATAGGAAAAGTGCTAGTGAAGGGCTTTATTCAGATTTGGCTCACAGCCACTCAGCAGAAAGTTCAAGTTGTCAAGAGAGGGTCTCATTCATGCAACAAACTGGCTTAAAGACTACAAGAATTATTCCATGAAAGTGAATTTTTAATCTAAAACTGCACGATTGTTTCAAAACAGAAAAATAGAAGGACTATTTTATGATTAAAAACCAGAACAAAGCTGAGAGATTTTCAAATTTCAATTAGGAAATTAAATGATTAGTGTATTTCAATCTGGTTTACTTTTTTTTTTAAGATTTTATTTATTTGACAGAGAGAGAGAGTGTGCAGAAGTGGGCAGAGCACCAGGCAGAGGGAAAGAAGTAGAAGCAGGCTCTCCGCTGAGCAGGGAGCCTGATGCCGGGCCTGATCCCAGGGCCTTGGGATCATGACCTAAGCCAAAGCCAGCCGCTTGACTGACTGAGCCACCCAGGCACCCCTGGTTTACCCATTTTTAAAACAACAAGACTATGTGTATGTGTGTGTGTGTGTGTGTGCGTGCGCGCACATATGTGTAAATACTTAGATTTTTCTTTCTTGTTCTAGTCATTTTCCTCACTACTTACTATATCTATGCTTTTATTTTCTTTCTTACCTATTCCTATACCTTACCTATTCTTTCTTACCTTTTCACTGGAACACCAAGAGAAAGAAAATAAAGGTTAAAAAAATACTAATGAGCATTTATAAAATTTCTATGGATCTTAAAATTTACGGTCAAAAAATGAAAATCACAAACTAAGCTATTAATTTTCAAAGTACAGTCATTAGGTGAATTAGTTCTGTCTCTTAAAAACATTAAGTTAAGAGACTTTGCTTAGGGGTGCCTGTGTGGCTCAGTGAGTTAAAGCCTCTGCCTTCGGCTCAGGTCATGATCACGGGGTCCTGGGATTGAGCCCCAAGTCAGGCTCTCTGCTCAGCGGGGAGCCTGTTTCCTCCTCTCTCTCTGCCTGCCTCTCTGCCTACTTGTGATCTGTCAAATAAAGAAAATCTAAAAAAAAAACAGAAACAAAAAAGAGAGAGAGACTTTGCTTAGACACAGGTTTGAGAAAAGGATATATTGAAAGGATATATTCTTAATACTGTCACTTTGAAAACTAGTGTTCATTAATTGAATAGTCGCTATACCTCAAAATTTAACATTTAAATTTGAATAAATATGGCTGGACTCTGAAGGATGAGTAAGTGCTAGCTAGGTGATAGATGGGAAGTAGGAAGGAAGAACACATGCAAATGTCATGAGATGTGGACTGAAAGTAAGAAGACCAATATGACTGGAGCAGAGAGAATAGGCCAGAAACTGTCATTTATACCGTTGGTGAAAAGGCAGGAAAATGTCTAATAAAGAAGGTCCTTGGGAAGACTGGGTGGCTTACAGTCGGTTCAGCGTCCAACTTTTGATTCTGGCTCAGGTCATGATCTCAGGGTCACAAGATGGAGCCCCAGGTTGAGCCTTGCATGGGGCTCTGTGCTCAGCATGGAGTCTGCTTGAGATTCTCTCTCCTGCTCTCCCAGGCCGCCCCCCCTCCCCGGCTCAAGTGCTTTCTCTTTCAAATAAATCTTAAAAAAAAAAAAAAAAAAAAAAAAAAAAATTAAAGATCCTTGAAGGATTTTAGATTTTATCCTAATAGCCACAGAAAGCCAGAGGAAGAATTTAAGTTGAAATGTGGCATGATGACATTTGCAATTTTAATGTTCACTCTGATTGCAGGCTACAGAATGACCTGTGTGTGGGGCGGGGAGTGGATTCAAAGAGATCTAGTTAAAAGTCTACTGCAATAGACTAGGCAACAAATAGCTTGAAAAGAGTAACAGCACTGGGGATCTGCAAAATACTTAGGAGAGAGACCACAGAGGACTAAAGAATGACTTCATAAAAAGACAAAGAGGGACAGAGAGAGAACATGGATTTAGTTTCTACATTTATGACCTGCACAATTGGACAGATGGTGAAAGAACTCACAGAAAAAGACCAGGTGTCTTTTGTTGTTTTGAGGAAACAGTAGAGAGAATATGTATTCCAGCCTGGACAAGTTCAATCTGAGATATCTGCTGAGTAAAACATCAGTGGGTCTGAAGTTCAGAGGAAGGGGTCTGGGCTACCTACATACAAAGGGGAACTGACATCATCATGTCTGATTATAGTGATATAATCTAGATTTAGTATCTTCCACATACAATAATTTTCAACTTTCATGAAATATGTTTTTAGGTATTCCCAATATTTGCTTATTCACTGGTTCCTCTGTTCCAGAAGTAGTTTGTATTATAAAATCTATTTTAAAAAACTAACCATAGTACAGTTTTGCTTTGTTCAATCTTTTAATCCATTCTCTCCTAAGTAGTCTATCATCATTTTGATGGTAAAATGTAGCACAGCAGAGTATCTGGGCATGTAAAGACTGTTGTACTGAAATACGGGTATGACACTGACAATGAGCATACATTCAGGAAAAGGAAAAAGCACAACAGTGCTGCAAAAACAGAAAAGCTCAGAGATAACGGGGGTTCAGAAATACTACAGGGAGAAATCTGGGAGTCCACCTAAGGAGAATTGTGAGCAATAAGGCTGAGGAAATCCACACTGTAGAGGTTCTGAATCCAAGCCTAAGAAATCTGAAGTTAGACAGGGATTAGAGAATCTCTGCAGGTTATAAAGTAAGAGTTACAAGACCTGAATAGAGATCAATGTAGCACACGGTGAATTCATAATAGAGGAGCGGTAGTCTGAGAGTTGCAATTAAGAGAATGAACTGGGATGCAACTGTATTGCATCTAGTTTTACTAAAGACCTGACTTAAAAATTCTAATAGATAAAAGGTTGATAGACCTGAGGTCAAGTCTGGGCGGGCGGTACACAAAACAAGATGATCCTGACCATGCTGAGATGCAGAGGTAAGAAAGAAAGAGGCATCATGGCTATGTGACCTCTGGCCCTGCTATTCTACCACAACAGCTGTTGTTCAGGTTCCCAATGTCTTCCATGTAGTTTGACATTTTTCAATTCCCATCTTAACTTAATCTTTTTACAGTTGGCTTTCACGGCATCACACTTCCTTGGTCTTTTTCCCACTTCCCTGGTTTCCCCTTTTCGGTCGTCCTTGGTAGCTTCTCCTCCTCCTCTGTCCTTTAGATTTAAATGCCACAACTCAGTCCCGGAGTCTCCTCTTATTCTTTATCATTCTCTCCATAATCTACTTTTGCCTGTCAAACAGTATCCGTCTTAACAGCCACCTTCCTAGGGGTCTCGGTATCTACTCAGTAAAGCAGGACGGTGGTACTTTAATAGGGAGGCACTCGCCATACACTGGGAAAGAGTTGCCTTTTTTTTTTTTAAGAGTTGCCTTTTAATAATTAAAGTACAAATCAATATACAATGAAAATACAGCACATACACAAAATCACCTAAAAATGGATTTAGCACGTGAGCTAACCTAATTAATGATCAATAATAAGGAATATTAAAATGTGACTGCCACTGTTCTAAGTAGTTCACTGATTCATTTTACATTGAATTCTCAATACTCTCATTAAGCACTCATTACATACTTTCTCAATTTTACAGATAGGCAAACTGAGACATGGGAAAGTTAAGAAAACTTCCCAAGGTCACGTGTTAAGTTCAAAGCAAAGCAGAGTTCAAATCCATTTTGAAGACTATGCTCTTTAATGGTGATACTCTCACAGTAAAGAAACCTTGAACTCAGTTCTGTCCTCTATCTTGGCATTCTACATCCTTATCTCTAGATCTTGCACTTTGGTTATGATACCAATGTTCCTTTAAAACTGCTTTTACCAAGGTCAACAATGTTGAGCAGGACCTCTCACCTTTGTGTGTCATGGACTCCTCCGGAGGATGTGGTAAAGCTTATATACTCCTTTCTCAGGATTATTATTTTTTAAGTACATAAAGTAAAACAGGATTTGAAAATAAGACAAAGAAAACTATAATGGAATATAGTTAATCCACAGATCCCTTCAACTAAAGCTAACGCTACCTTTCTGTTCTTAATCATGTATAATCTTTTGGTAGCATCTGCCACTACTGTCCCAGCTGCCCCATCCGAAACTTAAAATGCTTTGCCTTTCCTTCATTTCTACCATTTGTTCTCCCTGGACCTTTCATCCTTCGTGGTCTCATTTGGGCCCTCCATACTCTTCTTGAAATGTTGGTGTTCACAGGCCTGCTTCTCTTTTTACCGAAAATACCTGCATGACCTCATCCACTCTGAGTTCAAGTACTGTCTAAAAGCCCAAACTTTGGGGCGCCTGGGTGGCTCAGCGGGTTAAAGCCTCTGCCTTCGGCTCAGGTCATGATCCCAGGGTCCTGGGATCGAGCCCCACATCGGGCTCTCTGCTCAGCAGGGAGCCTGCTTCCCTTCCTCTCTCTGCCTGCCTCTCTGCCTACCTGTGATCTCTGTCTGTCAAATAAATAAATAAAAATCTTTAAAAAAAAAAAAATAAAAAAATAAAAGCCCAAACTTTTATAACCAACTATCTACTGGTCATCTCCTCTTTAACTTTAGACTTTCGTGAAACCCGAAGTGGAGGATATAGCCAAGCTGTGTCCAGACTCCTGACCCAGATGAACTAAGAGATGACAAACGGGTGTTGTTTTCAGCTTGTGGTAATTTGTTACACAGCAAAAGAAGACTAATCCAGTGGTCAGACATCGTGGTTCTGGCAACACATTTAGAAAAGGATGCATGAGTTACCAAGTAACCTGATGCTAGGAAATGTTGGAATCACTAATTCTCCATCTCCTAGAATCTTTTATCCTAAAGCCATGTTAACAATCAACTTTCTAACCCTTTGGTTTTACTGCAAAGCCCAAGATTTTCAGTGATACAGAAAGTCCAAAACAACAGAATACAAAGAGTTCTGGCGATAGAATAGAAGACGCAAATGTGACACAAGCAGAGGTTTGAGAGGCACTTTTCCAAGTGAGGCTTGCCCTTTTGGAAAGCTGCCCAGAGACTGCCATGTTATTAAGACGCTGGACTAGCCTAGTGGAGGATGAGAGGCCATAAGGAGGAAAACCATGGTGCTGGCTCACAGCCAGCACCAACTGCCACATATGCCAGTGTACCCATCTTGCCCCGTCCAGCCGTTTCAGTGTTATGTGACTGCAGCTGCCCAATGAGCCCAGAAGAACAGCAGGAAAACCCCCGGCCAACCAAAGAACAGCAAGAAATAAAACTATATTAAGATATTAAGTCAGGATGATGTATTCTAAAGCGAAAGACATAACTGATAGTCTCAATTTTCTCATCTATAAAATTATGAACTCTTGAGATTATCTCCAACATAAATATTATGATTTACTCTTTCACACTTCACATTCTCAGATATAAGAAACAAAACAACAAAAAGAGATATGGTGGAATGTTACATAGATTTGATAGAATTATGAGGAATATTATAATTAATCAAGGTTTTAAGTTGTTTTTTGTTTTGTTTTTAAAGATTTTATTTATTTGACACAGAGAGAGATCACAAGCAGGCAGGGAGGCAGGCAGAGAGAGGAGGAAGCAGGCTCTCCGCACAGCAGAGAGCCCGATGTGGGGCTCGATCCCAGGACACTGGGATCATGACCTGAGCCGAAGGCAGAGGCTTTAACCCACTGAGCCACCGAGGCGCCCCAAGGTTTTAAGTTTTAAATATCGTGCAGGGGAACTTCTATTAAACACAGCAGATTGAAATACACTTTTTTGTCTGTTTCCTTGTAAAACATCATTAAAATGACAGAAAAGAACTAAAAGTGACTAAGAAACACAAAGTCAAAGGAACTCAAAAGGAGACAAAAGTTCTATGATTTCATTTCAACAGAATCTTAGGAGACCAAAACGTGGATAGCGATAAAGACTCTATACATCAAGTAGAGTTCAAACTCACACCAGAAGGTGAGCAAATAAACAAGTAGCAAGCAAGCACACACACGTCTACACTCTTAGCCACTTCAGAAATAGGAATCAGAGTCACAAGGTGCCTCTGAAAGAGGGCGCAAAGAGTTAAGACTGAAAAAAAAGAGCAGGTGGAAGGTTTGAAAAGTAGTTTGAACACCCAGACCCTTTCATCCCAAGCTGCCTGCAACTATCCCTCCTTTTGAGCAGAGGCTTATGATTTAGGAAAGGTTGAACTAGACGTGTTCTGGCATCAAAAGTTTCAGGTAAGAGTAGAGGTGAAGTATTATCAGAGAATAGGGGTAATTAAATGGAAGCAAAAATAATAAATGCTAAGGACCCTCCTCACTGATCTCCCACCTACCTCATGTAACCATAGATACCAGAATTTCTCTCTGAAGAAACAGAAATGGCCTATGGAAAGACCAGGCCCACATCATCCCTTTATAGTGGACAGAAGTCTAATCTATGCATACAGACCTCCCAATCAGCATTTTAGTACTTTACTCTAAAAATCAGAATTCAGGGAACACCCAAAACTTGATGAAAATTTCTGAGAGGCTCAAGAAACAAATGGAAAAACATCCTGAAAGAAATGGGCAACTCAGGGAACAGAAGGAAAAAAAAATATGTATATACATTACTATGTCCTAGGATGGGAGGTAAGTTTATAGTTAAAGAACATGGGCACCTGGGTGGTTCCGTTACTTTAACAGCTGACTCTTGACTATGCCTTGGATGGTGATCTCAGGGTCATGAGATCCAGCCTGCATTGGGCTCTGGTGGTAAAGGATCTAAAGCAGATTCCCTACTGAGGAATCTGCTTTAGATCCTCCCTCTCTTCCTCTACCTCTCCCCTAATTCACACTTGCTCTCTAAAATAAATACATCTTTAAAAAAACAAACAAAAGTAAAACACTCAAAGAAAACTCTTGGAAATTAAAAACATGACAGCAAGAATTAAAACCTCGAAGAAAAGGTGTTAAGCTGAGAAAACAACAAGAACAGAAAGGGTTAAGAAATGGGATAAAAGATCAAATTAAACAGAGAAAGCAAAAATGACAGTTAACAAATAACAAAATCTGCTATAAACTTCAGACATGAATTTTAATTTAGTGTCATTTATGTGTTGTGTGTCAACTTGGCTAGTGTGATGTTGTGATCTGTGAGAAAAATATATATTAGGTCTTCATCCAAACCCTTGCAATTTCCTGTTAAGAGTGACAGAAGTGTTTCTTGTCATGTTAATAACGTGACTTTCTGACCCCACCTAAGGAAGGTAGGTTGCCAGAAGGTTGAACTTTTATTTCCCTCCCCCACCCTCCCCACTACCTCTAGAGAGACAAGGGCCTGGGGGATAACTGGAACACCAACAGCCAATGACTTAATCATGACCACAATAAAGCCTCTATAAAAACCCAAGACAGGGTTCAAAGAGCTTCCAGGTTGGTAAACACATGGAGATTTGGGGAGAATGGCATGCTTTGACTGGGGAGGGAAATAACACCAGCTACACCCCAAGACCTGACCTTTACTGCCCACCTGCTTGTACTCACTGACCTTTGTCTCACATGTTTTACTTAAGCTCTTCTTTCTAGCTTATCTCTTAACTCAAGCAAATGGAAACGGAAACCACCCCTCAAGCAATAGTGACTGTCCAGACAAGACTTCAAGCCAGTCGAGACCACCCAAACCAGTTTGAGTGTAACTCTTGACTTGCGCCTGCCTAGATGGACCATGGAGTAACCAACCCCTAAAATGACCAACAACTGTTACCTCATTAAAATACTAAAATCTCTGCCCAAGGAGCACAAGCCTCATTTCTGTAACATATACATATAAGCATGTTTCTTTAAGGTACATATACAGACTTCACCAGACTCTACATATGATAAACTTTCTCTATCTAAATATTCATCCTAACCCCAAATAAAAGGAACCCATTCACCCTTACTAGGAGCAGCACAGCTTTGGAAGTTTTTCTCCGAGATCACCTTATTTGTTGCAAATAAAGTTTCTTTTCTGTAACAACTTGCCTGGTGTAGCTTCTATCTGTGACTCATCAAGTATCCAACTCATGTTAGTTCAGTTACTGAAGCTTCTTGCCCTTTTCCCCCATACCTTGCCCTATACATCTCTTTCACCTGGCTTTTCCTGAATTAGTTATATCCTTTTATAATAAACCAGCTACTCAGTAAGTAAAATGTTTCTGAGTTCTGTGAGTAGCTCTAGCAAATTAACTGAACACAAGGAGGGGGTCATAGGAACTTGTGATTTATAGCCAGTTGTTCAGAACAGTAACAACCTGGACCTCCTACCCGCATCTGAATGGGGAGTGGGGAAGCAGTCTTCTAAGCCTGAGCCCTTAATCTATGGAATCTGAGGCTATTTCCTTATAGACAGTGACAGATTTTTTTTTTTAAGATTTTATTATTTGAGAGTGCGAGAGGAGAGAGGGCAGTGGCAGAAGCAGACTCCCTGCCGAGCAGGGAGCCCGATATGGGACTCGATCCTAGGACTCCAGAATCATGACCTGAGCCAAAGGCAGTACTTAAATACCTGAGCCACCCAGGCGCTCACAGCGACAGAATTTGGTTGAATACTTGGATATACTACTGGTGTCTGAGAATTGCTTGGCTGCTGTGTGGCAAACCACCTCCTCTCCAACCCCACCTAGTTGTTTGGTCAAACAGCAGTCTAAATGTTTCTGTGCAGGTCCTTTTTTTTTTTTTTTTTTTAATAAAGATTTTATTTATTTATTTGACAGAGAGAGATCACAAGTAGGCGGAGAGGCAGGCAGAGAGAGAGAGAGAGAGAGGGAAGCAGGCACCCTGCTGAGCAGAGAGCCCGATGCGGGACTCAATCCCAGGACCCTGAGATCATGACCTGAGCCAAAGGCAGCAGCTTAATCCACTGAGCCACCCTGGCGCCCCATTCTTTGTTAAAATCTACATATAATAAAATCCTAGGATAGCTATCTTTACATATAATAAAATCCTAGGATAGCTATCTTTCATTTATTTCACTTATTAGCATTACACCCTCTAGATCCATCCATGTTGTTGCAAATGGCAAAACTTCACTTTTTTTTAATGGCTCAGTAATATCCCATTATATATGTATATATAGCCACTTCTTCTTTACCCATTCATCTATCGATGGACACCTGAGTTGCTTCCATAATTTGGCTATTGTAAATATTGCTGCAATGAACACAGGGATACATGTATCTTTTTGAATTAGTGTTTCCGTATTCATTGGGTAAATACCCAGTACTGGAATTAACTGTATCATCATACAGTAGTTGTTTTTAATTTTTTGAGCAACCTCCATACTGTCTTCCATAGTTGCTGCACCAGTTTGCACTCTTGCCAACACTACAAAGTGTTTTTTCTCCATATCCTCACCAACATTTGTTTCTTGTGTTTTTGATTTTAGCCATTCTGACAGGTGTGAGGGGGTATCTCTTGCCTTTTTTTTCCTCATTGTGGTTTGACTTGCATTTTCCTGACGATGAGTGATGCTGAGCATCTTTTCATTTGTCTGTTGGTCATCTGGAGGTCTTCTTTGGAGAAATGTCTACTCATGTCTTCTGCCCATTTTTGTAAACTGGATTTTTTTGGTGTTGGGTTATAGTTTTTTATATATTTTGGATACTAAAACTTTACTGAGTATGTCATTTGCAATTATCTTTTCCCATTCAGTAGACTATTTTGTTGGTTTTTTTCTTTGCTGCACAGAAGCATTTATTTTGATATAGTCCCAAGAGTTTATTTTTGCTTTTGTTTCCCCTTAGGAGACAGAAAAAAAGTTGCTATGGCCAATATCAGAAAAATTAATGCCTATGTTCTTTTCTAAAATTTTTATGGTTTCAGGTCTCACATTTAGGTCTTTAGTTCAAGTTTATTTTTGTATATGGCATAATAAAGTGGTCCAGTTTCATTCTTTTGCATGTAGCTATCCCAGTTTTCCCAACATCATTTATTAAAGGGACTGTCCTTTTCCCATTATATATTCTTGCCTCCTTTATAAAAGACAAATTGGCCAGAAAATCATGGATCTATTTCTGGGCTCTCCATTCTGTTCACTGATATATGTGTCTATTTTGTGCCAGTACCATATTGCTTTATTATAGCTTTGTAGTATAGCTTGAAATCAGGGATTGTTTTACTTCCAATTTTGTTCTTTTTCAAGACTGCTTTGGCTACTCAGGGTCTTTTGTGGCTCCCCACACATTTTGGGATTATTTGTTCTAGTTTTGTAAAAAAAATAAATAAAATAAATGCTGTTGGTATTCTGATAGGGACTACATTAAATCTGTAGATTGCTTTTGGTTGTATAAGACTTTTTAACAGTATTTGTTCTCCCAATCCATGAGCATGAAATATCTTTCCACTTATTTGTGTCATTTCAATTTATTTCATCAATGTGTTATAGTTTTCAGAGTACAGTCAAGTCAAGGAGTAAACTGGTAAAGTTTACTCCTGGTATTTTATTATTTTTGGTGCAACTGTAAATGGGACTATTTTCTTAATTTCTCTTTCTGCTACTTTATTATTAGTGTCTAGAAATCCAATGGATTTCTCTATGTTGATTTTATATCACAGGACCTTCCTGAGTTCATTTATCAGTTCTAACAGCTTTTTGGTGGAGTCTTTAGGGCTTTAAGTATCTGCATATAGTGACAGTTTCACTTTTTCCTTATGAATCTGGATGCCTTTTCTTTTTCTTGTCTGAGTGCTGTGGTTAGGACTTCCAGTACTATGTTGAACAAAAGTGCTAAGAGTAGACATGCTTATCTTGTTCCTGATCTTAAAAGTGCTGTTTTTCACAAATGAATATGATGCTAGTTGGGGAGTTTCATATATGGCCTTTATTCTGTTGGTTTGTTCCCCCTAAACTTTCTTTTTTGAGGGTTTTTCTCATGAATATTGTACTTTGTCACATGCTTTTCCTGCATCTATTGATATGATCATGTTTTTATCCCTTCCCTTACTGATGTGATAGATCATGCTGGTTGCTTTGCAAATACTGTGCCAGCTTTGTGTCCAAGGGGGGAAAAATCCTACTTGATTGTGGTGAATATTTTTTAAATGTATTGATGGATTCAGTTTGCTACTATTTTGTTGCGGAATTTTGCATCTATGTTCACCAGATATATTGGCCTGTAGTTCTCTTTTTTTGGTAGTGTCTTTATCTGGTTTTGGTATCAAGGTAATGCTGGCCTCACAGAATGAATTTGGAAGCTTCCCCTCCTCTTCCAGTTTTTGGAATAGTTGAGGAAGAACAGGTATTAACTGTTCCTTAAATGTTCGGTAGAATTCACCTGTGAGGCTCTCTGGTCCTGGACTTTTGCTTGTTGGGAGTTTTTTGATTATTGATTCAATTCCATTGCTGGTAATCAGTCTGTTCAAATGTTCCATTTTTTCTTGATTCAGTTTTGGGAGGTTGTATGTTTCTAGGAATTTATTCATTTCTTATAGGCTTTCCAATTTTTTGGCATTTAATTTTTCATAATATTCTCTTATAAATCTTTTGTATTTTTTTAAAGTAGGCTCTATCCAATGTAGAGCTCAATATGGGGCCTGAACCAATGACCCTGAGATCAGATCTGAACTAAAATCAAGTTAGACAGACTGACAGACAAGTTAGACAGACTGAGCCACCCAGGTGCCCCAGTCCTTTGTATTTCTGTGGTGTCAGTTTTGTTTCTCCTCTTTCATTTCTAATTTTGAGTCCTCACTCTCCTTTTTAAAAGAGTCTGGCTAAAAGTTTACCAATTTTGTTGATTTATTTTTATTTTTTATTATTTTTACTTATTTTAGAGACAACGCATGCACACATATGTGAGCAGGAGAAGGAGCAGAAGGAGAGAGAGAATCGCTAACAGACATTCCGCTGAGTGCAGAACCAGAAGCCAAATGCGGGGCTCGATCTCACAACCCTAAGATCATGACCTGAGCCAAAATCGTAAGTCAGATGCTTAGCCAACTGAGCCACCCAGATGCCCCTAATTTTGTTGACTTTTCAAATAACCAGCTCCTAGTTTCTATTTTTGTCTATGTCTACTCTGCTCTTTATTTTTTCCTTCCTACTGCTGGGTTTGGGTTTTGCTTGTTCTTTTTCTAATTCTTTAGGTGTAAGGTTGGGTTGTTTATTTGAGATTTTTTTTTTGCTTCTTGGGACAGGCCTGTATTGCTATAAATTTCCTATTAAAGAGAATTTTGAGGATGAGTTTTCTGAACTGGATCTGGGATTTCTGGAATTGTTTCTTTGATTAGATTTAAAGGCACTAATGACTCTATTTTTCAGTAGTAAAGAGAACACTGAACGTCAACTGCATGATATAGCAATAAAAACAGGTAAAAAAATCACCAATGCGTACTCCTGATCAAACACTAATTAAATAAGAGACAAAGTTCTGGTTATCATGTATTCGTTACTTTAGAATATTTCAAGCTGATTAAGATGAAATTGGCTAGCTGCTTCTAAATGCACTGGACAAAGTTGAGAAACACAGGCATGTGCTGAGGGACTCAAATTCCAAGCTGAAGCATCACATAAATGACCTGAACATTTCTGTGCCTGTCCTGAAAGAAATCCCTACTTCCTACAGCTGTAGAGCTGAGACTGCTGGAAAACAAACCAGACTCTCACCAAGGACGACGTGGGTACAGGCACTGCGGAGTGCCATCTACTAGCAGCAGAGACCAGCAGTAAGTCCCTGATAGAGTACCATTCCCCAGGATCATCAGCCAGCTCCCTAATGGCAGGTTCCACTCCATTATGGAAGTGGCAATAAATCAACACTCTGGATATGGATTTGCCTTCCCTGCATACAGTGCTTCTGTAAAAAATACCATTTATGGACTCACAGAATGCCTTATCCCAGTCATGGTTTTCCACACAGCATTTCCTCTGAACAAGGAACTCACTTCTCAGCAAATGAAATGCAGCAATGGACCCATGCTCATGGAATTCACTGGTCTTACCATGTGCCCCACTGTCCTAAAGTGGTTGGCTTGACAGGATAGTGGAATGACAGTAACAACATTGTTGAGATTGTGGAGAAACAGAAATCCTCATCGATCACTAGGGAACACAAATATCACAGCCAGTATGCAAAACTCTTTGCCAGTCTCTTTAGCATACATTTACCGTATACAATCTAGAAATTTCCCTCATAGATATCTACCCAAAAGAAATAAAAACATCCATTCACACAAAAGCTTGCCCATGAATATTCACCCTATCATTATTCAAGATGGCTAAAAAGTAGATTAACTGAGGGACAAATCAAATGGAGTACTTCCATACACAGAAATACCACACAAAGGAATGAAATACTGATACGTGCCACAACATAAATTAACCTCAAAATTATGCAAAGTGAAAGCCAGACACAAAAAACAAAAAAACATATATTCTATGTACAAGTTCATTTATAAAATGCCCAGAGAAGGAAAACCTGTATGGATAGCATTACACACTTGAAATGGGTGTGAAAATTATGTCTCAATAAAATATTAATAACATATGCAACACATCACTAGTCATAAAGGCCAATAACTAAAAGCTACCCAAATACTAACCAACAGTAATGAATAAATCATACTTCCACACTGGCCTACAACAATGAAAATGAACAATCTCTAAAAATACAACCTAGAGAAACCTCACATAATGCTGAGCAAAGAAGGCCTACCTAAGAGCACATACTCTATTTTTCTATATATGTAGAATCAAGAGAAAGGCAAAAAGAGATTTGTGCTGTTCAAAGTCAGAATGCTGGTTATACTTGGGGGTGGTCGATCAGGTTCTATTTCTTGAGCTGGCTGATGATTACATAACTGAGCTTGCCTTGCGACTATTCACGAAGCTGTATATTTATGACAAGTGTACTTCTGCATATGTATCGTGTTATCTTAAAAGACTTTCAAAAATATCACCTGTAATCCAGAAAAAACACCGAGAATTATCAAGTGTCCTTTAATCAAGTAAGGGTTAAACAAATTATAGGATATGCATGTATAGTAGCTGGGGTTGGGTACCCACCAAGTATCTGTTTTACCCCTTCCTCTTTCCTTAAACAATCAACCCCACTCTTAGAAACATGGTGGGGTTCCTGACCAGTGCAAGCTTAAGGCTTTCAAAGTGCAGTTTGTCAACTCCTTCAAGAAGTTTGCAAGGGCAAAACTCTCCAAAAACAAACAAACCAAACAAATGTACTGGAATTTTGATTTGGATTAGATTTCACATGTAGATCAAAATGGGGAGAAATGACATCTTAACAATATTGAGCCCTCAAACCCATGATGGTACATCATTTGTTCCATTTACTTAAGTCTTCAATGTCACTCAACAGTGTTTTGTACTTTCAGGTCTTGTGAGATTTATTCCTAAGTAATTCATATTTTTTGATACTACTTAAATGGTATAATTTGTTCATTTTATAATTTCAATATTTTGTTGAAATATATTTTGTTTGAAGTATATTTGTTACTAATATATAGAAACACAATTCATTTTTTTGTATGTTCATCTTGTATCATGTGAGGCGGCATCAAAACACCTTGCAGCTTTTGCCTTCAACCTTTTTGGAACACTGCTTTGAGACCACCATGACATGAAAATGTCTACACTGAAAGACCAATGAGGAGGAGAGGGAAGAGCCCAACTGAGAAATAACAAATTTTTGTATTTTAAACCACTGAGTTTTTGGATAGGTTGTTATAAAAATCAACAGATACCTGACAGAATTTAGGGCGAGTCACAGTAAAGAAAAGAGGGTTTAGAAATTCTAAAAGAGGCAAAGTCACAAGCAGAATCAGCCAATCAGAAGCTAGGATACAAGCTGGGAGCTTAGCAGATCATGTATAGGCAGAAGATACAACCACAGTTACCTCTAAGACAATTACTTGTACTGAATCTAAAGGGGTCTTTGCCTTTGCCTTGATGTAGTTAGATCAATCTGGCTAGTTTTAATTCAGAGGAGCTAGATCCTTCTTGGACTTAAAGGTCAAGTGGCATGACAGCAGAGCTAATTCCTTTTTGTCAGAGGTTCTTGTCCACTCCTGCTTCAGTTTACTTCCACCAGGGCATTCTGTTGCACTTCTCAAATGGTTATGGCAGGAATTGGATCTCAATATAAAATAATTACTATATATTACAAAATAAACTTACAAGGGTTGTTTGAGATGGTTTCTACATAAGTTGAATCAGAATAGGTGAACTGTTACAGAATTCTTTCTTTCTATGTAAGGGACAGAAAGACTCATTTATCTGAATCATAAAATATCCCAAACTGAAGTGAGCTGATAAGCCCACGTACTTTCTAAGCCCATGTCACAATCCACATATATGTGAGGTATGTCTGTACTTCTAGAAAACTAGGATGGAGTGGAAGAACCACAGGAGGCCAAGATATTTGAACTAAAAATGGTTGAAAGGACATGGGGCATTCCCAACAAGGAATGAGATGTCTGAGTAGATCATTCTCATACTGAGAGAAATAACATAGTTCCTGTTACCTTAAGAAAAGGCCTAGAAAGCAGGATAGACAAAATGCTATACATACTGTCAGCTATTTGAGACATGAACATTATCCTAACAGTCAGAAACTCCAGTTTCTGAAACCTGATCAGGTGTATTTCTATAATTAGCTCTATTTGTTTCCCACAAATAATTAGTAAAGTCCATTTTGAAATATTCCAATATCAGCAATATTAAGAAGTTAAGGAAAATGAGGCTCTCTTTTTATTTTTTTATTATTATTATTATTTTTTAAAGATTTTATTTATTTATTTGACAGAGAGATCACAAGCAGGCAGAGAGGCAGGCAGAGAGAGGAGGAAGCAGGCTCCCCGCTGAGCAGAGAGCCCGATGCGGGGCTCGATCCCAGGACTCTGAGATCACGACCTGAGCCGAAGGCAGCGGCTTAACCCACTGAGCCACCCAGGCGCCCCGAGGCTCTCTTTTTAAAACTTTTATTTAAGCCATTTCAGAAGAGTATGATTTGTGAAGAATGCTTCCGTTAAAGGTGATTGTACATTGAGAGTTAAGACTGAAACTAAGTATATGCCTTTTTTAACTAGTGAATCTCCTTCCAGAACACTTCTATTCAAAACCAGTGAGACTTCAGTTTAACTAGGGAAACCAGGTTATCGCCAAGGAGACTCAAAATCTTTCAAGAGAGAATTGTGAAGATAATGTCCTGAGTAACTTGTCAGATCACCCTTTTGTACAAAAACTAAATGGTAAAAATTATAAATTAGATTTTTCTCAACGGAGTGGGAAAAACCGGTAGGAATGACTGTTCTATATATTTAAGAATAACAAAAATGTTGTTTACGAGTACTGGAAATGACAGGGTAAGAAATAATCCAAGGTATTCTAAAATAGGAAAAATGAAATACTCTGATGAAATCAAAACTATAATTGATAAAAGTAAATAAATTTTAATTTTTTAAAGGAAGAGAGGTGCCTGGGTGGCTCAGTCGGTTGCGTGTCTGCCTCTGGCTCAGGCCATGATCTCAGGGTCTTGGGGCTGACAGGCTCCCTGCTCAGCAGGGAGTCTTGCTTCTACCCCTGTTCCTGCTCCTCCCCCGGTCATGCTCTCTCTTTCAAATAAATAAAATCTTAAAAAAAAAAAAAAAAAAAAAGGAACACAGAGCTATTATCTATAAATTAGATCAATGAGAACAAAAACTGAGGATGTGATCCAGGAAAGAATTATCAAAACAAGCTAATATTTTACTAGTGATTCCAGGAAATATGTTGATCATAAACTAAATAAGCCAAATAGTCAAAGCTCTAAACAATCTAAGTAAATTCCCAGATCTATTATGAAATTATTTGCTGATTCCATCAAGGCAATCTTACTACCCCATCCATAACAAGAGTAACTAAAAATAGTAAAATGATTTTAAATAAAAGGTGAGACCCAGAGTTTAATACAATCAAATTTTCAAACACCCAGTACTTCAAAATATTTTCTAAAAATTCTAATTTTATGAACTATCCATTAAAAGAGGGGGGCTATCTTACAGTCAATTAAGTTAGGTAGTTACTGCATATTGTGGTATTTATATTGCCTTAAAAAAAAGATTTTATTTATTTGTTAGAGATATGAAGTGTGCACAAGCAGGGGAGTGGCAAGCAGAGGCAGAGGGAGAAGCAGGCTTCCCACTGAGCAAGGAACCCTGTGTGGGACTTGATCCCTGGACCCTGGGATCATGACCCGAGCCAAAAGTAGACACTTAACCACTGAGCCACCCAGGTGTCCCAGTATTTATACTGCTTATTACTCACAATCACGATCTCTTGAGAGGTCCTGCAACAAATAAACTAGCACACTGATGACTCAAGCACCTACCACATTTGACTCTAATACTATTCCATGAAACATGTGAAACCCACTCTAGTAAACATTAAGATATTATAGTCTCCCTTTTTTAATAAGGATTTATCTTGTACAGTTTCAGGTGGAGTTTTGAAAGTGAAAGAAAATTAGTGGATAAAGTAATACTAGAATAACTAATAAACTACACTGAGGCAAACTATCGCTATACTTCATTCCCATAAAAGTAGTACTGGTTGAAACCAGAGAACAGAAGGAAAACTAAAACCAAGTTAAAAGGACCCTGCCAGGCTCCATGCCTCAAAATTTCTGCTAACACTCTTGGAAGCTCCACTGTGATGACGTTAATCCTCTGGCAGTGGTAAACTAAGCTTTCATGTTTTAAGTTTTGCCCTTTTTGCTTCTTCTGTGTGGGATGCTCTTCATCTGGCTCTCGTGTATTCAGGTCTCAGCTCAAATGTCGCCTTCTCAAAAGAGGTCTTCCCTTGACATATTAACTTCATCAAACACTGTATCACATTATTTTAATCAGTTCAGTGGTGCTGGACACATAGTGGGATGTTCAACAATTACTTATTCAATGAATTAATAAATTATATGAATATATGAATTAATAAACACTATTTTTGCAAATGTCCATTTGTTTTTATAAATACCCATCAGGATTAAATAAATACAGCAAGAACAGGGACCACTATTATTTCAGTGTGAAGAATGAACATGCCACTTTGCAACTTAATAATTCTAAAACAATAGAGTTGTTTTTTGTGTGTGTGCAAAACTATTTGTTCAAACTTGTCAAAGTTTGTGATTTTTGACAGGAGGAAAGTATATAATTTCAAGTCGTTTGGAGTAAATAAGAACAATCCTGAAAACAAAACAAAAATCCTGAAAACATTTTATCAATATCCATCAAACAGAGCTAGCTGTACCTCTACAAAATATCAAAACCTGTTCAAAGTTTTGAAAAAAACCTCAACCTCTGAAACAAGTACAAGTTACTTCAGCTAAAATTCAGCAGACTTAACATGAAAAGTATTCCTGAGTAGCAGAACAACTTTCTGAGAAGTGACAAGAAAAAGGAAGAGCTGAAGTGAATTCTAAATATTAAAGAGCGCAGGGAAATGTGACCATCACAGCCTCCATTTCTTTATTCCCTGATCTAGTTGTTTAAATGTATGTGGTACCTATATAGTATTCGAAGTTGAACAGCTACCGTAAGAGCTGAAGAGATGAAGACGGGAGATGAAGATGAACCAAAAGAGATGGAAAATAGGAGCCGCATGGGAGTACTTTTTCAAGATTTTACAAATAGCTACTTTTTACTGCGTGTTCACTGGATTCCAGGTAGTGAATTATTTGCAATAAAAGGCAGAACTTGAATTCAAACCCTGAGTTCTAACTCCAGATCCAGAGCATTTAACAAGTGAATTAGAACGGGACTGATGTTGAGACTGACATTACCCAGAATGCAGTTTTAATCTTACCACAGCTGCACAACTATGTAACAAGCCAACTTTTCTGGTTTAAGAAATCTACACAAAGAGCAATTAATTCATCTCTAACAGGGATTCGAAATTTCCACCACATCCTCCAAGTTCTCCTCAAAGCAACCCAAATAATTCCTTTATACATACTCTTTAGACACATGAAGTAATTTTAGCTGGATAAAGGCAGGTATGGAGGTTTTGTCCTTTGTTTTAATAAAAACTGCTGTGGTACTTGATTACACCTGTCTCTACATTTCCATCACATCATAACATTTCAAAATGATCTCTAAATAAGGAGCACAAGACCTTCCATTATTGGCAGACATATCCTATTTTTCAAGCAACAGCAGCAACAATACCAAGAATTTGCTAGACAAATTGGTCAGGCAAAGTTTTCTCACAGAAAAAATTTGCCTAGAACAAATACTTCTGCCTAGTAAACTATGAATACCAGCCTCAGATTCTAAAATTCAGAGAACAAAGAAACCGATCCCTGATAGCTAATTATTTACAAAGCAGCCACCAATTCAAGTTATTGGTTCCTAACCACAGTCTCATTCTTCCAAGTAGCATAAAATCCAGATTTTAAACTTGCCTTATACGTGTTATATATTACATATTTTCAAAGCATTCTTTGTGAAGGGAAAAATCTTAATTTTTTTATTTATAAACACATGCACATATACAATAAACTGGCCAACCCTCAGATATTAAGTAGATTTCTGTCAGACTTAAGAAATGAAATATGCTTAATAGTTTATCTACTCAAGTTTTAAGTTGGATGCTGTATATTTGAATTTAACATCAAGAAATACAGCCAATAACTACATATATGAATATATTTTATATGAATAATGTATGAGGTAAAGCATATTAGGGGCAATTTTAATAACCCCAATCTGCAAAGCCAGAATGAAATCTTCTTAAAGAAGTGCTTTAAAAGAAAAAGGTGGACATTAGCTTTCCTTTATAATCGAGATAAGCAGAAGACTACATTTAATATATATATTTGGTTTGGTGAAAAACAACCAAATGATCCCATTTAATTATTCACCAGGCTGAAATCTTAGAACACTTCTCTTTCCACATTCTTCAAACTGCATTTATAATTCGAGTCTCTACCAGTACCAAGATTTTGTCTAAGCTTTACCCTGTGTTGTGTATCATTTTTCTCCTAGTTACTTTATTACAAATGCAAACAGCTAAAAACAAATTATAATAAACCGACATTAAATAATCTGATTTCCCATCACTAGGTTTCCAAACAATGCCAAATGTTTCACTAGCCCACACCTATTAGCTACACAGGTTCTAACTACTCCAATTATTTTATTTTACTAAATGAAGGTCACTTTAAAATGGGAAGATCTGAATTATCAGGCTGGAGATTATTCTATTTCCTATCCGATCACAAAATAATCAGTGTTAATATATACGACAGAGTAAGAATGACCAAGTCTTACCTTTGTCAGTTGTTACTTTGTCTACACATCTGAAAGAAATGAGAACCAAATATTAAATGAACAATCTTGCATACATTCCTAAAACACAGATATTTATCTTTCAGGTTCATTTTCAGAGTGATGCAGAACACATCTAGAGTAGTGTGGTCAACAGAACTTTCTGTAGTGATGAAAATATTCTATATCTGCACTGTCGAATATGATAGTCATGTGTGGCTACTGAGTGCTTGAAACAGCTTGTTTGTAATTGAGGATTGTGAATTTTTAATTTTAATTAATGTAAATTTAAACAGATTATCATGCAGCTATCCAGTCTGTTAGCATACAGCTAGAGTAGCATTCAAAAAGTTTTTAACTGCAAAAAAAAAAAAAAAAAGTAATACAAAGAAAATATTGATTTTGTTTTATTAAGTGGGTTATATAAGAAAGTGTCCTTGTCTTACCAAATGCAGTAACTAGGGGTGAAATAGTGTTTTGAGATTTTCTCTAAAATACTTCAGGAGAAAAAAAAAAAGGCACAGGGAGATAAAGGTAATAAGCATGGCAAAATCTTGATAACTGCTAAATCTAGTGGTAAATACTGGGCATGGGCATTTCATTGTATTTTTTTTTTTTTTTACTTTGTGTATACTTGATAATTTTCATAATAAAAATTCAATGAACCTAACAGAAAACCCCAAATTATTCATTTGCTATACCCAAGTCAAAATCTATTTCTACAAAGGCCAACAGATTGGACTTCAGAAATTAATATAACTTGTACTTTACAAGTTAGCAACAGTAAAGACTCTAATGTGTTATAGACTGTTAAAAAATGTTGTTGTCATGTTTTTAATTTGGTAACATTTCTTTCATTCATAACTGTTAAGCACAGTATAACGAACCTCTATCCTGGAGCCATTAACCAAATTCAAAAGTCCACAGGTCCTGGATCTTTACTATAAAGATGACACATGGTATCTTGAGCTGGTACGAAGTGTTTTTGTTTTTGTTTTATTTTTTTTAAAGTAAACTTGATGTAAATGAGAACTGTTACGTTACAAAAGAATATCCAAGTAAACAGAGATGCAATGTAATACAAATTCTGTTCTCTTTAGAAAGAACACCTGTCATTTTCTCATCCCACTTTCTTAAACTCTGGGTATTACTTTATTTTAAATTATATCATCAATGTCCTAATTAATAATTAACAGAAGACAACCGATCATCCTAACTCTAAAGTATAGATATAATACATAAATACAGAAACATTACACAATAAACTTCCCTCCAAACACCTTTTGGAATGGGAAGATGTTTCTATTACCATACTGATTTCCCTGGGAGGAAAACTTAAGAATTTTAAACTTACAGAACTGGAACTTTCTCCAAAGAGCCACAAAAGCTCTTTCAATTCAGAATATTACTGTCTCTTTATTCTCACTATCCATGATGTTCACCTTTTCCGTACAAAATGATATACCAAGAAAGTGTCACTCGAAGGTCTACTACTATTTTACCTTACGCAAGAAAACAAAACAAAAATGGAATTCCATATCCCAGAAAATAAAGCAGTATTTGTTTCATTTGGAACCCACCTGAACCTGTAGGAGTACCTCTAAGAATACGCAGTTTTAGCCAATAGGGCTACTCAGCTAAATCGTAAGTTTAAAGAAGTATTTATTGAAGTTCTATATGAAATCCATTGGCTAGGAAATGCAGAGGACTTATCACAGTAGAATGGAAAGAAGCCTTTTTGCGATTTAACCTAGTCTTAGTTTAACTATTAGTTTCCATATTAGTAGAAAACATGGGTGTTTTAACTTTATGAATCAGAAAAATCGATATTATATATATTTAAAATCAGATATGCATATAAATATCTGCATTTAAAATATAAGAATCTGAACTCTGGTGTTTATGGACCAAATTACAGCAAATGATGAGCCTAATTTTTAAGTAGTACTGATGTATATAACCTTTCTTCAAATTTGGTTTATCTTTCCTTTTAACTGGCTTTAAGTTTTATTTTAAAACGATTTTAGCACTTAACTTTATGAATTCCTCTTGAGCAAATTCACTAATTATTTCCTTTCACAAGGATTTCCTGCTCTTTTCATTAACTCTTGAATGTCTCAAAGCAAATGAAAACGCTGTTATAAACGTAAATTTATATAAAACTGTAACCTAATTATCATTTATACACACATATGCTTATAACAAATCATAAATTACCAGTTATAGATGAAGATACTGATTTAAAGAGCTTAAGTGACTTGCCTGAGGTCACTTATTGAGCAGTGGAAAGCTGAGAACACAAACTTTAACTATACAGTCCAATGCTTTCTCTACTGCACTACTTTGCCTTCTAGCAGAAAAAGAGGTTTCAATCAATCCAAATCTCTGTATTTACTGACCTTTTAAACTGCCGTGTATTTTGCTGTTTCTTCAGTCAAGAGAAACAAATGTAGGCGGAAACAGCTATTAGGATTTGTAGGAGGAAATGGTGGGACATGGTGAAAGAACGTGAACAGAAGGGGTGATTAAATACCTCACATGTTGTTAGGGTAACAGAGAAGGTCAGAAGGTACTTGACCAGGATTCAGTAAATTGATACTCAAAAATCTCATGAAATGTCTTGAAGGATTAGTTACATTTCTTAATTAGTTTTAAAGTTTACTTTATCACTTTGAAAATCTGTAAACCACAGGTACGTCTGACAAACCTCCACTAATCTTTGCATCTTTCCCCCATACTGCGAGGTCTTGAAGACAAGGGCCACGTCTCATTTACCTTCATAAAGCCTATCTCAGCACAGAACCAGGCCCAGGTACTGCTCAATCATGATTTACCTAGCTGAGATGCTTTAAAACTCCTCTGATTTCCAAGGCATGCAGTAAATTAAAAACATGGAACAAATAAATTATCACTATGAAAATTTATTTTAACAATCTGATCAAAACTGCGTAACTTAAAATACATAATTAGGAGACAGTTCTGAGGCTAAGAGAAGGTAAAAGGACACTACTATCTTTTATGATAGTGGATGTGAGAGGGAGGGACACTAAGAATTAAGACTATCTTTCTCCCCACAGGGAATAACATGAAGAAAAAACTGAAGGGATTTAATCAAGTCATCTTCATCCAACTTCAACTGTTTTTTTTATATTGTAGAAATAAAAAGACCCATAAGTACTTTTTGCCAAGACTTAGTGAAGAAAACAAACAAACAATGAGATGAAAAAAAAATACTGCACTAGTTTATCTTAAGATATCATTTCTGTAAGTAAAACTGGTAGTGGTAAAACAGTGGGAGGGAAATGCAGCAAGGAAATCTAGTTGTATTTTATTTACTTATTTATTTTTAATATTTTATTTATTTGAGAAGGGGACAATGGGAGAGAGAGAGCATGAGCGAAGAGAAGGTCAGAGGGAGAAGCAGACTCTCCGTGGAGCTGGGAGCCCGATGCCGGACTCGATCCGGGAACACCGAGATCATGACCTGAGCCAAAGGCAGTCGTACAACCAACTGAGCCACCCAGGCGTCCCTCTAGTTGTATTTTACTCTCAAATGTGTAGGTAAGGATGGAAGGGCATTTAAGAAATACATTATTAAATTATTAACCTTCTATGGCAACAGAAATAAATGAAAAAGATTCCAATTCTGCAGCGTTTACATGAGAATCACTACACACCACTTATACCTCTATCATTCCATCACAACTCAAAACAATAATTTTTAACAAATATTTTATGTACTATGTACCAGGCTTTGTGTCACATGCTATCCTTCTCACTATCTCATAAGGATTAACATTATTTCCTACAGATAGTGGAACTAAAGCATACACAGTTTAACAAATTCATTCAAGAAAATTAATTCAAGTAAGAGTAATGACAGCTCTTTTCAAACTGGTAAAATGAAATACAGAACATCTTAAAATTTTTGTGACTGTGCAATTCATCTATAGCAATTAGAATACTAATTGCAGCCAAGTAATTTGTAAGTACAGATCTTTGTTGTCCAAAGAACTGTAGTTACACAATAAATTCTCTAAATTATGTTAACTTAAATAATATTCAAAAATTTGAAGCAGATCTAATACCACAACATGACACCTTTTAATTTTTCTTTCTGAGAAGCTTCTAAGGCAATCAAGCAGGTCACAGACTTAATTCTTTATTTTGGAACAGGTGTGTTTCAAGTTTTAAATTTGGTATAAGCCAAATCTTGCCATAATCTCTCTGGGTGGGGGCACTTAAAACTCTGATTCCCCCACTTTAATTTCCCCTTTTATCAACTTTTTTCACTTGAAAGTCAAAAGACACAAATGTTTTCAATTAACGAATTCAATGACTAATATGATTAACTACAATTTACAAACACATGCACTTCAGTATTTCCAACATAGGAACATTTTAGTACTAAATTTAAAATTTAAAATGTATGTTCCTGGTCCCTCCACTGTTTCTAGATAATAAGGTAATCCCTTTCAGAGTAGTCTAATTTGTAAGGACGAAGTTCCTACACTAAAACATAAACACAAGTAGACAAGCAAAAACTAAACAAACAAACAAAAAAAACACACTAAAAAATACCATGCTAGTCTCGAGTGAAAGACTGGCAGAGCCACGTTTTACCCTAAGTACCAGATTTGTAAAACAAGTGGAACGTGATGTGAAAATTTAGCAGAGTGGAAAAAGCTACATGAAGCTACCAGTACAACTGCCTCTTGAGCTAATTAATGGGGGGGACGGACACGCACACTTCTGAAGGCTAAGATTGTGCTGATTTCCTAATGGGGATGTGATGTAATACTGGAGAGCCGCCGAACGAGGGGGACAGGCTCACAAAGGGAGTGCAGATGCCAGAGTGCGGGCGAAGCCTGCGGCGGCAGGGAAGGGGAGGGTCACTACAGAGCAAAAGAGGTGTATCCCACAAAAGACGACTTCAGGGAGAGGGGAAGTGGCCCCACAGACCGAGGACCCGGGGGGGAGGGGGGGGGGAGGGCCAGAGAGCGGCGGTAAGGCAGCTAGCAGGGGAGCGGCGTGACATCTGGCGTGCGAGCCGGCAGGGGGCAGAGCAGGCAGGATGTCACGTGGAGTGGGCGCTACGGGAGCCGAGAGGGTTGCGTGCGGACAGAGGGGGGTCTTTCCCACCGCCTGAAAGACTGCGTTACTCACAGGAGTCGCGGACTCTTCTTGCCCTGAGCTGGAGACGGGGGCTTCGCGGCCTGGGACTGCTGTCCTGGGGCGTCGGGAGGCCTGGCGCTGGGGCTGCTCCTCCGCCGGCGGGGATACTCGGCCTTCCTCCGGCGAGACACAGCGGCGGCGGCGGCGGCCGCAGCGGCCCGGCCCCGGTCTCGACCTCCCCTCAGCACGCGGCTGCTAGTGGTCCCCGCAGGCGCCGCCGCCGCCGCCGCCGCAGGGTTATGTTGTTGGGCCTCCTCTGTAGCCGCCTTGGCCGCCGCCGCCTCTCCCCCTTCCTGGTCCTGCTGCTCCGGGGGTCTCGGCTCTTCCGTCTCCCCCGGCATCGGGGCTCGTCCGTCCCCCACCCCCTCGTCCCAGGCGGCGGAGGCGGAGGCGGCGGCAGCCGCGGCGCTGCTCCCCCCGCCCCCTTTGCCTCCCGGAGCGTCCGGCTCAATCTCACTCTGCGCTCCTCTTTCCCCCCCCTCCCCTCCGCCCAGCTCCGAGGGCGCCCCCCCCGCCCCCTGCCACTCAAGGCCCGCTACCGCTGGCGGCGCGCGCGCGCCCGGCACAGACGTTCAGCGGACCAATCGGAGAGGAGGAACGGCTTCTTCGCTCTGCCCCTCGTGGTGTCTCACGCAGCGACGTCCCCGGTTCCCTCCCCCACCCCTTCCTTCAACCAATCAGGAAACGGCTCCAAGGGAGCGCGCGAGGTTTCCTTCCCCGCGCACCCGTTCTCACCGTTAAACGGCTGTGTCTCGCGACAATCCTAAAGTGACCTTCCTCCACCCCCACCCCCTGCGCCACGAGCTCAACGCGCGCTGGGGGCAATGGGAGGAGCAGGTCCCGCGAGGAGATTGGTGGGAGGAAAACGCACCTTTTTCCCCCGCCTCGCGCGCACGCTGGACTGGCTGCGCGCGCACCTGCCTCCCTAAGGAGCCGCTAATGCCACAGGGCTCTCTCTATCCTTCTTCCTTAAGCCGCGGAAGGAGCCTTGGCGTTCTTCTGCCTCCACCCCGATCCCACTTTCCTGTGTGTGGCCTTTCTGTCCCCAGCGCCGCCAGGTCTTGCGGGAAGAAGGGGGAAATTTTTTGAGTTGTCGCTTCTCCTTTAAGAAAAAAAACCCCGTCGACTGCCGGATGAAAGTCTCTGAAAAAATGGCGGCGGTAGAACAGAGGCGGGGTCGTGAGGGCAAGGATGGCCCGCCTCTTGGCGCATGCGCAGGGTCAACTTGTCAGAAGGCATCTTGGGAAATGAAGTCTCAAATATCCTAAGCTTTAGGGAAAAAAAAAATGAGAAAGAAGGGGCGGAGAGGATGCTGGGAGGTTTTTGACTGATGCACGATGGGAAAGGTAGTTTACTTTTTCTGCAGTCCGCGTTTGCTCTTTCAGGGAGGTAGTGTTTCCGGGTTAGGCCGCGACACCGGCACAGATCCGAGCAGAAATGGCAAACCAGTTGCTGGTCGGGATAGCTTGGGATGGTTTTCCCGAGTTTTTAAGTTGGTGTTGGCGAAATATTTCTTGCTTGGCCACGTCAGTAGCCCTTAGTTCGGGTTGGTTACTCCGCACCTCCTAGCGTTCATGCCTGCAGTATTCGCCTCGTAATTCTGTGACTCACTAACCTGTGAGCTCCTGGAGGTCAGGGACTGAATCTGGATCTGTCAGGTGCTCGGGGCGGAACACAAATCCCACCACTCATTTGGGTCTTAATAAAAGTCTGGAAATTGTAAAGTTGCTGTTCTACTAAGTGTTTTCGGTGCCAAGGAGCTGGCGTCGGCTGCTTAACTTGGCTGTGGTCCCTGGGCTGCAGGGAAAGAGGAAGGGGAAGGGTTGTTAGCGTGATTCTGTGACCTACTCACAGAAACCGAAGGCCTCCTTCGTGCTACCTGTCTCGAAGCCACTTGGCTTCTGTGGTTTTGAATGTTTCTGCTGCACAGGAAGCACAGTCAGAATAGCAGCTTTGTCAGAAATTACTTTTCTGTCCACTAGCGCGTGCAACTAAATTATCCTAATGCGTCAAATGGCAGTTTCCTTTTGTTTTCCAACTTGCATTCAGTGACAGCAGTGGGTTTCCAGCTTTCCTTTCATGCACTATAATCAAGGAGCGGTTTGAAAGAACGGTTCTTAGCCCTGGAAAATAAAGCATCTGGGGATAACACCCCCCCACACACACACACACTTACAGAAAGCGGATGGAAACAAGATCTCGGGATCCAATTCTAAATTTCACATTAATCATTCATTTAAACTGCAGATACAGTCTAATATTTGCAAGCCAAGGGCTGAAGTGCATTTTTCCTTTCAGTGTTTTGGCTCAGTTACCACCACAGATTAGGCAAATGTTTTATATTTTCCAAGTGTTCTGCACTTTCATAGGACCAGTGACATTTCAGTTGTAAAAACTATTATGGATTAGTGGGGATGGGAATTTTTTCAAACCCATTTGGACTTTTGGAGCAGACTTTTGGAACAGCACTGACATCCAATGGCTGCTCCAAGTAATGCAGAACGGGAATCTCCTTTTTATTTAAAAAAAAAAAAAAAAAAATCAGCATCATAATGCAAAGGGAGAATGAATGATTCCTTTACATCACCCAAAAAAAGACCATGTATTGCAGAAGGAAGATCACAGGGATTGAAATTAAATCTGGGTTATAGTAAATAGTTAAGCTACCTGTAATTCTGTTATCTTTAGGAAGTTACTATCCCTTGAATCTATTTCACCACTGGTAAAAATGGAGATAATATTATGTTTCACAGAGCCATAATTATAGTTCTTTACATACTGCTATCTCATATTTGGCCTTTTGTAAATGTTTTATTTCATTCAAGGTGAGTAAAATCACAGTGGTAAAAAAGGTGAAAAAAAGTTAATCTCAGGGGGCGCCTGGGTGGCTCAGTGGGTTAAAGCCTCTGCTTTCGGCTCAGGTCATGATCCCAGGGTCCTGGGATGGAGCCCCGCATCGGGCTCTCTGCTCGGCAGGGAGCCTGCTTCCTCCTCTCTCTCTGCCTGCCTCTCTGCTTACTTGTGATTTCTCTCTGTCAAATAAATAAATAAAATCTTTAAAAAAAATAAAAGTTAATCTCAGAGTCCCTTTTCAGAGAAACTGCTATTAGGCAACATAACTAGGCAGAAATTATCCTTCCCTGAGATATTTGCAGCTAAACACGTCGTGTCTTGTCTTCCAGTTTCATTCTTCATGATCACTACAAATGTTCGTGTTTTGGACCGCAGAAAGAACAAGTAGCCCCGAAAATTCAAATGTGACAGCTACTCTGCACTGCTTTTAATGGATTTACAGTCTATTCAGGAAAGCAGGTAAGCCTAATTTCTGGATCATTGAGTAAATAAAGACAGCAAAATGAATTGGTTGCTGGTTAACTCTGATGGAAATTTTATGAAGGAAACCACTTCCATGGTCATCAGTTACACACACACACACACACACACACACTCACACACTCACATTCAGACACATACAGCAGGTTTTCTGATGCACAGTCACAGTGGGATACCCACACTGGGGAAAAACACAAGTGCAAGTCTGCTATCCCATGAATTCACAGGTCCATGAATCCGGGTGCATAGTAGGTGCTCAATTTTTTTGAAGTTAATTTTGAATCTCGCCCTTGCAAATGCACTAACAACTCAAATCCTACTACCCATCTTTCTGTGTCCCATTTTCAAAACTCTAACTTACCAAAAAAAAAAAAAGAAAGAAAGAAAGAAAGAAAGAAAGAAAAAGAACGAAAGAAAAAAGGAAAGAAAAAAAAAAAGAAACTCACCAAATCAAAAAGAGAGGAAGTGCTAAGCAAATACAGGAAACAAAAGGGTTATAGAGGCTGCTTCACACTGTCTCACTCAGTTCCTTTACGGTCCTCTTCTTCAGCACATGCCACAGCAGTTCCTCACAACCTGTGGGACCAGAGCATCTTGGGTGTGTGACAATGGAAGAGTTGGGTGAGTGAGGACCTTCTTGGAGGAGAAACTCTGGGGGAATGAAGACTTGGCTGCCATCTCTGTGGTGGGGTGTACTTCTAGCCAGAGGGAGGGTGGTACTGGAAGATTTTGCTTCCACTTCTCTCATGACCTCAGTCCAACCAAGAGTGAAGCATGAGGAACTATGATTGTTTTGGGGAACTATTGGTTCACTCTTTTCAGTGGCACAAATAGGCTGAAAGTTGGGTGCTCACCAGGGAAAACTATGCACAAATACTTTTGGACCGAATTGTGATTTTATTATGAGTATTTGCCCCTTGCGGGCTGTTGCACGTCATAGGGTGCTCACACAGTTGGCACCTACAGATTTGTGATTTAGGAAGAAAAAAAGAAAAGGGAGAGGGATAAAGGGGGTGTTATAAGGAAAAGAAATGGAATAGAAGAACGAGAATGAGAGATCTGTAAACGTTGGAGCAAGGCCAGGGTGGTTTCATTTGTTCCATGGTTTAGTATTAAATCAAGGAGAATTAGCGCTAAAACTCCAGTGATTCTGTTGCTAAGCTTTTTATTCAGAGGACTTCTGAAGTAACAGATTACTGTGGCCTGCAAATATGATACTCTTTCCATTTCGAACAATTAAAACCAGCAGTGAAACAATTGGCCACATTGCTCAGACAGATCCCTGACTTCCAATCCCTGGAGTAATGGAAGGTTTGTCATTCTTGGGATTCATTCCTTATCCTTTGCTGACTTTTATTGCTGGCATCCTTATTAACACCAAGTCACTAACCTTTTACTCAATTTCCAAGGTGTATTAATTACACAGTGTTCTGAGTTTTTGTATGTTTTGCGTACATCAAAAGTGGGAACAACCTAAAACGTATCTTGCATATCGTCTTGGTGGTGGTGTTAATTGTTCGCAGCGTAATTTGAGAACTAGAGGAGCAGAGAGGAAGATAAGCAAATTACAGGAGGGAAGAGATGTTAATGAAGAGGGAAAGGTGGTATTTAATAAATATTAAACTGTTTTGGAGGTAAAGTCTATTTAGAAGTGTGGGGTAGAAAGTATTTTGGACTTGGAGCAGAAACCAGATTCTTAACTCTGTGAGAGTAGGGAAGTTCACATTTCTGCCTGAGTTCAAAGTCCAGCTCCCTCGCATCTAGCCTTCTTTCTTATTTTAGCAATACCTAATGGCTTTCATGCGGGTAATTCAAAAGAAGTAATACCTGGGGCAGCTGGGTGGCTCAGTGGGTTAAGCCTCTGCCTTCCGCTCAGGTCATGATCCCAGGGTCCTGGGATGGAGCCCCGCATCGGGCTCTCTGCTCGGCAGGGAGCCTGCTTCCTCCCTCTCTCTCTGCCTGCCTCTCTGCCTGCTTGTGATCTCTGTCTGTCAAATAAATAAATAAAATCTTTAAAAAAAAAAAAAAGAAGTAATACTTATTTAGTGACTTAAACTAAAACTTGATATTTTTGCATACATTAATCATGTTAATGTCTGAAGCAACTCTCTGAAATAACTATTATCTGCTTTGTTTTTTCTTCCAATGAGATAACTAAGAAGAACAATAAATGTTTTCAGCATCACTTCCAGGAGCCCCTGACACCAAAACCGATTAAGCTACAAGGCAGTCTCCTCTTTTAGTAGTGCATTGGCTCAGGTGTTCCAACCAATAGAACAACCCAGATAATTTTAAAAAATTAAAAATTAGATTTGCACAGTTTTCCACTACTTGAGCAGGATGAATGGTAGAGGAATCTGGTCCAGAAATGTAGAACGTATCAAGCCACCTGGAAGGTGACATTCATGTAATCTATCTTTGTTCGGATTGTCAGTAGCTCAGTAACTACCCAGATTTAGGGTTGGTCGTTCTTCCCAGCTGCAGAGATATAGGGTGCAAGACAGGTCAGCAAAGGCAGGCGGTATTTCCTTTTTGCAGTACTTCCTCCAAACTTGATGGTTTGTTTCTGTCCAGCAGATTTTACCTAAACTTTCATTACTCGGGGATGAAAAAGGGGAACCAGGAACAGATTCTGGCTCTGAATGAAATCATTCCAATCCAGTGAGATCCCCCCAAGAGACCTCACTTTATCCCTTTTATGTTAGTGTTGATGTTACCAGATTTCTGCAGATGAAGGGCTACAGGGAAGGACTACAGAGTTTTCCATCTAATACCTCCCCCGCCTTATAATCCCACGTTTGTCATACTGAAATTAGTCATCTGCAAATTACGGGATCTGGCAGAAGGCAAGAAAATCTTGGGTGTTGGTGTTATGTGCACTCCTAGGAAACAGGAAGAGAAAGCCCTGTTAACTCATGACCCAGAAGAGAGAGTTTCACTAACTTTGGTTCACTGATGCTTCTAAGGGTAACCTTCTCTTAGAGATATGGTTTGCTTCTCTTACAGAGAGTATCCCTTCTCCCCTAATCTTTACTATAAATGTCTTGTTATTTATTTATTTTTTTTAAAAGATTTTATTCATTTCATTTGACAGACAGAGATCACAAGTAGGCAGAGAGGCAGGCAGAGAGAGAGAGGAGGAAGCAGGCTCCCTGCCGAGCAGAGAGCCCGATGCGGGGCTCGATCCCAGGACCCTGGGATCATGACCTGAGCCGAAAGCAGAGGCTTTAACCCACTGAGCCACCCAGGCGCCCCTTAATGTCTTGTTATTTTGAATCCAAGAAGATCCATGAAGTCTGGTTGGAGCAAAACTTATAAAATACAAAAGGACTATATCTTCTTAGAGGGGTATAGAACAAAAAATTGGAACCCAGAAGTTTGGCATTCAATCTGGCTAGTAAAGTTATGAGAAAATTAGTTTTTCTTTCTCTTTCCACATTAGTTTTTTTTTTCTTTTTTCCTTCTTTTGAAAAAACTTTTGATTATGAGGAATTTTAAAATATACAAAAGTGAAGAAAATAGTTTAATGAAATCTAGTATGCTCATCAACCAGCTTAACAATGATCAACTCTTGGCCAATCTTGTTTCATTAATACACCCACCCATTCCTTTCAGTTCCGGATTATTTTAAAGCAGTATCAAATATGTCATGTTCATTGGTAAATATGTCCCTGTAGCCCTTAATTTGCAGAAATCAAACAATGCCAAATAGTATAATCCACTGTTTTGCAAACTTTTAAAAATCATGACCTGTGGTAAAAAAAAAAAAAAAAAAAAAAATCCACCAGAGATCCACTAATGGGTCTCAGCCCCTAATTTGAAAAAAATTGTAATAGAATTGCTTGATTGTGTAGACGAGGAAACGGCTTCAGAGAAGGTCATATCGTGCCAAGATGATCCTGAGAATCCACATCAAGACGGGGACTGAATGTTTGACATGAAGTTAGTGCAAGGGCTACAATCAGATAGCCCAGGATTAGACAGGATCTGCATCAGTAACAATGTGACACTACTTTTTTCTTTTTCTTTTCTTTCTTTCTTTCTTTTTTTTTTTTTTTTGTTAGAGGGAGAGGGTTGGTAGGGGCAGAGGAAGTGGGAGAGAGAAAGCAGGCTCCACGGGGCACGGGGCCAGTCTCACAACCCTGAAATCTTGATCTGAGCCGAAATCAAAAGTTGGATGCTTAGCCAACTGAGCAACCCAGGTGCCCTAGTCTCTTTCTTGATCTATAAGATAAGGACAACAATATCACCTGCCTTAAAGCTTTAGGATGACTAAATGAAATACAGAAATTCCTGGGCATAGTGCCTGTAATGTGTACATTTTTATTAATTATTATTAATTTCATTGTAACAGAAAAGTAGTTTGATAACTTGTAAAGTGCTTTGGTTTTTTCCAAGAAAACTACAGCAGAAACAAATCTCAAGATTTGGATTGCAATGCCATCTTGCTTGATTTTGCAATATCTATTTTCTCCTTGATCTCCCCCCACCCTGTTTTTTTTTTTTTAACCTTATATGCCCTAAAAGACAGAATACTTCTACTTTGATTTGAAAATTTTGTTCGTACTTGGGATATAAGAAAACAATAATCAGGGTTAAGAAAAAGCATTACTGTGTTGGTACATTTAGGAAAAAAATTGTTATTTTACTTTTCTGGTAGGAAAAATATATAGGATTTCCTTTTTTTCTAAATGGGGATCTTTGTGGGCAACCCACCCTAAATCAATGATAAAAATTAGTGTGCTGCAATATAAGAAGTCAAATTCTTGAGAGATGCTGTGAAATTGGATGCAACCATAGAAAATAGGTCACATTATGTGGAGGTATTAAACATCCTCTGGGAGAATAGACCACATCTTGAAGTAAAATAAGAAGTAAGGGAAGATATTGAAGATAGTCTTAACCCAAGAGAGAAGAAGGAGGTGAATGGAGGCACAGGGGTGATATTTAAGGGGGAAATCATCCCAGAAGAGGAATCATCCCATGTTCTGTATTATGATTCTCTTGTATCTTATGATATAGATGCCTTATTGGAGGAACTGGAGCACTCCACCCTCCAGGACAGTGATGAACCCTCCAGCCCAGCTCCTCTTCCCCTAGATCAGCGCTCCAGAAAGGACAGTGACCTTGCTGAGACTTCAGAGACCGTTGTTCAGAATGATACACGTTCCTTGCCGGTAACTTTTCGTTTATTAGAGTACCTTGAATATATATAGTTTGAGTGCCTTTCTGAAAATTAATTGTATCTTACATAAAGTGATGTGAAAAGAGAATCATGTATCCAGGAAAGAGAAAGAAAAATCCCTCTATAATAACTTGAAGGTTGTCGTTTTTGGAAAGGATGAGAATTCAGAAAATCATCAGAGAAGAATAAGCCTTTGAGAACTGAACTTTTTCTAACGAGGGCACGGTAACACAGTATTCCCTCATTTACTCAGAATATTCTGGTATGACTGTCTGGGTATGAGAGCCGCATGTTGCAGTTTGACTGGAATAGCACTCACCAAGACTGGGGGTGGGGGGTCACCTGGGCGAGGCCAAGTGGCAGCTGAGACAAGTCTTATCAGCATGACTTTTTAAGGTCATAACTTTCCAGGTCTTATTTTCTGTTGAATGTATTAGGAAACTCAATTATTAGTATACCTACAGACGGTGATGCTCTAGGGAACCAACAACACAAATAAGCTAAACTCATAAAAATGATGTGTAAGAAAAACCCAGAAATCCAATTTAGTAATTTCTGGCTAGAGTCAAAACCATTCAAGTAGAACAGAGAATAGAATTTGCTGATACATATCTTCCCTTGCTGTTGGTCAGTCTACATGAATCTACTTTATAATTAGGAAGTTGCTTGATGAGAATGGAATTAGTTTAAGAGGAATTAAGTAGATACTCTTCATATGTGGTGCTTTGAACTACATATTCTGATTCATTTGTGTACGCTTGGTATGAAATCACAGGTTGCGTGGACCTGAAGTTTGAGCTTGTGTTTCGTTCCCCCTTTAACTGTTCTTCTCTCCAGCTACATATACATGGTTTTAAGGATGCACATTTATTTCTCTGCTAGGAAGATACTGTCTTTTTTCCTCAATGCAAGATCATAGCCACAGGCTCTTAGCTGGTTTGCTACACTTGTCCCCTGCATTTTATTTTCAGAATAGCAGCCAGAGTGATCCTGTAAAACTTAGATCATGTCATTCCTCTACTCAGAACCCCACTGTGAATTTCCATCTGCATTTGAAGTAAAAGCCTTGGTCTTGATGCTGACCTAAGTGGGGTGACTGTATGTCTTGGCTCACTTGGAAGAGCCCTGGGTTTTTGCTTGTTTTCTCAACATTCTGTTATTGGCTTTGCCATTTACCCTAGATTTCCCATATTTTATGAAGTTTTCTTATTAGTATTCCCACTAACATAAACCAGCATGGGTTGATAGACCTCCGTTTGGCTCTTCTGGCTTCTTCCAACATCTCATCTGGTAGCATGTGAAATATATTCAGTGAACAGAGTTCTAACTTTATTATGGCTCAATCCAAAAGATGGCTAATGATAACTCATCTCTTCTTTTCCTGATCCTGTTCAGACAAATCCTAACTGATAAGCACCCTTTCAGGGATAATATGCAGGGTGCTGTTTGTTAAAGCTAAGAGCTTTAAGCACAGTCAGGAACAGTCAACTCCTCTGGTCTTAGGTGGTGGCAGGAAAACTTCTGAGGCTTTTCCTCCAGCTGGCCATTTGGTATACCACCGCTCATGTTCATGAGATGCATGGAGCATCCTCAGGGTCAGAGAACAATATGGGAACCTGTGGCTTAATGTCATACAAATTGTGTTTAGGAAATAGAGGCTAAGCATTGCCATTGAGTGTAGCATAATCTAAATGTTCTCGGTAAAGCAGTTTTGGCCTTAATTGTATATGTAAAGCTGTAGCTATTTTATTATTTGGCAATGCTTTTATTTTTGCAGTAGATGCTTTTAGCAGCATTTGGCTGAAACCAAAACCAAATCCAAAATTACATGTTTAGGGACGCCTGGGTGGCTCAGTTGGTTAAGCAGCTGCCTTCGGCTCAGGTCATGATCCCGGCGTCCTGGGATCGAGTCCCACATCGGGCTCCTTGCTCAGCAGGGAGCCTGCTTCTCCCTCTGCCTCTGCCTGCCACTCTGTCTGCCTGTGCTCACTCTCTCTCCCTCTCTCTCTCTCTGACAAATAAATAAATAAAATCTTTAAAAAAAAATAAAAAAAAAAAAATTACATGTTTAATCTTCTCAAGAAATTGACGACGAATGTGTAATTTGCACAAAATATTTGCCAACATTTCCTGGCCGCCCTAGAGGCAAGTGGAGAGGTTACTGCCCCCTTGGAAGACAGGAAGACACAGCTATGGGGAAGAAGCATCAGCCTCTTCTTCAGAAGTTAATAGTTTCAGAAGAGTGGCCTGTACATGTTTTAACATGTACAGTTTATGCTTTAACACGTACAGTTGCAGGAGTTGTGTCTGCCTGTCAGAGGGAAGCACACCTTCCTGTTTGGATCAAGTGATGCCTGTAAATTGGTTTTGCTCATTTTCAGTTTCAAGGTATCTTTTGCTCGTAACTAAAGTAAACGTGACGATTGAGTTGGCTCCCTTTGTAAGCCACCAAATAATGTCAGCTTTATATCAGTGCCACCTCAGTCAGAAGATTTGTTAATTCCAAAAACTTTTGTTTTTTCCATCCAATCCAAAGGATCTACATAAAAATACTTGGACATTCATTCTTCTGTCAAAAAGAATTGAAACATCTGATAATGTTCATGCCGTGGTAAAAATTCAACATTGAAGACAAAGTGGGTGTGGGGGGGGTTGGTGGTAATGTGAATACAGGTTTTGGTGGAGTACAGATTTATGGTAAAAAAAAAAAATATGTTCTTTACAGATGTAAAAACCTATAAAGCAGAAACATGCTTGGAATTGGTTGTGATGTACACAGAATTCATGACTGCCTCCAAAGAAGCTGCAGGATTCCACCAATCAAAATAGAAACTGCAAATGTCAAAATTTACAAATATGTACTTACACAATTGCAGTACATGTATATATAACTTGTCTACAAAGCTCTCGTGACAGAAGCTGATGTTGAATACGGAGACATGTCAGCATGGCTTCATAGGCTTTTTCTGTGTTGCCTGTCATCCATCAGATTTTTAGAAATGCCTGAGCCTTTGAAAAAATGCTTTGTAAAGCAACTTAAATATAGGTTGCATTATGTGCAAAATCAGTCAAAAATATTTAATCAAATTATTCAGTGAATGTAGAATGAAAATTCAGCTTTTTGAAGCCTTTAGCAAGTTGCAATTATGTAAAACAAAGCTTGCAAAAAGGAAGGAGCTCAAATGTCTCTTGACAAAAGCTGGGGAGGAATTGAACAAGTTAAAAGATGGGAGCTCAAATGTCTTAATTACCTAATTTGAAAATTGTGCTTTGGAAAAATCTTGCCTTTGATGGAGTTTCTAATTTTAATTGGATAAATTTATATTCTCCACCAGAATGGGATGGAATTGTGAAGGCCTATGATTTTGCAGTATCTACATTTGGCAAAACGTTAAAAAGAATCATGAATAGAGACAACTTAAGAGCTCATCTTGTAAAAACATTACTGAAGAAAGGTGCTCTGAGTTGAGGCAGAAATATAGCACCTATGAAAATATTGGGGTAGAAATAGTTATACATTTTAATATGAGAAACAATTGAGGATATCCTCCATTTAGCAGAATATGTCCTGAACTTAGAGAATTAGCAGCAGTCAAGCAGGAGTATTTTCTCAATTTAAAAAATAATGGTTTACAGAGAAACATCAATTAAAAGTGTCAACAACTTTGGGGCGCCTGGGTGGCTCAGTGGGTTGAGCCGCTGCCTTCGGCTCAGGTCGTGGTCTCGGGGTCCTGGGATCGAGTCCCGCATCGGGCTCTCTGCTCGGCGGGGAGCCTGCTTCCCTCTCTCTCTCTCTCTCTCTGCCTGCCTCTCTGTCTACTTGTGATCTCTCTCTCTGTCAAATAAATAAATAAAATCTTAAAAAAAAAAGTGTCAACAACTTCAAAATATATTAACCATAAAATGCAGCTCTGCAGAAGTTTGCAGAGTTTTTATTTTTTATTAAAAACTATGAAAATAATAAGATCATATTTTTAAAAAGTTATCTTTCAAGAATGAAACCAAGGAAAAAAAAAAGATATCTTTCAGAAAAATTTCTGCATCACAACGTTAGAGACAACAATGGCTAGGTAACCAATTAAGGTATGTGAGTCTATATCAAGAATAATTATTTACTGTGCTGTTTAAAAATATTTGAATAATTAATATAAAAGTTTTGTTTTGTTTTAATTATTGTTTAGGGGCAACTGTGTGGCTCATTTGGTTAACCATCTGACTCCTGATTTTGGCTCAGGTCATGATCTCAGGGTCATGAGATGGAGCCTCACGTCAGACTCCTCACTCAACGGGGGAGTCGGCCCGAGATTCTCTCTCCTTCTCCCTCTGCCCCTCCCTTGCATGTGCTCACTCTCTCTCTCTAAAATAAATAAATCTTAGAAGAAATTGATGTTTACAGCTACATGTCATTTAAAAGTATTCTAGAAAATTTTATTTTGAAAATAAGTTTTCGGGGCATCTGGGTGGCTCAGTGGGTTAAGCCTCTGCCTTTGGCTCTGGTCATGATCTCGGGGTCTGGGATCAAGCCCTGCATTAGGCTCTCTGCTCGGTGGGGAGCCTGCTTCCCCCAATCTTTCTCTGCCTGCCTCTCTGCCTACTTGTGATCTCTGTCAAATAAATAAATCTTAAAAAAAAAAAAAAAGAAAAGTTTTCAACAGAAGTATTTTATAGGTTCATCAATATAATAAAACCAAATTTTTAGTCAATAAATACATATTTTAAAATTATGTGGTATTATTTTTGGTACCTTCCCCTCATTCACTTTCAAGAACATCCCAGTCTGAACAATAAATTATATGGTCACCCTACCTGCTTGATCTGGCCCCTTTTACTCCCGTCCCTGTCTCACCAGTTCACTGTGCAGGCTACCCTGGCCTCCTTTCTGTTCCACAGAGGGCTCCCTGGACCATGTTACCTCTGAAATCTGCTTACCTTTCTCACCTTCTATGAGTCCTCACTCAAGTGTCGCCTACTCTGTGAGTCCTTCCCTGATCAATATATTTTTAATTGCCATCTCTCCCCCATTCCTCATCTCCCACCTTCTGATGAGTTTTACATACTAATAGATTTATTCTTTTTCTTACTATTTTTTTTTTTATTATTACCTATTTCTCACCACCATAGTTTAAGGTTAGGGCAGACAAGTTTTGTTTGTGCATTTGTTTTTCAGCTGCTGCATCCCTGGCCCTGGCACATGACAGGCACTCAATCAGTATTTGTTCAATAAATAAATGAGCTGCTGGTCAACTATCCTTTAAGGACACACATTATTATTATTATTTTTTTTTTGTATGTTAAATTTAGTTGTGTTATAGTTTTCCCCTAGACACCATCCTGTCTAGTTAAGGGGCTTTGTTCTGATTCATTTTGTTTATTTTTTTATTTGTTTGTTTGTTCTTAAAGATTTAAAAAAAATTTATATATTTGACAGAGAGAGATCACAAGTAGGCAGAGAGGCAGGCAGAGAGAGAGGGAAACAGGCTCCCTGCTAAGCAGAGAGCCCGATGCTGGACTTGATCCCAGGACCCTGAGATCATGACCTGAGCGGAAGGCAGAGGCTTAACCCACTGAGCCAACAGGCGCCCACCCCCCCACCCCCCCCACCCCCCCCCACCCCCCCACCCCCGTTCTGATTCATTTTGTTTGTTTTGTTGTTCCTATGTGAGTACATCAACTTCCCGATTTCTTGCCTTGGGGGCAGGGAGAGGGACACTATTCTTTGTTCCCATTGCCAACTGCTCTGCTTAGAATGTGGCCTTTTGCTGTAGGATGGCTGGTATTCCTCTGCCCTGTGAATGATCTCAGAGATATGCTAGTTATCAGTCCCATTTAGAAGCTAAAAACCTCCTCTAATTCAGGGTGTAGATGAGTGCCAACATTATTCTAAAGACACTCATTCTCTGCTCTTCTCTGTCACTTATATGTCTTAGGTACAGCTCGTGTATACAACCCATATCCAGGAGCCCAATATCTACAGGTACGTTTTTTATTAAATATTTTAAAAAGTTAATGTTATGAGATAATTGTTATCCATCCATGTTTGGACAACAGTTTGCTTTAGCATGTGTTCATTATTAGACTCCTGCTAAGTCCCTCGTCCTCTTCCACAGTGTTTGAGCAGAGGTGGAATTCTGCCAAGCTCACTTGGCAGTTACTGAGGGTATGTGGCTTCTAGATGGGCTGTCCAAGCTGGTGGGCTCTGCTGTTTCCTTCACCACCTGAAAAAAATGTAAATAGTTCTAGTCACCCCATATGTTTCGGCCGGGCCAGTTGAAATAGCATGCTCCAGTTCATGGAAGAGGAAACACCTAACAAACTAGGATCAGGGTCAGACTGAGACAAGAGGGTCTCAGCAGCAGAATACCGAAAATATACTTCTAATGAATCGGTACTTCTTCTTTCTATATTTGCTCAAGATGTATTTAGCCGGGGAAGGAGGTTTCCTTTTAAAAACGTTATGTACTGAAACAGATCCACTTACTAAATTGTTTTTGCTGGCCAAGGCTGCTTTTCTTGTTCTCTCTTCAGGTAGTGGTTGTAACTTAAAAAAAAAAAAAAAAAAATCAGACAGCTTTCTGGGAAACAAATTGAAGGGCTTAACTAATTAAAAGGGAAACAAGATAACAAAGGTTCATGCTGGTAAAGAGTATCACACCACACCTTATTTGGTTATAGAATTGCCGCCAGTAGTGCACACATAGGACGCCAAATAAGGGAAGGACCTGTGTTATCCTGAAGTCTTTTTATAACTTCCCACCTGAGGACACTTTCTACTTCGATGGGAGTAAGGCCAGTTTATTAATATAATTTCCAGTTTATTCCAGTTCCAGGAGACTGCCTAGTGGGATGTCCCCTAGACAACCCTGTCCATCATTTTTGTAAAAAAAAATAAAATCAAAATAAGCAAAACAACAACAAAATAGTGCCTGGCATGCATAGGCTTTCCCTAAATACTAACTTTTAAAAACCTGGATACCAGGACTTCAGTCGAAATATTAGTGACCACAGGCCCGCAGAACGTAAAAACCAGCATGACCAACAGCGATTTTCCTGTGTATCTGGCATTGTGATCAATCGATGGCATGCCACTGTCTAAGTCTTTTGATCTTTTTCCCACCGGACCCATTTCTTTCTCTTTTTTTGGTTTGCTCTGTATTCCAGGGGAGCTGACCCCTGCTGGCTTTCTCCCACGGGGCTTTGACCCATGGGAGGCACTGTGCAGAGAGCTGGAGGGCGGAAGGCAGGGCAAGCAAGTCAGGACAGGTCCTCCCCTAGTCTCTCCACCACATCGTCATCCCAGTCAGCAGCTACACCTCATTTATGGCTTTGGCTAAAACAAGACCCATCTGCTGCAGTTCCAGCATGTGCCTATCTGCTTTGGCCCCTGGCTTTTAGCAACTTTGCCTTTTGTTGTTGGTGATGGTCGTGGTGGTCCCTTTGGCCTAATGGCTACCTGCTGTGGCTAATCTCTAAGTTACTTTAATATCTTTTGTTTGCTTCTTTAGTTCTGCCATCACCTGTGTAATCAAATTTCTGGATTGAATTCCTTCTGCTTACTCCCAGTGTGTTTGCATTTTCCTGAGTGGGCAGTGACTGATTTACCTCCCCAAGTAGGGAGTGATACTTGCCCTGTCGATTTGCGTGGGAGACTGATAGGAAATCCAGGTGGTCTTGTCAATATGTAATAGACTGATGCAAATCCCTATGACTGGCGTAACTCAGAGCTGATAAGGCTCCCAGGTAGAGATAGCGCTTGAGACTGAGAAACTAGACTCCCACATTCCGTGTCCACGATTTCCTTCAGCTTGCTTAAGTGGACTGAGTGTTGCTCCCAACCTTGAAACTGTATTCAGTACTAAGTGATGCAATCGTATTTCTAGTGTCATTATATATCAAGAGCAATATGAACAATAATTTAGAAATGTGCACATGAACAAAAATAATTTTGGTAAGAATAAGGAGAAAAAAATTCATTAAAAAATTACAGAGGAGTGAACGGGAAAACTCCAGCACAGAGAAGCCCCTCACATGAGGAGTCTGTATTCTTTTAAACACATCTCTTGTATTTGGATCTTATTAAAATCTCTGACTCATGAATTAGACTGTTGTTCGTGACATAGCGAAGCAAATTTACCATCTTCAAGATGTGAGGGGACACCTCAAAGGAGCTTTGATTTCGAGGTTCCTCTCTTTTTTGGAACACTTCCTATAGTGATGTAATCACCAACTCTTTAAGGCCTTTCCATTCTTATTTAGAATATTATATTGTTGACTCAGTTACTATTAGGTTATCACAAAAATGGTCTACTTCTCTTTCCTTCCTGCTCTAGGACTCTTGCTAAAAATTGGTAAGTATTTTTTTTTTTTTTAGTAAGCACAAGGATGCCCCAACTGTGAGATGGACAGGTTTTTAGGATCATACAGACCCATACAAGAAGCTACATTTAGGGGCGCCTGGATGGCTCAGTCGGTTGAGCATATGCCTTCAGCTCAGGTCATGATCCCAGGGTCCTGGCGGGCTCCATGCTTGGTGGGAAGCCTGCTTCTCCCTCTCCTACTCCCCCTGCTTGTGTTCCCTCTCTTACTGTGTCTCTCTCTGCCAAATGAATAAATAAAATCTTAAAAAAAAAAAAAAAGCCACATTTATTCTACACGGGGAAACAGAGCAGAGAGTGTGCTGACAGTCCTGCTGCTTTTGTACTTTCAAGACACATGCCTATGGCAGCAAGGACTAAGGGATTATGATCCCAAAGTGTTGTAAGGAGCTCCCTGCACTTTCTTGGACTCCTTCAAGGACCAAATCAGGCACGTGCATACCTGACCATTTTTGTTCCTAGATTAAACAAATAAACAAAAACAATTGTGCCTAGCAGGAGGCCATGTTATACCTAAAAGACAAAATCTTTTATCTTCCAAGGGGAAGGTACCCACTTCCTCCTACTTTTTTCTTATAGCTAAATACTCAAACATAAGCAAATCAGTAGGGGACATGTGGTACCCAAAAGATAGTCTTTTTTCTTTAAGAGGAGAAGTTGTTTTCCTTCTGCCTTTTTGCTGGTTGGTAAACACACAAAAATAAGTAAACTAGTACATCTACGTTTTCATTTTTTGAAAATATTTAGTGGAAGACTTACAATATTTGGTTTTACTTATGGCTTTGTGTGCATGTGTGCTTGTGTATATGTGTGTGTGAGAGAGGGAAAGAGAGAGAGGGAGGGAGGGAGAGTCAGAGTCATTTTCGTGGGTTGTTAGCTAAGCTTAGTTAATGCTGATTACAGCATTACTCCAGAGTCGGTTACCTTTATGATTCAGTGTTTCCACTTCTCAAAATTTACTCTATGGAAATAATCAGATATGGATGCAAATATTTATATACTGTATTATAACAGTGAAAATCAGAAACAGTCTAGCTGTCTAATGATAAGTGGTTTAATAAATTATGGTACATTCTACATTTGAAAGCTGGATAACCTTTAAGCATTGTTTTGGAGGATAGTTGAGCATGGTATTAGAGATCATAAGCTTTGCAGTCTGTAGGCCCAAACTCTGTTATTTACCAGCTGTATTATATGGAGCAAAGCTTTTTACTTCTCTAAGCCTCAGTTTTTTCTTCTGGGGGTGAGAATACCTAACTCTTAAGGTTGTTATTAGTATTTAGGGAAAACATGTGTAAAACCCTTTATGGAGAGCCTGGTATAGGGTGGACAGTAAGCACTAGCCATGAATGCAACGTTGGATAAGAAAATAAAGATTTGGAAAATGTTCACTTTAAGATATGAAAAAAGGTCATTCTAATTTTCCAAAATTAGGCACAATCATAGAAGGGCATAGTTGGTGTAAGCCAACATGTCCAGAATAATTAATTGCCTCTCAAAAGAAGGATTATATGTGATTTTAATTTTTTCTTTATATTTCTCTGCAGTTTTAAAATTTCCTATACTTACATGAACTTTATATTTAGCCTTTTAATAGTAAAAATAACTTCAATAATTCAGAAATATACAGAGTAAAAAGTTAGACCACCTCCCTTTGAATGTATCCTCCTACCACCTAATTGCTATCCCCATAGGTAACTGCTGTCAGATATGTCTCCTTACACACCTTTGTGTATGCAAAATCACACTTATGTATATGTGCTTATAAATTTACATGAATGGAAGGATAGATTTCATATTGTTGTGAGCTTTGCTTTTTTAAGTTAACAATGTATCTTAGAAATCTTCCTTAGTTTGTGGCGCCTGGATGGTTCAGTGGGTTAAGTGTCTGCCCTTTGCTCAGGTCATGATCCCAGGGTCCTGGGATCAAGTCCCACATTGGGCTCCTTGCTCAGCAGGAAACCCGATTCTCCCTCCGCCTGCTGCTCCCCTTGTTTATGCTCGCTGTCTCTCTGTTTTTCTCTATCAAATAAATAAAATCTTAAAAAAAAAAAAAGACATCTTCCTTAGTTCATATAAATCTATGCCTGCATTCTTTTTAGCAGCTGCATAGTATGCTTTAGCATGTATCTATAATTTATTTAACTTTATGGCCATTTATTTTATTTTTAATTTGTTCATAAAGACTGTACTTTTTTATGTCTTAAGGAGCATACTTATACATATGCCTTTGTATGTATAGCTCCATTTTTTTGTAGGATAGAATCTTGGAAGTGAAATTGCTGAATCCAAGGATATATGCTTATGAAATCTTGGTAGATACTGCCTCGAAAAACATTTATTAAAATTTACATTGCTATCTACGATGTATGTAAATGCATATGTGTAAATAATCCTGACTTTTGCCAATACTTCATGTTAACAATCTTTCACATTTTTGACTAATGAGTAAAAATTGGTGTCTCAGTATTTAATTTGCATATTAAAGATTGGGATTGAGCATATTTTCATATAGTAATAAACATTCAAATTTCTTTTTCTGAAACTTGTATTTTTTTCTTTTAATTCTTAGCCCATGTTTCTATTAGCGTGCCTTATTGATTTGTCGACTTTTTATTATTTGCATATTGTTTATGTTTTAAATATTTATATGTGTTCAAATTTTTTTGAGATTAGCCGTATTGATATTTTTTTTTTGGCTTCATTTCAGAGTTTTATGCCTTTCTTAGGAAAGTCTTCATCACCCCAAATAATAAAAAATGTCCCCCATTTTCTTTTAGTACTTTAATGTTTAAACACAGTTATGTCTTTAATTCATTTAAAACTTATTCATGTGTAGCGTTTGTTAAAGATCTAAATTTATTGTATTTCAAATAGGTTGTCATGCATTTTGTGTCTGATAGTCTGTTTCTGATTATTTGAAATGCTGTATTTAGCATATGCAAAATTCTCATGGTTCAGGAGTCTGTTTCTGGGCTCTCTCTCTTCCATTCCTTTGATCTGTCTATCTGTTTCTTTACCAACATGACACAAATTTTATTGTCACTTTATAGGAAAGCACATCTATTGGACAGGTCTTCCCTCTTGATCTCTCTCCCCCGCCCCAAATTATCTCAAGCATTCTAGCCCATGAATTTTAGCATTAGCTTGTTAATGAACTTGAATAATTCTATTAGGACTTCTGTATGAATTACACTGAATTTATAGTTTAATGGGAGAAACTAACATCATATTATGCATCATCATTTATATGCATCTTGTATGCCTACCAATGGGTTTTTCTTCATAGAAGTGTTACATATTTCTTTTTTTTTTTAAGATTTTATTTATTTATTTGAGAGAGAGAGAGAGAGAGCATGAGAGGGGAGAAGGTCAGAGGGAGAAGCAGACTCTCCGAGGAGCTGGGAGCCCGATGGCGGGACTCGATCCTGGGACTCCAGGCTCATGAACGGAGCTGAAGGCAAGGGCTTAACCAACTGAGCCCAGGTGCCCCGTCTTACACATTTCTTGTTAGAGTGATTCCTTAATATTTTATCATTTTTTTCTTGGTATTGTGAACATGTTCTTTTTTCCCAGTGGATTTTCAAATTGGCTACTACTGGTCTATAGGAAAGATACTAATTATTTCATTTTATTCTTCTTTTAGTTTTAATTTTTTTTTTTTTTTTATTTTAAGTAGGCTCCATCCCCAGTATGGGATTTGAACTCATAACCCCAAGATCAAGAGTCACATGCCCTGTGGCCTCTGGGCAGCTCTGTCGGTTAAGTGTCTGGCTCTTGATTTCTGCTCAGGTTGTGATCTCAGGGTAATGATCGCAGGGCTCCAGGCTAAGCGTGGAGTCTGCTTAAGATTCTGTCTCTCCCTCTGCCCCTCGGTGCTTCCCACTCTCCCCACACCCTAGCTCATGTTCCCACATACGTGCTCTATCTTCAAAAAAAAAAAAAAAGTCACATGCTACCCACTGAGCCAGCCAGGCACCCCCTCATTTTATCCTTGTACCTAGTAACCATCCTGATATTTTCTATACATTCTAATAAATATCCAGTCATTTACCCTATATTTTCCAGGTAGGTGATCATACCATCTATTTAAAAGAGAAAATAGAAATGAGAATTGCTTTGCTTTTTTTCTTTTCAGTATATAAATCTCTTATTTGTATTCTCAAATGCATCCAGTAATTCAGTCTGCAATAAAATTATAGACCATCAATGATAGTAGGATCCTTGTCCTTCTCTCTCTCTCTTTTTTAAAGATTTTATTTATTTATTTAACTTTAGAGAGGTGGAGGAGGGGGACAGGGAGAGAATCTTTTTTTAATTTTTAAATTTTTTTAATTCTTTTTTTTTCTTTTAAGATTTTATTTATTTATTTGACAGACAGAGATCACAAGTAGGCAGAGAGGCAGGCAGAGAGAGAGGGGGAAGCAGGCTCCCCGCTGTGCAGAGAGCCCGATTCGGGGCTCGATCCCAGGACCCTGGGATCACGACCTGAGCCGAAGGCAGAGGCTCACTCAACCCACTGAGCCACCCAGGCTCCCCCCCAGGGAGAGAATCTTAAGCAGACTCCCTGCTGAGCTCAGAGCTCTTTTTTTTTTTTTTTTTTTTTTAAGATTTTATTTATTCATTTGACAGAGAGAGAGACAGCAAGAGAAGGAACACAAGAAGGGGGAGTGGAAGAGGGTGAAGCAGGCTTCCTGCTAAGCAGGGAGCCTGATGCGGGACTCATGTGGGCCTCTATCCCAGGACCCTGGGATCATGACCTGAGCCAAAGGCAGATGCTTAAGGACTGAGCCACCAAGGCGCCCCAAGCACAGAGCTCTTAATTAGAAATGTGTTTAGTATTTGACCATTAAATATGAGGCTCATTATAGATTTTATATTTTATCAGGTTATGAAACTTCTTTTCCGTGGGCTTCAGCAATAGGAATTGTGGTAGAATTTGTTTTCTATTGCTTTTCAGCATCTATTAATATGTTTATAAAGCTTTTTCCTGTTCTTTTTTTTTTTAATTACTTATTTATTTATTTGACAGACAGAGATCACAAGTAGGCAGAGAGGCAGGCAGAGAGGAGGAAGCAGGCTCCCTGCCGAGCAGAGAGCCCCATGCGCTGCTCGATCCCAGGACCCTGGGATCGAGCAGAGAGCCCCATGCGCGGCTCGATCCCAGGACCCTGGGATCATGACCCGAGCCGAAGGCAGAGGCTTAACCCACTGAGCCACCCAGGCAGCCCGCTTTTTCCTGTTCTTGAGTATAATGATTTATAGTAATCCTTTTTCTAATGTTGAACCATGCATGAAACACTGGCATGACACTATATAGCCAGGATGTTTTTAAAACTCATTTCTGTTGTTTTTACCCTCCCAGCCTCCCCAACACACAGGCTCGTGCACACACACACGTACACACATACACTAGGCAGTTTTTGTCTGGTTTTAGTATTGAGTCTCTGTGATATTTACGGAACTTATTTGGTGATTTTCCATATTTTTCTATGTACTTGAAATTTACATAATGCTCCCCAAAACCTCACTTTCTGTTTGTTTTCTGTTTCAATAAGTTATACTTTTAGTTCTTCTGTTAAATTATTTTGGTTTTGTTTTGTTTTTAGATTCTTTTTTTTTTTAAATATTTTATTTATTTATTTGACAGAGAGAAATCACAAGTAGGCAGAGAGGCAGGCAGAGAGAGAGGAGGAAGCAGGCTCCCTGCTGAGCAGAAAGCCCGATGCGGGGCTTGAACCCAGGACCTGGGATCATGACCTGAGCCGAAGGCAGCGGCTTAACCCACTGAGCCACCCAGGCGCCCCTGTTTTTAGATTCTTGAGTTGGATGTTTTGTTTATTTGCTTCTAGTGTCTTATTTTTCAGTATCGCACTGGAGTCCGTTTGTACTTTTTCCTGTTAATAACATATTGGTGGGCCATGTGGGTGCCTCAGTTGGTTAAGTGTCTGCCAAAGGACCCTGGGATCAAGTGTCATATTGGGCTCCTTGCTCAGCGGGAAGTCTGCTTCTCCCTCTCCTTGCATGACACGCACTCTCTCTGACAAATAAATGAATACGATCTTAAAAAATGTATTGCTTCACCTCTGAAGGGTGTGTGTGTGTATGTCTATGTGCTTTCATTGCTATTTCTAAATAGGTTGAAAGTTCAATTAATTTTTTTCTTCGTCTCAAGAATTATGTGGAATTGCTTTATTTTTTCTTAAGTGGGTAGATTTCTTGTGATTAATTTGTACTGTAATTTGTACTTAGGGTTAATTTGTACTTATTAAGCAGGTAGATTTCTTATGATTAATTTGTATTAAAGCAATAGAAGAATATGGTGTGTATGATTTACTTCTTAGAATTTATTGAGCTTTTATTCTGTGCTCTCGCACACAATTAATTAGCTAACAAATTAACACCTGGGACGCCTGGGTGTCTCAAGTTTGTTAAGCATCTGCCTTTGGCTCAGGTCGTGATACTGGGCTCCTGGAATTGAGTCTCGAGTCGGGCTCCCTGCTCAGTGGGGAGTCTGCTCCCTCTGCCTGTCACACCACCCTCTGCTTATGTGCTTCCTCTCTCTGACAAAATCTTTAAAAATTTTTTCTAGCAATTGGGCAAGTGTTTGAATAGACTCTGTATTCTGTTTTTTGGGTCCAAATTTTAATCATCAGTTTATTCACAATTATATGGATGTGAAACCAACATCATGTACATTGTCTAAACTCTTATCGGTGGTCTTTTTCGGTAAAGGGCAGACAGTAAATATTTAGAACTTGGACCATGAGGTCTCTGTTGGAACTATCCAACTCTGTAAGAAAGAAACTCTGTAAGAAAGCAGCACTGTGTAAAGGAATGGGCATGGCCAAATTTGGCCCATGGACCTTAGCTTGCTGATGCTTGCTCTTTATTCTTACTTAGTTTTTAATCTTTTGCCGGACAGTGAGAGAAAGTGTAATGCTTTGTAATTTCAAAAAGAATGCTTTGAAAATTAAAAATGTATATCAGGCCATTGTCTTCTTAAAGGTCTTTTTAGAAGCTACTTTGAACCTGACTCTTGGGGGAGAATGGCCTGCCAGCCACCCGTCCAGCACTTTTCTTCATGCACTTGAGAACAATGGTCAGCTTTTGAGATGACCAGAAAAGAGATATAGAGACAAACGGCAGGGGGACCTTATTCAGATTTGTAGTCCACTACCTATTTTTTTTTTAAAGATTTTATTTATTTATTCAACACAGAGAGATCCCAACTAGGCAGGGAGGCAGGTGGAGAGAGAGGAGGAAGCAGGCTCCCTGCTGTGCAGAGAGCCCAGTTCAGGGGCTCAATCCCAGGACCCTGAGATCACGACCTGAGCCGAAGGCAGAGGCTTAACCCACTGAGCCACCCAGGCGCCCCTCCACTACCTATTTTTAAATACTTTCTTTCTCTAGTTTTATTCACATCTAAGCCATTAATAGTTAAAACTGCATTTTCTGGTATTTTATGTGTGGCTTGACATATATCTGAGTTTCAATGTGTTAGGATTTTTTTTTTTTCTCTCCCTGTAGTAAGGTCCAAGAGCCAGAGGAGGCCTCACATCCTCCTAAAACCTCAGCAGCTGCTCAGCTGGATGAGCTCATGGCCCACCTGTGTGAGATGCAGGCCCAGGTGAGTACAGTTCCTGAGTATGTCTCCACAGAGCTCAGCTCTGCTGTCCCCTTTTGGAAGTTTTGGTTGTCATTAGTTCTCCCAGCCTAAGTTTAATTCAGGGATGGACTCAACTTTGTGTTGTGTATTATCTGAACACAAAAGATAACGAAATGCAGGCTCTGATCTCAAGGAGCGCGGAATGTGCTTGGTAAAACGAAGCAGAAACCCATGTAACATTTGTGGACTAAAACACAGATGGTGTATCAAAATATGTGCAGCCGCTATTAAGAATGTGGAGACTTTATCAGAGCTGGGGATGGGATGTGGGATGGATTCTGAAGAATGGAAAGGGTAGAGACACAAAGAGATGAGAGAAGAGGCTCTTCCAGTTGGCATGAGCCCTGAGGGCAGAGGCATCCTAAGGCTGGATGCAGTGCGCAGGACCCAGGGAGACCTGACTGTGTGGGACCAAGGAGGCGAAACGGAGGCCGAGCCAGGAAGATCAGAGTGTGGCTTTGAAAGCAGGGAGGATGAGGAGTCCTGAGCCCCATACAGAGACAAAATCTGCCTCCTCATTCTAGCCTCTGGAGCATGAGTGGTGAGCTCACGTGCCCTGGCAGGGGGGATGGAAATCAGAGAACTGGGTTTAATAATTTGTTAAGGGAAATCATCTAGAATTCTTAAGGTGGAGAATTCAGCCACTCTGAATTGATTGGAGGATTTGGTATGCGCACATAGTGACTATGAAATAATTGCAAGGCAGTATATAAAAAAGTGTGTGACTGGAGAGGTCAGGAGCCTGATCTTTGTGACTCACCTGTGGACTCCCAGTGCCTACAAAGATCCTGACACATTAAAGGAACAAGTGAATGAACATCAGAAATAATTTTTCTTTAGTGCCTATAATAAAGCTGGGTACATTCCTCATTGTATCATATATCTGACCATACTGGGGAAAAATCTGCATTAGGAATTTTAATTGTGTTTCCTAATTAACTTAGCATGTGTTGCGGTTTATTTACATTTTAAAAATATCTGTTTATTTTTTGAATGAGCCCTACGTTCACGTTGCACAAAAATCGAAAGTACAGAAGTTTGCAGTGAACTATTTACCTATCAGCCCTGTCCCCACTCATCCAGTTCTGAATCCTGTTTCTTATATATTCATTTGGAAGTATTCCGGAATCTGTAAGCAAACAGATGGAGATACGGATAGATATATGTGCGCGTGTTTGTATATGTGTATATCCATATAAAATTCTGTTTTTACCTACTTCATGTTGATGACCCTTTTGGACTTTCTAGACGGTAACCTTTGGAACACTAATCTCTTCAACATTAAGTAACATTATATAATAGAGGAGGAAGGAAATCTGTCAGTTGATAAGTTTCTTGAAGGGAAATGAGCATTTTGGATTAGTGAGATAATGTGAGGTTATTCCTGGCAGTAAAAATAGGATACATAGAGGCCTCAGGGCAGATAGTAACAAATCACATTCAGGAGACTGCAGGGAGCCTGGCTGGCCTCGAACAATGGAGGCTTTTAGTGAGTAATGAAAGAGGAGATTGGAAAGGTAAAGCGAGGGCAGCGGATGGGAGACTTCGAATGTCTGTCTAGTGCGTGCAAATCTGATGTGGTGGAGGCCCTAGAGAGCACCTGTTTCCTGATCAGGAAGTATTAAGTCGATGGGAGTAGTAGCCCTGTCGGAAGGGAGTTGAGAGAGAAAATCGGGATGTGAACTGATGAAGGACAAGCTGGGCATCGCATCTTTTTTGTAATTTGAGATTTTTCTTTTGAGTGGGTTCTAATAACTATTTTGGGGGGTTTCCTTAAATAAATCCAATCCATCAGTTAGTCTTACCAGCTTCTCATCACCTTCTCTGCTAACACTGGACCAAGTCACTATTTCTGGTTTGAACTGTTAACAATAATCTCCTTCCAAGCTAGGGTCTCTGATTCCACTCTTGCTTGCCCACACTTAACTCCTCCCTCAGCTACCACAGGGATCTTGTGGGTCAGATTCTTTCCCTCTCATGCCTGAACCCCTCTGGAAGCTCCATCACCCTTGGAATAAAACCTGAGTTTACCATGAGGGCCCCACACGATCTTTGCCTCTCTCTCCATCACCTTCTCCTGCCATACCTACCCCCTCTCCCTCTGTTCCAGCCCCTGCACCCCAACCTTTCTGACTTTTCTCCTGACATACCAAACTGTTCCCTTCCTCTGGGCCTTCCTTCCCTCTGGAGTGCTTTTCCCACCAATTCAGTATTTCTGGGCCCCTCAGTACATCTGTGCAAATGCCACCTCCTTAGAGGACCTTCTCATCTAAATCAGTTCTCTTTCACTGTCCCACCCTCTGGCACTTCTATCTTGATATATGACTTATGTCTCATGTCTGCCTGACACCACATCATTCATTTATTTAATCCATGTATTGTCTGTCTCCCAGAAAAGCAAACTCCATGACGGCAGACTTTCTTGGTTGCCATGTGCATTGCTCTATACCAAGAGTCTGGAACTGTGACCATCACAAACTAGGTGCTCAATAAACACTGTAGAATAAATGGGTAAAAAGAAGATACAAGTAATTGTTGACCTGTGGTCATTGAAGGAGTGAGGAAAGAGGAAAGGTAGCATCTTCGTGCACTCAATTTCCCATGCTCAGAAAAGATTTACAAATGGAGGAAGATTACTGGTGTTTCACCTGGCCTGAGGAATTGAGGATAAAAGGGAGATGGAAGCATTTTTATTGGTGTTACAATGTTGGACTCTTCCAGTGCCTTGGATGGAGGTTGGGTATGGAAGAAAACATTAGTCTGTAGAGGTGAGCTTAAGGGATCATGTAGCAGATGCCAGTGAGGGCAAATATTCATGAGACTGATTGTTTTTCATGGTTCTTTCCCTGGTGCCAGGTTGCAGTGAAAGCAGATGCCAGCAAGAAGCACCCAGCGAATAAGCAGGATCCCAAGGCTTCTCTGGACTCAATGCTGGGGGATTTGGAGCAGGATCTGCAGGACCTTGGAGTTGCCACAGTGTCCAAGGGCCACTGTGCTTCCTGTCGGAAACCGATTGCTGGGAAGGTGTGATGGGCCAGGGTGTGGGTCCTGTAGCCAGCTGTCTGCTGTCCCATCAAGGATTGTTCTGTCACTTTCCAAGATGTCTTCATGGTAGCTAGTAATCACTCATCCCTTACAGTGCTCCGGGCACTGAGCCGAGTGCTTTGCAAGTATGAGTATAAAGACTCGTTTTTTAAAATTAGTCATTTTATTAAATGAAGTTTTACGAATGAAATGAAATGAATTTTATTCATTATTAGATGAATAAAAGATTCATTTTATTAAATGAGTATGAAGATTCATTTAATGGTCACATCAACCCTGAAAGGGAGACTGTATTATGGTTCCTTTGTAAAGACGAGGGAACCAAGGGCTCCAGGTTGATAACTGACATGTCCAAGTCCAGAAAGAGGTAGAGGGGAGATTTGAACCAGGAGAGCCTGACTCCTGAGTGTGACTCTTAACTGCTTTTCTGTACATCCGGTCCTGGGAGGGACTTTCCCGTGGCCCCTCTGTCCCAGCGTTCCCAGTCAAGTTGATTGATGGTAACTTTCAGCTGACTCAGCTCCAACTCATGGCCACAGACTCCCACTCTACATCATCCTTCACCAAAACCACAATAGAGGGCTCTGAGTCCTGACTCAGCGTGGGGCAGGAGTGAGGTGCTCAGACCAGAGGAATAAAACTCTCATTTGGCCTTTTCCTCTTCCAGGGATCCCTTCCAGGCCAGAATGTAGTTTCCCCTCCCTGTCTGTCTCTCCTATGCTCAGGTTTGGTTCCCCCACCCTCCAGAGCACCTAACGAACACCTACAGACTTTTATCAGCATGATTAGTCAGGAAACTGGGCACCCTTTTACTATCCATAAAGCATGGACAACAGACCCCGTAGAAGGGACCTAGAAGGGTCTAGACCTCCATGTTAGGTCACCCCAGGAGGTGCCGTTTGCGTGGAATACTGTGGGAAAAGTGCTGTCCCAGATTGTGTGACCAGTAGGCCCTTCAGCCCCCAGCTGCCGTGACCTGCCATGTTCTATTTCGTCCCCAGGTGATCCATGCTCTAGGGCAAGTGTGGCATCCAGAGCACTTTGTCTGCACTCACTGCAAGGAGGAGATTGGCCCCCAGCCCTTCTTTGAGCGGAGTGGCTTGGCCTACTGCTCCAAGGACTACCACGATCTCTTTTCCCCACGCTGTGCTTACTGTGCTGCTCCCATCCTGGATGTAAGTCATCCCCCTTTTCCTGCTCCTGCACCACAGTCCTGGTTTATAGCTCTGTGGCTTTCTAATACGGCTCTGTGTGTTCCTTTTCCAGAAAGTGCTGACAGCAATGAACCAAACCTGGCACCCAGAGCACTTCTTCTGCTTTCACTGCGGAGAGGTGTTTGGTGCAGAAGGTAGGTCCCAGGGGGTGGCAAGAAGACCAGCAGAGCTTTTCCTTGGTTTGCTGCTAGTCCCGGTTCCTGCCGCCAGCGTCCATGTGCCCATTTTAGTACTAGATGCCACCCCTCCTTACCTTTCCCCAATATTTACAAATATCATTTAAATTGCTTTCTTGAAGAAATGCAAATGCATAGTTTAAAAGCTCAAATATTATAGTGAAAAGCATCAGTCCCTTGATTTTCCTTTCTCTGCCCCCCAAATCCAGTTATCCTCTCCAAATGTTTTCAGCTTTTTCTTCTGTAATATATTTATATCTGTTACTATAGGTTGATTTTTTTTTTCCTTCTAATTTTAACCATTATATATTAACTTCCTACCAGGAAAGAGGATTTACTACCCCACTTTACCCCCAACATTCTTCCTCTCCCCCCATTCTCTCAGTATGGAATCAGGTCATAGTTACAGGTCACACCAGTATTCAATGTGCACATATTCACAATTCACAGCCATGACAATATTGTTCACTGTTGAGCCCTATAGCAAAGTATTATCTGGTTACAACAGAGCACAGATTTTAAGAGTTTAGACTACATGGTTCAAATCTGGGCTGTGGTATTTATTAGCGATAGGATTTTATTCAAGTCAGTTGACCCCTCCGTACCTTGCTTTCCTCATTGGTGAAATGGGCCTACCCTGTAATCTTGCCTTACAGAGTAATTATGAGGATTTTAAGATACAATGACAGTGTAGTGTTTAAGAACAGTGCCTGGCACATGGAAACACAGTAAAAATTAGTATCACTATCATGGAATCCTTTTCATATAATTTTTTCCCTGAAGTTAATATTTAGATTTCTTTTTTTCACTAGCTTAATTTTCTTTGTACCTAGCTGTAATTGATGTGACAGGACTGGGAAATCATTCTCAAAATAGTCAGCTGCATCTGGTAGTGGGTCAGTCCCACTGGTTTTGTCTTGGAAACATCCTTCCAGGAGACTTCCATCCTCTTGCCCCAGTTTTCAATGGTTTCTCTTCAGGCCTGCTGTGAAGCATTTACTCTTGGCCATTGTCTTGGGAATTCCTTTTGCTACTTGACTGCTTTTATCTTTGGGTTCTCTGTTTCCTGGATCCCTGGTCTTTTAATACATGTTACTACCTTTATTTTAGTGGAACAGCTCCTAGGAAAGAATGAAGAGGAGGTAAAACTTTTGAGACCTTGAAATATCTGAAAATATTGTAATTCTGTTGTCTACCTTAAGTTGCCAGGGCATAGAATGCTAGGTGAAACTATTTTCCCCTATAATTCTGAAGACATCTCCCTTCACTGTCTTCCAGCTTCTATGGTTGAGAAGTTTTTAAGATTTTGTTCTTATTCCTGATCCTTTCTGTGTGATTAGTCCTTCTCTTTTCCCAAGTTTTTTTTTTTTTTTTCCCTTCTTTCTTCTGCCTTACTTTAATTTCTTTTTTTTTCCTGACTTCTTTTTATGTTTGCTTGGAACAAGTATGACTCATGCGTGGAATCAGAAAGCTTCTTTCTTTTTTTTTTTTCCTGTCCTTTTTGAATTAACTTAGCAGGGAAACTATTCACCTCTTAACTAAATAAAAACTTAGGCAGTCCCATGTCTTTTCTGATGACTGTTAATAAAAAGTTCTAAATAGAAAATCAGTTTCAGACACAAAACACAAAACTCAGTCCTTGGGTAATTCCATCTGTGTAATAGCTAAAGCATCCAACTTACTTAAAGTGACCGGCACTCAATAAATAAACCAGCACATACCTGCATACTAAAGTGACTGCTACTGTCCCCTGGTCGGGCCTTTACACTGCTGAAGACCAGGGAAGGGTGCTATGGCCTTTCCTCTGTCCTTTCCTGCCTTTAGCATCCACCACCCTCACCCCTGTTGCTCATCTTGATATCTGACCCCTTCAGGGTTGAAACTGGCAGGGAGGAAGTTGAGCCTGGAGGGCAGGAAAGTCCTAACTTGCTCAGTGCTGATGGAAATTCGCGTCATGCTCTCTGGACCTGGCAGATGTTTAACTTTTTTTTCCCCCTTGGATGCTTTTGTGAATTCGGTACAGGTCCAACTTCAGACTCTTAACCAACTGTTTTCTGCTTGGTACGTTGAAGGACCCATTCCACACAGGTCAGTTTTGCAGGGTTTTCATTGTTCCCTCCTGGTGATTTCTTAGAAGTGATCACAGTGGTCCCAGATATCTCTTTCACACTTTCCTATATGGACCATGGGAAACTGGCATCTTTTCCTTACACTCAGTGGGATTATAGTCAGTTAACAGCTGTGTTTCCCTATTCAGCCAGACTCACTCATGGATTTTTTCCATCAACTATATCCCACTGATGGCTCGGGACACATACCCAGATCTCTGAGTGGCTTTACTGAGGTCCCTCTCTTGACCTGAGGTTAGCGGGAACCATGCCAGACCACATCCCTCTTGGCTGTGTGATGGTGGTAGAGCACCCATAGCTTTCTCCAAAGGAATCCCTCTCTCAATTTTCTTTCCTCCCTCCCCGTTTTATATCCTCACAGGGAGTGAGGAGTTCAAGAATCATATAAACAGTCTATGGCTATCTACTTTGAGGGATGTCTTAAAGCCCAATCTGTAATTGACATCCATTAGATCTTGTGCCTACACCTTGTTACACCAGTCTCGGCCAAATGCTGCTGATCTTTGGTTGCCCCTAAAATGTTAATTGGAAGCTCTGTGGGTATAAGCAGAACTTGTCAACTGGTGGACTCAGCTGTGTGGTACGCAAGTAGCATGCTCCAGTCATTTTGCTGGGAGACCCCTGACTGTTCATATGGTAGGTCTTTTAGTGCCTGAGATCCTCTGGTGTGATAGTTCCAGAATTAATCACTGCTCTTCAGACTTTCAGCCAGTCTCTTTCCAGCCTTGAAGACTATTTTGTACATTCACTTTCTGAGCCCCTCTGATGCGATGGAGAATGCCAGCCTGAAGTGTCTGGGCCCCTCCCCTCGGGAGAAATGCAGGCTTCAGTTTCCTTGTTTGCCAAGCTCGTTGCCACTCTTATACCTACTTAAAATTTTGGAAAACTTTGTTGATGTCTCATTGATGGCATTTCCTCTCCTTTTCTCCTATTCCTTGTGGGTATTTCTATTTTAAATAATTCTTTAACTATTGTGTTGGTGGTATTTCAAGAGGGAGTGAAAATAATCCCCCGTATCCTGCCCTTCACTGGCACGGGGACTCACCTAAATGTCAGGAGGGTTATTATGCACATTCCTAACGATTATTCATTTAATCCCCACCACGGTCTGGTGAGGGTATTTTTATCCCACATTTTACCTAGTTATAGATGGAAACACTGAGCCTCAGGGAGGTAACATAATTTTCTTAAAGTGATACAGCCAGAAAGTTGAAGAGTTGGAACCAAAACTCAGGTCCCATTTCTGCAAGTTCTGTGTTGTTTCTACATCATCACAACTGCCCCCAGACAGAGACTCAGTTCTTCTTCTGCAGCTGGATCCCTTTACTTTCATGGTGCCGCTGTGCTCCACTCTTGTTTGACAATAGACCCAGAAACAGTGGCACTGACATAATCCACTAGCGAAGTGCTTTGCAGTAATTTGCTTGTTCATGGAAGCCTGTTTAATGCTTTTCACAAATCATTAGGAATTTCATTTCTAGATTGTGCTTTAGTTAAGCAGGATTTTTTAATTGATATTTAATCTAAATCATATTGAAGTGTGTCCTGGTAAATTTATATTGTATTGGTAGCCACAGAAGTGGGAGAGTCAGTTGAATAGAACAGTCAGCAGGTGCTTACTGCCCACAGACGAGTGTGCTGTGGACGTCTCCTGTGAGCAGAGCCATAGAATAACAGGCGTGTTTCCAGACGAGATGTCAGTTAGATACAAAAGAAAAGTATCCCATCCATAGGATGACCAGAAAGCACCATGAAGGGAGCTAATACTCACTGTTCTTGACTTTGGCCTCCTCTAACGACACAAGTCTCTTACGACCTTACGTCCTCATCAGGCCACACTTAAAGCATTTATTGAGACACGTGACAAAAGGCCATTTGTTTATCAGAAGCTCCTCCTACATTATATTTTTGTTTTTGTCCTTTGCTTTCTGTAAGTGGGTCTCCTGCCATATGGCTGGCCTGTTAATTGGGTGGCATCCGGCCTCACCCCAGGTCACATAGTCACACATGGAGTTTCTATAATGAGAGCTTAACTACTGAACCTTCTGGGAAATTAAATTCATCTGCATTTTTGTTTCAGTTCAGAAAATTCCTCTTGAAGGCTCAAGTTTCTAAGCATTTCAGGCCTTAGCATCCTCCCCTAGGGACCAGGTCTTCAGTGCCTGTGTCTTTCTTTTGAAATTGTTCATTATCCAGGCCATGCAGGTGCTCCCTAATTTCCCCTGTGGCTGGGAGTCTCCCCAGAGTGTAAACACCTCTCTCTGTCTCTGTGGCACTTTTAATTGTTAGTGTTTCTTATCCGTTCTCCAGAGGTAATTGGCCCCAGAGAGAGCCTCCAGGAAAGTTACTGCTGAAACTTTCTCAGTTTATTGGATCACTGAATGCAGGGGCATCACAGCAAGTTCGGCTGATTGCTTTTGATTCCTCTCCTGAGACTCACCCTAGTTGAAACCGAGGGTGTTCCTTCCCTGCTGTGTTATTCTGGAGACCAGTTACCCTGCAGATGCCTAGATGAGGGTCATTCCCAGGTCATTTGGCATGTCTTACAATTTTCTTAAGTAACACCTACTTACAGGCAAGTTCAGCTTTATGTCACTCGCTTTATGGAGCATACATGCAAATTTGGGGGCCCCACCCCCGATCTACTGAATCAGAAACTCTGGGGGTGAGGCCCAAGCGATCTGCATATTGACAAGCTCTCCAGGTGCCGGATGCACACTGAATTTGAGAACTACCGGGTCACACAAAAACAAGGAGGATGGTTGTGGGTGCTGGTTTGTTCTTCTGAAGTGGTAGGCCTTCCTGCATTCTGTTGTCCTTGATCAGACTCTAGACGTTCTTTGATAAAGTGGAAAAAGTAAAGTGAGTTCTTCTGTATCCAGGGGCTTTAGCAGAACATAGGACAGCTTATAAAATTATTAGTTTCTTAGATGTATATGCTCAGAAGTCTATTCAGTTGTCTGCTCTTCAAAGACAGCCTAGTTGAACAAAACAAGGGATATCCAAAAATGACCAGAGAGAACAGAAAAAGCGTGGTTGCCTGATTTGGGTCCCAAACCCCGGGCTGTTCTTACTGCCTTTTTGGATCTGGCTGCTACTATCAAAATGGGCTCCTAGAAGTAGTGTTTCCACAGTGGGCTGCTTTCCAGTCCACTTGGCTTACATGCTTTCAGTGCAAGTACAGGTAGAGCTCTCATATTTACAAAGCTTTTGGGCTCAGTTGATGCTATCAGTCCTCACAGAGAGGTCACCACTAGGGTATATTTAAATTAAGGGTATGACTTTGAAGTTAGGCTTTGAAGTTAGGCCTAGACTTGAACATCAGGTCCCCTGCTGACTAGTTTGTTATATGTAATTTCTCTGAGCCTCCCTTTTCTCCTTTGTGAGATGGGAGCAATTGCTGTGAAGAATTCAATTTCAATTTAGTACCACAGATAGAGCCCTCATTTGGAACCGCTACAAAGCACGTGCTACGTAAATGGGATTGCTGGCGGTCATCTTCACATTAGACGGGCTCTCCTGACGGATGCTAAGCCAGAAGAGGGCACCTGTTTACACATATTATAGTTAGTCCTGGAGGGGCTCTAAACCACAGCATACTTCTGGAGCCTTTGATGGTCTCAGTTGTGCAGTTGTAACATTGTTGACATGTCTGCTCATTCAGTAAATATTTATTGAGCAACTACTATCTGCGTGTCTAAGTACTGTTCTAGGTACTAGGGATACGGCAACAAAAGACAGAGTTTCTACCCTCATGGTGCATATATTCTAGTTGAGAGAGACCAATAATCATCAGAACTAGCCAGCTAATTAACTCACTCACTCTATGCTTATAATTCACTTACAACTTACCCACCATTTTAGGAGAGAGGGAGTGATAGGGTGCTGTTTGAAACAGGGTGGATGGGTCTGTTGTTCTGTTGAACAGGCCCCTCCGTGAGGTGGAGGACCAAACTGTCTGGGAATCTTAGAGAAGTGCTTTTCAAGGCAGAGGGCACATATTACTTAAATAGGTGCTTGAAGATGAACTGATTTATTATATTTTTCTTTTTTCAATGTAAAGATGATAAAAAAAAACCTTGCAGAAATCTTTACTTATAATCTATTACCCTTGTTAACAAATACAACATAAAAAAAGTTTCCCTAGTAATATTTTTCTACATTTAGTATTTATGCATACCTTAGTTAGGTGTACCTAAAAGTTCTTTTCATCACTTAAGAATTTCCTCATGTGACTTTATAATTTTATAATAATAATTTTAATAATATCAATTATTCCATTAGGTCTTTATGTAAACAAATTATAAAAAGTATGTGCTTAAAAGCTTTATTTATAGTTTCAAATATTATAAACAACTGTGTTCATAATAGTATATTTAGATTACTTCTTGTGTATTAGTAGCACTGCAGTGATTATCTTTAGACATAATATTTTCTTTCAATTATTTGTATGGGTTAATTCCCAGGAGAAAGATATTTATATCTTTTTAAAAAAATTCTTGATAAACATTACCAAATGATTTTCCAAAAGAATACTAACATTTAACTTTGTCATTGGGAATATATAAATACGTGAATCACTCCCATATATTTTCCGGTATTAGGTAGACTTATTTAACACTATTTTTACTACTTAGCTAAAATTAGAAATTGAACCTCCTAATTAACAAAAATTAGAACTTTACTTTTTTCCTTGGAGTTTCATGATTTACTCATGCTGAACATATTACAACTAAAAGCATTTTGTCTTGTGTTATTTGTCTCTTTATGAGGACAACTTATTTTATTTGTTTATTTTTAAAGATTTTATTTATTTATTTGAACAAGAGAGATCACAAGCTGGGGAAGAGGCAGAGGGAGAAGCAAACTCCCTGCTGAGCAGGGAGCCCAATGTAGGGACTTGATCCCAGGACCCTGGAATCCTGACCGGATCCGAAGGCAGATGCTTAACCAACTGAGCCACTCAGGGGCCCCAGGACGACTTATTTTAAAGGGTTTAAAAAAGTAATCCCTTCTTTATCTGGGCATAGGATGTATAAGACTCAAGGAAGGGTTTTCTAACATGAGCCCAACTGTGAAAATATCCAGTATTAAAGTATTTAAGAGAAAGCCTTATTCATTAACAAATTATTTTTTTTTATTATGGAAATTGCTTCCTGCCTGGTTCACCAACTATCTATGTTTTACCAAACTAATTTCCTCTAACCTCCACTCACCTGTCTACCCCTTTTTCTTGCTGGAATATTTAAAAGCAAATCAAAGAAATCTGTCACCATTAAATACTTCAACATGCGTCATCTTTGATTAATCAAGACTTTTTTTTAAAACATAACTACTTTCACACCTAGTGAAACTCTTAATTCCTCATTATCATATAAAACCCATATCTAAACTTCTCAAATTTCTGAAACTACATCATTTACTTGGTTTGTTTGAATCCGTTGGGTCCAGGCAAAACATATGCCTTGCATTTGGCCATTTTATCTCTCAAAATTTAAAAATCCTGTAATGATCCTCTCTTCCCCATTTTTAAAAATACCATTGATTTGTTAAGAAACTGGAGCCTATGTCTGATAACGTGTCCCATATTCTTGATTTGACTGTGGCTGCTTCCTCATGATGTTTAACGTACTTTATCAGTCTACCCACTGTTTTTCTGAGATAAAATTGGCAGATAGGTTTGTCCCTCGTCTTGCTTTTGTTTATGGTGCTTTTGGTCATGCACAAGTCATTCATATATTTTTAATGGAGCTAAATTTATTGATTTTTAACTTGCTTTTGAAATTTGATTCATGTGTACTACAGTTTTCTCATTCCCAGGTTCACGAGGAACCCACTCATTTTTGACTCAAGCCTTTGTGTGGTTTGAATCGTTACATTTAGAATCTTGCATCCACTTAGAAATTATTATTTCACAGCACTTTCTTTTTAAAGATTAAGCCCTTTTCTCCAGGTGCTGTTTTAGGTACTAGAGTTATAACATGACAAGACCAACAGTATCTAGTTTCAGAGCTAATGCTCCAGTGCGGGAAGACAGACCACAAAGATGGTTTCAGATGATGGTAAATGCTAGAAAGATGATTTTAGAAAAGATGAAGTGACAGATATGGGCTGATAAGAGGTGCTTCTGATTGGGTGACATTTGAACCAATTTCTGAATGGTAAGGTGAGATTAGCCACGCCAAAGCCTGGGGCAGAGCTGTGTGCAGGCCAGTGTGATACTTAGTGCAGAGATGTTGAGCAGAAATAGACCCTAATACTAAAGGCTGGGTATGAGCCAGGCCCAGCACTAATGCACCTGTCCCCCAATATATCCTGTATTTATTTATTTATTATTTCTCATGTATTTCTTATAATGAGCTGTTGAGGTTGGTCTTGAACATGAGGACACTGAGTTCGGGAGAATTGAAATCATTGGCCTCCTCTCAGCCTCCAACTTGGTGGAGAGTGTCACCCTGCACCGTGAACTGTTGATTTTACCTTTTCAGGCTTTCATGAGAAGGACAAGAAGCCATACTGCCAGAAGGATTTCTTAGCCATGTTCTCACCCAAGTGTGGTGGCTGCAACCGCCCAGTGTTGGAAAACTACCTCTCAGCCATGGACACCGTCTGGCACCCGGAATGCTTTGTGTGTGGGGTCTGTACACTCACCTCTCTTTTGGACTTAGGCAAAGTCAAGGATCTTCCTTTCTGAGGGGCAGAACAGCAACTGGAAAAAGGGTTCACAGCTCGCGGTGAGGGATTGATGTGGGCCTGGTAAAAGAGGCTGTGGGCATTTGCTCATCTCTTTTGCAAGTGGGTGATATTCTCGCCTCCACTGGTCGGGTAGCTGGCAGGAATTTCAAGGCTGCAAGTTTTACTTTGCTGATATTCTACTCTTGACATCTGCATTCCTTTTCTTTCCCTTCACCCGTCCCCCAGGACTGCTTCAGCAGTTTCTCTTCTGGCTCCTTCTTTGAACTGGATGGACGTCCGTATTGTGAGCTCCATTACCATCAGCGCCGGGGAACACTCTGCCACGGTTGCGGACAGCCCATCACTGGCCGCTGCATCAGTGCCATGGGCCACAAGTTCCATCCCGAGCACTTCGTCTGTGCCTTCTGCCTGACACAGCTGTCAAAGGGCATCTTCAGGGAGCAGGATGACAAGACCTATTGTCAGGCCTGCTTCACGAAACTCTTCCCACTGTAATCTCAGCTGAACCCACAGTCTCTGCAGATCCCCTACAAAATTTAAACCAGGAGGGGAAGGAGTATACTTTGTTGTTACTGCTCTTCAGCTCAGTGGGCATATAGGGGAAGTAAAGGTGATGAACTTCTAATTGTTACATGCCTAGGCTTGTAGTCTTAGGTTTTACATTTCTAGTCTTATTTTTTTTCCTTGGTCAAGTATCTGGGTTTAGATCTAGGTCCTGCTTCTAGAACCTCTGCAGCTGCATCTTCCACATGTGCACATTCATTCCACCACCAGTTTTCTCAGCTTTCTCCCGTTTTCACTCCTGCCTTGGCCCTCGTCACTGGGCTTTTTCACGCCTCCCTCATTTCCCCTTGACTCACTTTCCCATGACCAATGCATTATCCTCACTGTCAGGAGTCCTAAGGCCCCTCTGAAGCTCTCTGCGTCTCTCTTCAGTGTACTCCTTCTCTATTTCAAGAGGAAGTAGATTTTAACTGGACTACTTTGAGTACTGACATCATTGATAAATAAAACAGCTTTTAGTTTTAACGTCTTACTGCTGTGTTTGGAGATAAACTGCTTCCTGTGTTATATACTCAACACTCTGTGCTGTTAAATCCATATCCTATCTCTTGTTTACTTCCATACAATAGGCACTTTTTCTTAATCAAAAGAAATTGAATGGAGGGACTCCTGTTCACTAACTTTTCTCTTAGTTTGGGCCCATAACATACATTTTATTTTATTTTTTGCACTGACATGATTGAATCATCTTAAAAGGTGGCAAAGCCCCTTAAAATTGTTTTCATCACTTTGTTTACCCAAAGTGAAAAATCAGATCTCTGCTAGACACTTGAAAATTCATATTTGTATGCATTTCTACAAACTCATTAAATTGTGTATATTAAATAAGTCCAGTTTTTTTGTATACCAGTTATATCTCAATAAAGCTGTTTTTTTAAAAACACACATTTTTCTCAACTTCATAATTATCTCAAAAAGACAAGGTGGCTGTTTCATCTCTAATGAAAGTTGCTATAAAGGATCATCTGATAATTTCCAGTTTGGATTAGGAAATCTAAGCCCCAAGAAAATCCCCATTTAATTACTTGTTCCTCTGCAATACATCATACGTATATTTGTAGAAAAGCTCGTTAGTTATTGATGAGTCTGCCTTTCTCATGTCCTATCTCAAGCCTCAGAAGGAATCCTGGTTCCTCAAAAGAGGTATTGATAAGATCTGCACTATGCCTTTCTTACCATGGTTTTAAAATAATTGTGTGATTATTTATTAAAAAAAAAACAGTTTAAGGTACTGAGGAAAATCCTTTACCAGAGTTATTTTATTTTATTTTATTTTATTTTATTTTTTTAAAAGATTTTATTTATTTATTTGACAGAGAGAGATCACAAGTAGGCAGAGAGGCAGGCAGAGAGAGAGAGAGGGAAGCAGGCTCCCTGCTGAGCAGAGAGCCCGATGCGGGACTCGATCCCAGGACCCTGAGATCATGACCTGAGCCAAAGGCAGCAGCTTAACCCACTGAGCCACCCAGGCGCCCAACCAGAGTTATTTTAAAAAATAGGACCAATTTAATGTCTTTAGACTGGTATGGGAACAGGCTTCTTAGAGAATGATTCTTGTTAAACTTGGTCACATCTGTCTCCTCTGTGGGGTCGTATCATAATGGGGTTTTGAGAATTACAAGGAGGTAACAGTTAACAGGAACTTCAACATATCCAAGCTACGTGGGAGTTTCACGCACGGAGCCATCGGGCCTCCTGCCCTGTTCGGTTGAGACCAGACCAAGCAGAGTATTCATTCTTCCAAACATCCTTCTTACAGTAGCTGCGATCTGTGATGTCACGTGCAGGTGCCAACAGGACCGTGTTCACGGCTGCCTTGGCACTTCGGCAACGTATGCTCGAGGTTTTAGCCCTTAAGGAAGAATGTTCAGGTGCTAACACTTTTCTTTCTTAATGATTGGCTATTTCGAGATATTGGTAGAATCTATATATTTAAGAAGTCAGAGAAAAGGCAGTGCTGACCAGGTGCAACTAAGAAGTGAAGACTTTTTCACCTTACGATGAATGTAAGTGGTATTATTTGCTCATGAAGAGATGCTGCATTCAGGGCGTTTTAGCAGCTAGGAAACCATTCACAAGAAGGTTTCCTTGGGAAATAAAAACCAACCAACCAACCAAACAAAAAACAAGAGAAATCCTGTTACACAAACTGGTCATCTACCTATTCACTCTTGGTTTAAAAAACAAAATCTATCTTGAAAGAATGGGGCTTTTCTACCAGTGAGCACTAGATATCTGTACCTGTATCTATGTCCACATATATGGGTATCTCAAAGAAAAACTTCTCAATTCATGTGGCCAGTTATTCTTTGGGATAAGGATAGAGTCCTTCAAGGTGAAGGACGACAATTATTTTTCCATACAAGTTGTAGCAGTACTTCCGTGGTGGTCGGCTGGCCACCCTCCGCATGCTGTCTCTCTCATGACCAGTAGAGGGAGGAAGAGCCCTTTTCTCCAGCTTTGCAAGTGAAGGTCCTGAGATTTATCCTCACTCCAAAGTAGCTTAGATCATTACTCACCAGGAATTTTTACTGGGAGATTGGATTATGCAGCTTGGCTTAAGACAAACCAGACCATTCCTAGAGTTAGGGGCAGGGCTAAGTTCCTGAAAACACAAGGGCTGTGTGGAGGAGATGAGAATACTTTAAAAATCTGGGTACAGGTGAGGAGGGGGTAAAGAATCTCAAATTTGCAGGACTATATATTCAAAAGCAAAAACATTAAAGCATTTCGGAGTTTCAAGGTAATACAGAAGGTAAGCAAGCAGATATTTCTAGTGCGCCGAGGGAACATGTCAGAACTTAACAGAAGTCCAAAACAGAGGAGAGCCAGGAATGATGGTGGCATGAAGACTGGGGGGCAGAAGCACAGGCCTTCGCTGGGACCCTAGAGACACAGCATTAAGAAGCATCAAAAGCAGGCTTAGTCTTGGAATCCAAAGAGGGAGCTCTTCTGGCTGAAATAAAGATGAGAAGGAGGAACAACTTTCTTTAGGGGCAATTGTCTTGGGCATGAGCAGGTGCCTACTAAGGGCAGTGGTGGCAGCCACTCACACACGGTGCTGAAAAAGGGACGACCTACCCCCTAAATACTGTGGAGGCTGTGTTACCAGGCAGAACTCACCATCAGGGCAGCACATGAGAACCCAGAGCTCAAAGGAGAAGTGGAAATCTACTGGGATCCACTGGATGAGAAAGAGAGAAATCTCAGATAAGAGCTGGGGCTTGAGTTGTGCTTGTTACAAATTTATAACTTTGCCAGGCGGCAGCAATGTCTCAAATTTATTCTGTAAGAAAGGAGACACTTTATGTAAGAGCTTTCTCCTTCCTAGATATGGTAAACACATGGTACCTAAATTAATTTTCTGTGGGAAGATATGTCCTAACTGCATTTAGGTTCACAGATCATGGATTCTGGACAATTGAATAGACCTGCTGGCATCCTGCTGAGCGATTCTTCTTACCTCCTATTTTGAATATCACCACATCTCACCAAATACTGTATCTTTTTTTTTTTTATTCTGAAGTGTTATTTATTTATTTTTTTTTCAGCATAACAGTATTCATTATTTTTGCACCACACCCAGTGCTCCATGCAATCTGTGCCCTCCACAATACCCACCACCTGGTGCCCCCAACCTCCCACCCCCCACCCCTTCAAAATTCCCAGATCGTTTTTCAGAGTCCATAGTCTCTCATGGTTCACCTCCCCTTCCAATTTCCCTCAACTCCCCTCTCCTCTCCATCTCCCCTTGTCCTCCATGCTATCAAATACTGTATCTTACTAGCAGGAACATTTTGGCCTGGGATAACTACTGCAATTCCACTGAGACGATATCTCAGGTCACAGGTGCGGATGATGATATCTCAGGTCACAGGTGCGGATGGGGCAACTTCTATAGCTCAGCATGAGCAGACCAGGGAATCAAAGAGGACTTCACTTCCTTTGAACCTGACTTAAAGTATGAAAACTCAAGTTAATTAAACCTAAGTTATGTCCTATGACTGGACATAATCGAGGATGTGAAATTGAATGGGAGTACCACAGGCTCCCATCTTCAGCCCAGGTGGTTGGGTGGGGCTGTCCATCCCTTAGTTTCTGGGATGGACATACATCTCAGGCCTGACCAGTAAGTGTGCTTTGTTCTTCTGGACCAAGGTGATTGGATCAAGAGTAGTCATGTGACCCAAACAAATCTAACTAGATTTCTCCCAGGACCTTTGCTGGGTTTATTGGGAAAGAGGTATTCTCATTTGGTTGAGATTCTGGTGGTGACCATAATAAAATCCTATTGTTGTCGAGATATCTCTTTGGTGACATATAGGGAGTCTACCTGAGAGAAGCCAACATTGAGAAAAGAATTGCTGAGTCATGAAGATGTCATATCTCGGGGCACCTACGTAGCTCAGTTGGTTGAGTGTTGGGCTCAGGTCACAATCTCAGGGTTGTAAAGTCAAGCCCCAAGTCAGACTCCATGCTCAGTGGGGAGTCTGCTTGGGATTCTCTCTCTCCCCTCCCCTCCCTGCCCCAGTTCTCTCTCTCAAATAAATAGTAAATCTTAAAAAAGGAAAAGGTCATGTCTTCTTTTTCTTGAGCCACTCAATCCTACCATAACAATATCTTAACCACAGACTGGGAAGTTATGTGAGCAAATAAGTCCTCTTTTTTGCTTAAACTGATTTGAGTTGGAATACTGTGACCAAAGAACCGTGTAAGCAGATTAGACATATTCTCTCCTTTATAGACATAGAGTCTTGTGAAAGAATGGATCAATGAATGAAGAAACCCACCAGTGGCAGGGTATGTACACTGCATGTCACCGTGCAAAACTACTAGACAAGCATCACATCTTCTCAATGCTTTTTACATGAGAGCACAAGGAAACACTTCTTATTTTAAGTCTGAGGCACCCTGTGGATAGCTGTATATGGAAAATACAAACTTCTTGTTCCTGTCCAAGTGGTTAGTAAAGCTGAGTAATGCTTATCAGCATCTCTAAGGGGAAGGAGGGAGAAGAGGGTGCTGTCATTCTCTATGCAAAAATGTGTTGGAAATGATGTTAAATGTGCAGCTTTATCTAGTGCTCATCCATAGAAAACTATCATAGCTTTAATGTTACTATAAGGCTGTGTATTTATCAGGAAAGGAGTTTTAGAAAAATCTTGATGTTTTACTTACAAACAAAAAAAAATAGAAAATTTTAAGAGAATTGGATTTACCTTTATCCTGAAACTTGGTACTTGACAAAAATTGGGTTTACAAGAGGTTGAGGAAGAGAAAAAAGACATTTATAGTGATTCTGAGAGGAGATCTTAGGACACTTTTCAGTGCTTCAGAGGTTGAGGGTGACGATTTTCATTATGTTCAATGACACTTGGAAAACATGACTTTCCCTCTCCAGGTGCTCTTGCCTTTTCAGACATGAGTCAAAGAAAAATTGGAGGCTCAAAAATAAAGTGAGGAGCTTAGAAGGAGAGACATTTTCCTAAAATAATCTGAAAAATTTGAACGGCAGGGAAAGTGGGAGGGGAGAAAATTATAGGATATGTAAGGGAACTTGTGAGTTAAGCAAGGTGAAATTTCTAGAGCTTTCAGCAAAGGAAGAAACATGGCTAAGATAAAGGTGACATATAACACACTCTCTGTGAGGTAGAGAAAGGCAGGGGGTGTGGGGGGAGCGGGTTGTCTGTCACTCACTTCATCCCCTTATACAAACTGTCAGGGGAAGCTATTACTTATTCTGGAGTGTCTCTGAGTTTGGGTTTTCTAGAAGTGGACCCTGAGGGTAGGATTTGTGTGTAATAGTCTACTGAGGCGGGGGTGTGTGTCTCTGGATATATAGGTAGGAGAGAGGGGAAAATGAGACAGCAAGAAGAAGCAGTCCAGGTCAGTGTGCACTGATGAACATGTTACTGCTGTGTGCGAGAAGATGGAGCTCAGGATTCTTGAGGCTCTCTGGAATTTATTGTAGGACCCATGGGATGTCAACCAGTGCCACTACCCCACCTCTGTGTCCTCTAGCCTGCCCCACTTTGTAAGCCAGACATGTTTCTGTGGCCAAAGAAAGCCCCTCATCTAAGTCACAGGTGCTTGAAACCTTTCCAAGAACATCAGTGTGCACCAAGCAGCCAATGCCAACTGATATGGGGTGGGGGGCTGGGGTGGGGGTGGGGGACTCACAGCGTCTGTTGGGGAAGTTACGAAGGGGTCAGCATATGAGCAAATACTCATCAGATAGTTTTTCCAATCGCTGATAATCATAATACTTTGAAACAATACTTTTGTTTACAAAGCTTTAAAATGCTCCCAGCTCTGTAAAGCTTAATGAATTTCATCTAGTGTAGCAAATGGTAGAGGGGATTGAGAAGGAGAGGGGGCAAGAATTATGATTTCCAATTTACCTTTGGAGAAGATGATCAATTACGCAAATAGGCCCAAATCACTCAATTTTAATGATAACACTAGAACCGGACCAAAGTGTGCCTCGTCTTTGCCTAGGACACTGGCTCTTAGGCTGAGGCTCTGCATCAAAGCTGGTCTCAGAAACATGGCCTGGGCGGTACATTTTCAGGAGACAAGTGAGGGCACCAGGGCAGGAAAGTGAGCCACTGCTGCCACTTTTGGTTATAGTATCAAGAAGAGTAGCTTTGGCATCAGACAAATCAAAGTTCCAATGTTGAGTCTTCTACTTAGCAATGTGCGTTAACCTTGGTTAAGCCACTTATCTTCTCCAAATCTGTTTCCTAATAGGCTAAATGTGGGGAATAATTCCTCCCACGTGGGTTTGCTGTGAGGATTAACCAAGATAATAAGTGGAAAAAGGGGCTTTGTAAACCACCCCAAACCATACATAAAAGGCATCAACAAAAGAGTCCAAGAGCTACACGAAGTCAACATCACTTCCATCTCTGGCATTGCCATGGAGACTGAAACCATGGCAGGCTTTTCGTTGTTTCTGTATGATTTTAGAAATCTTTTTTAAGGCTCAGGATGAAAGCTGATAGAATTTAAGTGCTGAGAGATTAGAAGAGCTTGAATTTGAGCCCATAATCTTTCTTTGCAGCAACATATTGACAAAGCAACGCTCACAAGTGAGTGATTTCCATGGTGCAGGAAATCCATCCTGTTAGCGGCTCGCCACAGACAGAAAACAGCAAACCAGGGTTAAGGAAACAGAGCCACAGGGAGGAAGTTTGGGAACCTACCAGTATTATGATTTTCATTGCCTGTCAGTGGCCTAATCATAATTCAAGGGAAATACCCAGGAAAATCCTTATCATCATTACTTGTATCAGTCTCCTGGGGCTACCGTGACAAAACACCAGACGAGGTGGCTTAAACAATAGAAATGTGTTTTCTCACAGTTCTGGATGTGGAAAGCCCAAGATCAAGGGGTCAGTAGGTTTGGTTTCTCCTGAGGCCACTTTCTCGCTGTGTCCTCACATGGCCTTTTTGCTTCATGCTTCCCTAGTATCCCTTCCTCTTCTTGTAAGGACACCAGTCCTATTGGATCGGCTCTCCACCCTCTGACTTCATTTAACCTTAGTGACCCCTTTAAAGACACCTTCTCCAAACACAGACACATTGGGGTTTACGGCTTTAACACAGGAATTTTGTGGGGACATAACTCAGCCCAAAACATGATTTCAAAGAACACAGTGGCAAAGATACAATTCTACATGCTTTCTGATGACCAGATAGGTGGTGTCACTCTGTTAGCTAATCCTAAATTCACCAATGGCAAATTTTGGTCTTTTTTTTTTTTTTTTTTTTTTAAAGAGACACCTTATTCTATCCACAGGTGATAAAATCCCAGAGCCACCCACAGGCAGGTGAATACAGACCTGTTAAATATTTAATATTATCAAGCTTCTGTGACTGGAGCGTGGTTTTGAGGCTGGTGACCACAGGGTCTGTCTGGATGAGGGCAGGATCTTGCCTGGCATGAAACGCCACCATTTCTGTCTTCACTTCCAGAAGCTTCCTTTCACTCAGTGGACACAATTTTTTCACTCTGCTTCTTTCTAGGTTGCACTCAAATCCGTTCAGATTTTCATTGCTTTATCCACTACTTATTCCTTTAACAGATGCAGTTCCCGTTTTATTTTCTCACTTTCTGCTCTGAGGGATGAAAATTCATTCTTTTCCAAAAGAACTGCTCCCTTTTCCCCATGACCACCCTAAGAGGTTTTTTGCCGAAGAGTGATCTCAGCTGCATCTTGGTGACCAATCTTTGAAATGATATTCCTGTTGGCCTCTGTGGTCTTGACCAACATACATACAGGATATAATGATTTCTGCTTGTGTGGTAATCCTGTTTTCTTTGAGTTAACACAAGAAGTCATGGTTCGCTGAGGACGACCTTGGGATGTGGGTCTTGCCTTCGGGTGTGGGTTTCCATCCAGCTCTGCTGCCCACTCATTCTGTTACCTCCTGTGGCATCGCTTGAGTTTTGACCATTTGTTCAATCATTCCGTGAACACGAACATCTCTTTTGAGATGTTTTATGGAAGAGAAAGTTGCATTAGAGAAGAAGCTGTGAGGGTAACCGGAGTGGAGAAGTGTTTCCTGGATGTTTGTGTGCTGAGAGGATGGGGATTGTGGCCATGGGGATGCTGGAGCTTAAGGTGAAGATTAAGATGGTTGTGAAGACTTAGGATGAAAATTTGATTAAATCAGGTTCTGAAGGAGACAGATGAGGTGGAGGCAAGATCCCAGATGAGAGCATTATCCTTAGGAATGAAGACGGCCCATCTTCTATGTGCTTATATATGCAAATGTGCTGTGATACAGAGGCTGGAGGTTGCTTTCCTTTTCAAAGATGGGAAATATATTTCACAGTACCAATTTACACTGTTCCTTTTTATTTTTCACTAACAAAAAAGCCTTCAAGGTTTACAAACTTACAAAGAGATAATTTTCCATTTTTATCCTTCCCCCCCTTTTTAAAGTAGGGTCCATGTCTAATGTGGGGCTTGAACTTGTGACCCTGAGATCAAGAGTCTCATTCTTTACCTACTGAGCCAGCCAGGTGCCCCTTTCTATTTTTTTTTAAAGATTTTATTTATTTATTTGACAGACAAAGATTACAAGTAGGCAGAGAGGCAGGCAGAGAGAGAAGAGGAAGTAGGCTCCCTGCGGAGCAGAGAGCCCGATGTGGGGCTCCATCCCAGAACCCTCAGATCATGACCCGAGCAGAAAGCAGAGGCTTTAACCCACTGAGCCACCCAGGCGCCCCGCCCCTTTCTATTTTTATTCCTAATGAGAATCACACAGTCCTTTTAAAAAACTACCATGTTTGGTGAGTTAAGAACAAATACATTTTTCTTTTTCTTTTTTTTTTTTAAAGATTTTTATTTATTTGACAGATCACAAGTAGGCACAGAGGCAGGCAGAGAGAGAGAGGAGGAGGAGGCAGGTTCCCTGCTGAGCAGAGAGCCCGATGTGAGGCTCGATCCCAGGACCCTGGGATCATGACCTGAGCCGAAGGCAGAGGCTTTAACCACTGAGCCACCCAGGCGCCCCACAAATACATTTTTCATAAGTGAGCTCCTCAAGTGACATTTCTGTGTCTAGATCTCTTATCCAATTTACTAAACAGAGAATCCAATGGGATTTACATAATTCAGTAGGCCCACACTGTCTAGGCACTGTTCTAGGTTCCAGAAGGTAGCCTAAGAAGAGTAAGACAGACTCTCTCTTCTCAGGGAGCTTACATTCTCTTGGTGGCACATTCAGTCCTAATATGAACTTGTCCACACAGGATAATTTCTTCTCTAACGAAAAGGTTGTGAAAGACACAGAGACGTGGGATGGGAGAAGTGAAAGCAGAAAACTTCCTTGACTTACAGTAGGGTTATGTCTGGATAAACCCATCTTAAGTTGAAAATATAGTAAATGTATGAAATACACTGAACCTACCAAAGATCACCGCTTCGCCTAGCCTCCCTTACCTGTGCTCAGACTTTAGCCCCAAGTTGAGCCAATCATCTTACACAAAGCCTACCTTATAATAAAAGTGTTGCTGCTCTCATGTAATGTGTTGAATTCTGTACTGAGAGTGGAAGATGGGAGGGTTGTGTGGGTAGAGAATGGTTGTGGGTGTATTGGTGGTTGACACTTGTGATGGCAGGGCTGACCGGGAGCTGCAACTTTCTGCCCCAACCCCACATCCTGAGAGAGGATTGTAGTGCATATCACTGGCCCCGGGAAAAGATTAACATTTCAAATTCGAAGTACACCTTCAACTGAACGTGTATCACTTTCACATGGTCATGAAGTAAAAAAAAAAATCATAAATTGAGCCATCATAAGTTGGGGACTGTCTGACTTCTGGGTAAGGAAACAAAAGGAGAAAGAAAATGTACAGAACTGAATATTATAAGGCACTTTGAGGAAGTGTTATAAATAGAAGGCCACACAGATTTTCCACCATCGCAGAGAAAAAGTTCATGGTGGAGATGGCTTTAATTTGAACCTGTAAGTGAAAGAGAGAAAACTGAACATCTCAACCTGAGGGAAAAGCACGAAGTAAGGCAAAGGTGGAAATGTGCTGGGAGGTGGAGAAAGGAAACTGTCTATTGAGGATCACCTTTGGGCCACACGCTGTGGTAGCCAATTTGGGGTTTGTGAGGATAAAAGGTAGAATACACAGTAGTTATGAATCAAGCTGGAAAGGTTGGTTGGGTCTAGTTTGCTTTGAATGTCAGGTGGCAGAGGCTGTCCATTATCTTTTTGGTAGCAGGTGAGCCATCATGGTTTTGAACATGGTGGATTGAAGAGAGTGGGAAGCAGCAGGGGGTTGGCGGGGGTGGGGGGAGGGGCTGGCCATGCAGGAGCTGGGAGCTGCAGAGCATTAACCCCCAAGAATGGGGCCCTTCTTAGCACAGGGCCCTGCATGACTGCACTGGATGTGTGTCTGTGAAGCGGGCTCTGGAGCGACCTTTAAGAATATTGTTTCAGGGCACCTGGGTGGCTCAGTGGGTTAAGCCTCTGCCTTCGGCTCAAGTCACGATCTCAGGGTCCTGGGATCGAGCACTGCATCCGGCTCTCTGCTTGGCGGGGAGCCTGCTTCCCTCCTCTCTCTCTGCCTGCCTCTCTGCCTACTTGTCCTCCCTCTCTGTGTGTCAGATAAATAAATAAATAAAATCTTAAAAAAAAAAAGAATATCGTTTCAGTGGAAGGGGTGGGTTAGTGGAGGCTACAGTGGGAGGACAGAATGGAAGATGAGGTTAGACAACCCTTGATAATTTTGATGGTAGAGGCCCTGGGATAGCCCTGGGTATGTTAGGGTGGGAGAAAGCCTTTTGAGAGTTCTGGGGGAAGTGATGGATGACTTGGGCATGTTTGTGGACCAATAAGATGGGAGCGAGTACGGGAGGGCATAGAGAATGGGCATTAATGGATGTAGTGAGATCTCACAAAAGGAAGTGGAGGCAGGATCAACAGTATGTGAGTGGCGGGAACCACCTGAGAAGAGAGGAATGAAGCTTTAAGCAAGGAAGGCAGAAGGAGACAGGATGGAATCAAGGTGTGGCCAAGGAGAAGCTAACATCAGAGGGCCCTCAGTAAAGGAGGGGGAGATGTCATCCTCAGAGAACGTTGGTACCTGAGTGGGGCTCAGGAACGCCTGTGGAGTCAATGGATGCACATGAGCCTGCAGTCTTAGAGCCCTGGGTTTCCTTGATGCTGCTAATCAGCAGCTCGGGCTTTAGGCAGATCACTTCACCTCTGTGAGTCTGTTTATTCCTGGAGAAAATTAGATGTTTCCAAAATAACACACATTTATACGGTGCTTAGTATTCTGAGTACTTTGCATCCATTAACTTAATTAATTCTCACAACAACCCTGTAATGAGAAAGCGACGAATGGAGAGGCTAACTGACTTTATGAGCCTTCCAGGCATTAGTGGGGAGAGCTGGGATTCGAACCCACACGGCAGTGTCTTGTGTACCATGCACCCAGTGATCTCTGAGTTCGTCAAAGGTGCTGATATATGCTGTGTCCATGAAATTAACTTTTTAGCCAGACTAGTAGCTTCTTGATTCTAACTTAATGAAGACCAGTTAGTTCTCTTCCTTCCCATCCAGCACCACTAGGGTTGGCTCAGCACACAGAAGGCATAAAATGGTCGCGAGGTGGCAGCATTAACTCAAAGATGGATAGAGAGACACCACGGTCTGGGCTTGAACTAGCCCCCAACTCAGAATCAGCCCCTTTCTTGCCCTTCATTTTTCTGAAACCCTAGGGTATAACTACTTGGATGTGAAGTCACTATTTAGACTTGTGAGGAAACCAACTGTTGAAGGAGCCAGAGAAGTCAAAGCCGAAGTATTCCCTGGAACTCAAGGGTCTTCCAGAGGGAAAATGAAGAAGGCACGTCCAGTGCTGTGAGAAGCTGATGAGACGCAGAGATCACGTATCTGAGGTAAGCGGCACATTCTAGGTCTCTCAATCACCGCTACCCAGGACCATTCCACTTCACCATGTTAATAGTCTTCATTTTCAGCTATGTAATTTTTAAAAATATTAAACACTGATAAAAGAGAATATTAAATTATTTTATAGAGCCAGGTGTTTTGGCTAGGTTGTCCCAGTTGTTAGTTTTGGTCCTAGAAGTGAAGTTTTCTCTGTTTTCCTCCTCCCCACTTCTGTCTTCTCTTCCATTTCTTCTCCTTCCTTTTCTCTTCCTCTCCCTCCTCTTCCTCCTCCTCCTCACTCTCCCCTTCCTCCCCCTTCTTTCTTGTCCTCCTTTCCCTCCTTTCTCTCCACCCCCCTCTTCCCCATCTTTCCCTTCCTCCCCCTCTTCCTCCTTGTCCTCCTTGTCCTCCCTTTCTCCCTCTTCTCCCCCCTGTTGGGCTCCATCTCCTCCTCCTTCTTGCTCTTCTTCTTTCTTCTCTATCTTTTCCATCTCTCCCTCTTCCTCTCTTTTCCCCTTGGTTGCTGCATTGATCAAATAAAATAATGAGGAGGACATCTAGTCTTCAGAGTTGGATGTGTGGGTCAGGAGATTAGAGGTTACATAATTCCAAGAGTGGTGCAAAAACTCCTTGGTCTAATTTGACTTAACTTGCCACCTATTTGGACCCTCCCTTCCTTCCTTCCTTCCTTCCTTCCTTCCTTCCTTCCTTCCTTCCTTTCTTTCTTTCTTTCTTTCTTTCTTTCTTTCTTTCTTTCTTTCTTTCTTTCCCTCTTTCTTCTTTCTTTTTGTCTTTCTCTTTCTTTCTTTCTCTTCCTCTTTCTTTCTCTCATTTCTTTCTTTCTATTAATAAAAAAATTTTTTTAACTGTTCTAGCAGGAAATTTTTCCATGAAAGAATTTTCATGGAAAAAAAAAAGTAAATAAGCTTTGCAGATGTAGCCGACTTTACTGGAACAGGCATTTGTGAGACCCTATGAGAAATAGGACTTTTTCCCAGATTCTGAGAACATCCCCGCTCTTCCATACTGACCCCCACAGGAGCTGTACAGCATAGTGTAAAAGCACAGAGACTCTGAGTCCAACAGACTTGAGCATGTTCTCACTGGAACTGTAAGACCCTCCAGGTTTGTCTGATATATTCTGGTTCAAAAACCAGTCATTTCTCCAAGGAGCCCAGGTTCCTTCTCTTAGAAAACATGATTAGAAAACAAGGCCTGGACACCAGGCAGAAGTTTTCATATCTGTAAAATTGGAAAGGAAATGCATTTCTTATAGATGTGTGTGAACTTTCAGTGAAAAACATACATATGTAACAACGGCCTGAATCATAGGAAGCACCAATTATCTGAAAATCCAGGAGGTGCTGTAATAGAATCCTTCACTTCCTATAAGCTGCATGTGAAAGCTCTTGAAAACCAGATTGATTGGGGGGAAAAATATTCCTGAAAGAAAGCTCCTCGGAACTCAATTCTTCAATCCAAGCTGAGTTTAGGTAAAGTCGGGGATTCTGATGTTTACCATCTGTATTTGGCATTTAAAAAGTTCTCCCCATTTAGTCTTGGAGATGGAGCCAAATCCCAGTGCCCACAAGAAATCTGCAGGCTGAAGTAGGGACAGTTGGACCTTCCAGCTCCTTTGAGGACATTTTTGGTGGAACTTGAGATCAATAATTTTCACCTGTGCTTGAAGAACTGGGGCTCCCCCTGGGCCTGAAGCCTCTTCCATCTTATGCCAATGTTTCATTCCCCCAGGAAAGTGGTGTTTTGATTGCTTGTGTGCATGACACTAAGCCCCGGGTTGGGATTGAGACCTTGGGGAACACCCCTCCAGAGGATCCCCAATCTGCCTGACTGCCAGCTCCTGCTTGGCCCCCGTCCCCCCCCCCCCCAGTTTGGGATGACTCACTTGGGTTCGGAAAGAAACTAAAACCAGCCCAACTGCCTTTACACTTTTACCATGTAGCCTGAGGAAATCTTTTACTATTTGAAATCTGAGGTTCTCAGAGACGAAACAGCTTTGCTTTTCCATTTCATATTCAAAAAGTCTGGTACTTGAAGGCAGTTAGTTCTGAAGTGAGATCTCATAATTCCCCAGGAACCAGGTATGTTTTCCCTGACCTTTTCTAAAGCAGCATTCTTCACGCTGGGAGTGAAAATAATGGGTTTGTTTAGGAGAAAAGGGCTCAGAAGTAGGTATAAAAAATGACTCAATTCTATTTTCTTATCCTCCTCTGCCACAGCTTATAAAAAATGGAGCCGGAGTGAGCCTCCCATAGGTAATTTTGGCTCACCTTGTCTTAAACAGGAACTGACTTAGTCATTGCCAGATAGAATGCAGATACCATTTGGTGTTAATAAAACCCAGAAGCCATGTTTGTATGACTGACAAACAGTTTAACAGAAAAAGAATTAATTGGTTTGTATTGAGGAACCACCATAGACCACATAGTGACTGGATTTTTCCATAGCTGATCTTACTGAATCCTTCATTGATAGAGGGAACATGACTTGCCTATGGTTGCCCAGATAGTAAACAATAAAACTATTATTCTTTTTTAAAAAAAAATTATTTATTTATTTGACAGAGAGAGAGACAGCGAGAGAGGGAATACAAGCAGGGAGAGTGGGAAAGGGAGAAGCAGGCTTCCCGCTGAGCAGGAAGGGCTGAGCAGGGAGCCTGATGTGGTACTTGATCCCAGGACCCTGGGATCATGAACTTAGCCGAAGGCTAAGTGACTGAGCCATCCAGGTGCCCCTAAAACTATTATTCTAACTCAATTATTGAGCTTCTAGTCCATTCATTCATTCAACAAATATATGAGTGTACCATGTGCCAGGCACCAGTCTAGATGGAGAATAATGATGTACAGAACAGTGACAGACCTTGTCTCTTTCTTCGTGAAATCCAGTCCAGTCCTTTTCCATTGAGAACCTTCTTTGGAACTCCCCAAATGGGATGTGATGGTCAGGGGTAGGTCTTCAAACCCCTCTAGAAACAACTGTGATGAAACTTTTATTTCCAGACTCTCTATCTTGGTGATATAAGCTTCTGAAATTCCTTAAGTCTTAATGTTTTTCAGTTTTCAACACATTTTCTTATTTCTTAAATAAAGCGGTCTATCCCATAGTATCTTCAAATATTTAAAAATATCATTATTCTTTCAAGGCTCCTTCTGATATCTACTTTAGGCCTTTTCAGGACTTGAGAAAGAGAAATACAGTGGCAGGAACACCATGGGGTTTGGATTCTGGCCTTGAAACCCTGCAGAGATGGCATTGGGCAAAAGAAACCTTCAGATTTCTCTTTGCTGCTCTGGATCCAGACACATTCATCAACAGTGACTGTGATGCATAATGGAAAGGGTTGTCCATCTTGAGAACACAGAAAATGCCTCAAATATTAATTGCTAACATATGAAGTTGGCCATCCGGCACAGCTCAGTAGAGGGAGTGTGTGATAACTCTAGCTTAATTGAATATAATTGAGGGGTCAGTTCTACCCAAGGAAATTGATCAAGCAAACATTTTGAGAAGGTGTTTTGGAATAGAATTCAGGATCCAAGCTGTCAGCTGCCTTTCATTCTTGGACTTTTCCCAGGTTGTTTATCCTCTCTTGGGTTGGGGAAGAGGTCGGTTTATGAGATATGAGGGTGACGTTCTTGTTAGTCAAAGGATCCCAGTACTTAATAAGTGGTTGTCCCTTCCTGGTCTCCCCCCCACCAAAGATCAGCAATATTTAGTTGGTGCTCCATACCTTGAACTAGCCACTTGATCTCCCCAAGTCTTAGTTTCTTAGTATATATATTTATACATAGATATAGGCATTTATATGTGTGTGTGTGTGTGTGTGTGTGCACTGTAAGATGTATAGTATATGTGACTGATGGAATTGTGGTTAAATGTAGAACTGATCAATAGAGTTTATGAATTCTAGAAGAGTGGTTCTCAAGTGAGGACATTGTTGCTCCCCCCACCCCCCGCCTCCAGGGAACATTTGAGACATTTGGGAGTGTTTGGAGACATTGTTGGTTGTCACAACCAGTGGGTAGAGGTCAGAGATACTGCTCAACGTCCAGCACTTCATAGGACAGTCCTCCCACCCGCCGGCAACCTCCTCCCACCAGCAACTAAAGAACTGTTCAGTCCATAAGGTCAATAGTGCCCAGGTTGAGAACTCCTGCTCTGGGGCATTGCATAAATACTGCAATTAAGTAATTATGTGATCAAGGGGACATCACATATCTCAGTTTTTAATACATAAGATCAAGAAATTGCCTATCATAGATGACAGGATACTGTAACTGTGAAATTACAGGGAACAAGCACATGCCAAAAGTCAAGAGGAAAAAAAAAAAATCAAAGGGCTGGATCAATGTAATGGAAAGAGCACCAGTTTGGAAAGTTAGCTGGTACATTACAGGATGGGAATCTATCAATAAGCAAAAGAGGCTGAAAAAGATACAATTGTAGGATTTATCCTGAGGAAAAACAAAGGAAGGAGGAGTCCTGTGCAGGGGTATTCAATGGAACGTTGTTTGTAAAGGGGAAACACTGGAAAGTAAGGAGTGGAAGAGGGATGCTGGTTTGTGTCTAGTAGGGTTTCACTGGCTGGCTGAGCCCGTTCTTGTGACACCAGCACAGCACTGGTGCGTGAAACCCTCGCCCAATAGGGCAGGCTTGGTGGTCTCCTTGTTTGATGCTGTAAGAAAGGCTCCTCATGGTGAGCATAGGATATTGTACAGAATTGTTGAATTACTATGGTGTACTCCTGAAACTGGTATATTAACTATACCTCCCCCCCTACAAAAAAGACTCCTCAATCTGATGACCGCAGCTGCTTTCCAAGTAAGCCAAGGTCAAGCACAGTTGAGACATTTCCCCCTTCTCATCCCTGTTTCTCCCTTCTTCTCCTTCCTCCATACTTTCTCTGTCTCCCTTGTCTGAGCCCTTCCTCTGCTCTACTTCCAGGGACAGGAAAAGGGCAAAATGGCCTCATGCTCAGGGAAAATAAAAAACAGCGAGAGAGACAGTGCATTCGAACATGGACACAAGCCCTTCTCCAGGTCTGCTGGCTCCATTTGCACTGTTGTTTCTGAATATTTTTCATACCACAAGTCTAAGCTAACATTTTGGCAGAAAACATGGGTCCAGATAGATGAGAGAACAATAAGCAATTTGTTGTGGAGTTAGGTAGCATGAAAAATGTTTAAATACTTTGCTGTTGATGTTCTGTCCCATTCATCAAGTATTTATCTATGTGTGCCAAGGGGCCACAGTAGACTGGGTAGGCCAGAGCCTGTGAAGACAAAGTTCCCAAGAGGCTTTGAGCAAGTCATGGAACTGGGTGGTTGCCCAGCTAATTGTGTGATAAGCAAGCCAAACTCTTGAGCTTTGAGAGAGCAGGAAGAGAGGACTTAATAATAGTAGCCAGCTTCAATCACAAAGATTTCTTTTTTTTTATTTATCTAAATTCAATTTAATTCACATATAGTGTAGTATTAGTTTCAGGAGTAGAATCTAGTGATTCATCACATACATACAACACGCAGTGCTCATCGCAAGTCCCCTCCTTAGTGCCCACCACCCAATTTAGCACATTCCCCACCTGCCTCCTCTCCAGCAACCCTCAGTTTGTTCCTAGAGTCAAAAGTCTCTAATGGCTTGCCTCCCTCTATGTTTTTATCTTACTTTATTTTTCCTTCCCTTCCCCTACGTTCATCTGTTTTGTTTCTTAAATTCCACATGAGTGAAATCACATGGCATTTGTCTTTCTCTGACTAACTTCTTTTGCTTAGCCTAATACCCTCTAGTTCCATCCATGTCATTGCATAGGGCGAGATTTCATTCTTTTTGACAGCTGAGTAATATTCCATTGCATATATAGGCCACATCTTCTTTATCCATATTTCTGTCCATGGACATCTGGGCTCTTTCCATAGTTTGGCTATTATGGACATTGCTGCTATAAGCTTTGGGGTGTGTGTGCCCCTTCAAATCACTATTTTTATATCCTTTGGATAAGCACCTAGTAGTACAATTGCTGAGTCATAGGGTAGTTCTATTTTTAACTTTCTGAGGAACCTCCCTACTGTTTTCCAGAGTGGCCGCACCAGCTTGCATTCCCACCAATACTGTAAGAGGGCTCCCCTTTTTCTGCATCCTCACTAACATCTGTTGTTTCCTGAGTTAATAATAAAAATTTGTGATTTCTGACAGGAGGTGAGGACATCCATATCTCCACATAAGTATGTAAATATCAATTGAATTGCTGTTGAAGAATAAAATCAGAAAGACATTAAAGGTTGTGATTAACACCTCTGGACTTAACATCAGGCAGACCCAGATTTTCATTCTGCTTCCAACACTTATTAGTTATGTGACTTTGGACAATAGTTACTACTATTACTATAATAGCTCCTCAGTCCCATCTAAAAGCTACTAGATATTAAGAGCAGAAAGTAGCCAGAAAAGGGAGAGCAAACATAAAATATACTGCAAACTGGAAATAATCTAAGAGAGAAAAATGCTCTATCTTGGAGCACTGTTTATAAAGGTGAAAAACCGGAATCAAGTGAGTGGGGTGTTATCATTATGCAGTTTCTCCTTGTGTAAAGTGAGGAAAATAATAGGATCAAACCTGAAGAATTAAATGAGTTCACTGTGAGTAAAGCCTGCATAGAGTGAGCCAGTGCTGTGATTTCTGTGATTAGTACCATTTAGTTATACGTGCATGGAAAATGTTAGGAAATCTCCTTGGAGGCTATATTCTTGGGAGTGGAATAAGAAGATGAGAAATGAGGGATTTATATTTTTTACTTCTTACTATTCTCTTTTTGACTTTTTGAAAAAGATTTTTATTTGTTTATTTTAGAGAGACAGAGGGTGTGCGAGGTGGGGTAGGAGCAGAGGGAGAGGGGAAGGGGAGGCAGACTCCTCTCTGAGTGGGGAGCCTTGAAGATGCAGGGCTTGGCTCAATCCCAGGACACTGAGATCTTGACCTGAGCCAATACCAAGAGTAGATGCTTAACTGACTGAGCCAACCAGGTGCCCCTCTCTTTTTGATTTTTAAAAATGGAATAAATAAAATCTTAAAAACTATGCTACTGGACTTCTCATAATTTGTTTTATATGATGTAAGCAGTCAGGATAATTCAAGCTCTAAATGTATGGGACTTTGGATTCAGGACCTTTGATTTTGACCCCTGCTGGTTAGGTTATTTTGGTCAATATTAAGCTCCTCAAGCCTTAACTGTCTCATCTGTAAAATGGGTATAGCAGCACCTACCTCATAGGGTTCAAAGCTATAATATAATGGAAGGGTTTTGCATGTGCCTTTTACATTGTCAACACATACTGGTTTAATATTTTCATACCATCCCATTATCCAGCCTACACTTTCTTGCCATTTTCATGGACTCTCCTTTAATCATCAGATGAAATTCAAGTTGACCTCAATGGAAAATAGCACAGAAGCTACAGAGTTCATCCTCTTGGGGTTAACAGAAGACCCTAATCTGCAGGTCCCCCTCCTCCTGATATTTTTGTTCATCTACCTCATCACTCTGGTTGGGAATGGGGGGATGATGGTGATCATCCACTCTGACCCCCACCTCCACACCCCGATGTATTTCTTCCTCGGTAACCTTTCCTTCGTAGACCTGGGTTACTCATCAGCTGTAGCTCCTAAAACGGTGACTGCCCTGCAGTCAGGGAACAAAGTCATCTCCTACAATGGCTGTGCTGCCCAGTTCTTCTTCTTTGTGGGTTTTGCCACTGTCGAGTGCTACCTCCTGGCCTGCATGGCCTATGACCGCCATGCAGCCGTATGCCAGCCTCTTCATTACACCACCACCATGACAGCAGGTGTGTGTGCCCTCCTGACTGTGGGCTCCTACATCTGTGGCTTCCTCAATGCTTCCATTCACACAGCAAACACCTTTAGACTCTCGTTCTGTGCTTCTCATGAGATTAATCATTTTTTCTGCGACATTCCTCCACTCTTGGCTCTCTCATGTTCCAACACACGCATCAGCAACTTGGCTGTCTTCTGTGTCGTGGGCTTCAATGTCTTTTTCACCCTCCTGGTCATCCTCATCTCTTATCTCTTCATCTACATTGCCATTCAAAGGATGCATTCTGCTGAAGGACAGAAGAAAGCCTTTTCCACCTGTGCCTCCCACCTCACTGCTGTAACCATCTTCTATGGAACTATCATCTTCATGTACCTACAGCCCAGCTCCAGCCAGTCCATGGACACTGACAAAATCGCTTCTGTGTTTTACTCAGTGGTGATCCCCATGCTGAACCCCTTGATCTACAGCCTGAGGAACAAAGAAGTAAAAAATGCTCTCTGGAAAGTACTCAACAAACTTAATCCCCAGTTGGTAAGTATGAGTAGGAAGTAGGCAGGTGATGGAGGAATAAACCTTCCCCCAGACCTCAACGCCATCACAACTTCTGAGGTGTGGTTACTTCTGCTACTTGGAGAAATCACGAAAGCAGCACTTGGAAATGTCTCACTCAGGGAGATAATCTTATGTTTAGTGAATAATGACATTGGATATTTAAAAACCTTCTTGCAGTAGTTTCTTGATATGACTCAAAGCAAAAAATCAAAGCATAAACTGAATCCCCTGAATTTCCCCTCCCTATTTTTAATTGGAAGAAATTTCCAATTACTATTAAAATTTGTGTTCAGGGGACGCCTGGGTGGCTCAGTTGGTTAAGCAGCTGCCTTCGGCTCAGGTCATGATCCCAGCGTCCTGGGATCGAGTCCCACATCGGGCTCCTTGCTCATCAGGGAGCCTGCTTCTCCCTCTGCCTCTGCCTGCCATTCTGTCTGCCTGTGCTTGCTTTCTCTCCCTCTCTCTCTCTGACAAATAAATAAATAAAATCTTTAAAAAAAAATTTGTGTTCAGGATCACATCTTCATCATATAACACTTATCAGTTGAAATGCACAGCATTATGGTTTCCATCTTTGGTCCATGTGTTTGAAAGTTAAAGTTTCTAATGCAGATAAAAGATGTTTTAGTATTTTCAATAATGACTCTAGAAGGTTTTAACTCGAAGGACAGGGCACTGCTCCCAGAGTCAGATGCCTCTTCAATCCTTCAAAACTGCCAGCCCACATTCCTGCTCACCCATTGGTTGAGTACCTTTGTGTATTTCAGCTCTTTCTATTAATGTTTTGGGACAACTTTGATAGAAAACAATAAGCCACCTTTGTATGCAACAGTTTCAGTAGATAAATTGTTTAAACTTTAACCCAAATCAACAATGTATCTTTCTTTAGAGAGCTTGCACTCTGTTCCATGCTTTTGGCCTTTGTCTAACATAATTACCAAAGCTTGTGGAAGGTTTGGAGGAAAAAGCATTTTTTATTCTATGGGCTATGAAAGAGGAGTTTTGCCTTCTGAATTAAATACTTGGATTTCTCAGCACCTTTAAGTTTGGTGAATCTATTATGAGTACACATAATAGCTTTCTGTGCCCTCTTGGCTTCTGTTTTTTCAATAATTCGGTTCACCTCTAGATCCCTGTTGCATTACAATGTTCTGTAATTAGATTCTGTGAGAATAAAAAGGACTGTAGAAATTTACTTCCTGAATAGGAACAGCACAATGATGGACACCCAAGTCCAACTTCGGATCTGGTTTTGTGTACTGGATGGTATCTGTGAATGTGTGTGTGTGTGGGGGGGTAAGGGATGGGGGGTGGAGTGGTGGGGATTAATTTTCCACCACACATATCAATGGCGTGATGGTGTTTGTAGCCACAGTTAGTCTAAGTTACTACATATTTCATGACATCAAGCTCAAAGCCAACAAAACAAGAATTTATATTTTAAATGCAAAAACCTCCTTGTTGGCCTGGATCAGGGAGTTCAGAAATCAAATTTGTTTTGAGATTATCAGTCTCATTAGGCACAGGGCAGTCTTTGTCTGAGGAGAGTGGATCATGGAGCTTGTGGAGAGAAGAGCGAAGAGGGAGTTTTTGGAATGGAAGCTGACCTATAGGAGAAGCTTCCTCTGACACATGGCCACTGCTGCTCAGTGAGACCAGGAACTTCTCCTGGATCCAAGGCTTTGACAGCCTCTTGCCACCCCCCTTTAGAAGGGTGGCCTCCTGAGCAACACACAGAAGAACTATCACTAAAGGTCAGCATCTGCTTCACGTGGGAGCCTTCTCAGTGACTTACAGAAGTCACAGAGCTCATGGGTGTCCAGACTTGGAAGCGAGTCTGGGAGCAGCTATCCCAGCAGGGAGGACATTTTGGTCTGAGCTCAGCTTCTTTTCCTACTGGATCCATATAATTGACTTCTTTCTTTTCATCTTCTTTCTGTTCCTCCTCTTCTACTTCCCCTTTCCCAGTCTCCTCTTCTTCCCCTTTCTTTTCTTCTCAACCCCTTTCTTTCCTCAACCCAAGCAAGAACTTTCCTCACCACGAAACCTATGTTTTAGTCCCTATGAAAAATCAGATTGTACAGTTTGTGTATCATAGTTGTTATGGTACCCAGTAAGGCATATTTCTGGGTGTGTTTCTTTGTGCTTCCACACTCCATTGTGGCAGAAACATGTGTGGTTCTTCTGAGAGCTAAAGGCCTGATGCCTATATATTCCCCTTTCTTGTTGAAGCCTCCCACCCCGTCACTCCCCAAACTAGTGTGACAGTTGACTGCCAATGGGTATAAGAGAACAGTAGTTCTGTCAAGAGCCGGATGAAAATCCGTACTCGTCTTATCAAGTGGACCTCAAGAAAGCCATTTAATCTATTTGACCTCACCATCAAGGTTGAACTGTGAAGATGACAAAATCAAGTATCCAAATGTGCCAGCATAACGAATGCATATTCCATACAGCAGAGACGCCTGTGCTGGTTCTCACTTGGCTGTCCTTGCACTCCCCACTTTAGGCTTCTGAGTCCCTCCCTCTCTCCACCCCATCCAAGTCCAAGTTTTTATTTCGAGCCATTGCTTAACTTCCTTTCTTCCAAGCTCTCAGTTCTACATCAGACACATTTCAAGCTGATATTACACTAGTATTCATTTACAGAAGCTACTCAGAAGGAGACGGCTTGTCGCCAGCAAGACATTAATTTTCAGAATCCACATTCCTGTGGGGAGCTTTTCACTTCCATATGGGAAATCTGTCAGATGGAGACTAAATGCCCATTTGGTTATTAACAACACCCACCCTCTCCCTGAGGGGCTGGTCTGATGAATGCGAGGCAGCGAGTGAGGCTCATGGCTCAGAAGAGTAAAGGCACAGGAAGACTTCCTTCCTGAAACGGCCAAAAGAGAGTGAAAACACATCAATCAGGACAATTATTTATATCGGGATGGATTACCCCTTTGAAAAAAAGATTCATGATTGAATTATTCTAAATACGAGGCTCCCTTTGTGCATTAGATGATTTGTAGATGATTTGTTTAGCTTTATGTATGGGGAAAGGAAAATGAAAATATTAGGAGTCTTTGACAATAGAAGCTAACATTACAGAGTCATAACTCTAGCCCTCAAAGAGCCTTTAAAAATAATCTCGACCAACCCTCTCATTTTATAGATGACAATCCCAAGTCCCACAGTATAACTAGTTTCAACTCACAGAGAACCAAGTCTTTTTTTAAAAATTTTTTATTTTTTCAGTGTAACAGTATTCATTATTTTTGCACCACACCCAAGGCTCCGTGCCCTCTCCAATACCCACCACCTGGATCCCCCAACCTCCCACCCCCCGCCTCTTCAAAACCCTCAGATTGTTGTTCAGAAAACCAAGTCTTATTAGACTCTTATTCATCCTTTACATTGTCTAAAGTTCTTGATGGGTCAAAAGACATTTTTGCGTTTTCACTTTCATTGTTCACCAGAAAGAAGATTTTTGTGCTTCAGTTTTGCAGTTGAGGAAACCAGAGTTTTGAGAAGTCAGCTTACCTGCCTACTATTAAGAAGAGGATCCAAGATTTGAACAGTAGTCTTGCCTTCCCTGCCCAATTCTCTGAGAAAGAGCAAGTACCATAATATTTTAGTAAGTTTCAACAGAGGACTTATTTCATGTATAAATCATTTACAGACAGTCTTTCCTGATAAGTCCTTGCAGTGTGGCAAGGCGTTGTGCAGAATACAAACAAATATAAGACTGTAAGATATAATTCCTACTCCAACAAAGCAAATGCTCCTGTATATATGGTGACTGCTGCAGAGCAACTTTGAGATTAATGACTCAGTATTCAATAACTTTGTCAGCAGGAATTCTTCCTGGACACTACAGAACATGAATGGATCAGAGCACATTTGTTTTCAGCCTTGAGAGTGGGAGTTGGGTCTGCAGCCCACAGAGAGAGCGAGCCGCAGCCAATGTTCACTGGGCACTGAGCACAAGCTACAAGAAAGGCATGCTGTGAGGTCTGTGAAGGAATAGGCCATAGTCAATGCCATTCTTGCTTTGAGAGCAGCTTACAAACAGTGCAATAAAACAAGGCACATGCTTCCAGATAGATGGCAATTTGAGGCATTTTTGGTCATGGTTAAGTGAGCAGTATGGAAAATAATAATTAGAAATCTTCAAAGATGAATCCTATGGGCAGGGAAAGCTCCTTGGAGGAAGTGGAACTTGAGCTAAGCTCTGAAGGGGTAATGTAGAAAGAGCCCAGACTTCCAAAAGAGGAGACTTAGCTTCTAGTCAAAACCCTTCCATCTACTAATTGTGAGACCAGCTGAAGGCACTTATCTTGGAGCCAACTTCTTCCTCATCAAAATGAAGATAGTAGTAGGCCACACCTTCCTGAAGGATGTTGTAGGGTCAAAGGAGATAATGGAGAGGAAAGCATTTTTAAAGATGCTACCCTCTTGCTAATGATAGTACTGCTACTGACATTGAAATTATTACCATAGCTGAATGGGGAGTTTTTGACCGACAGGGACCCACTTAAACCAGGAATGAAGATGGGATTGCACATGGCAGGACCCTCTGTTGGCATAGGCTTGTAGGAAAAACAAACCACTCAGCTATCAAGTCAATGGACCACCAACTCCTCAGTCCATTACTTCTGCAGGCAGTTAGGACTTGTTCCCATCCAGCTGGATGAAGGGCCTGGGCCTCTGAGAGCAACTGTGCCTCTATAGACAAACTGTTTTTACTGCAAAACTTCTGTAGGATTCCACCATTCAGTTACTCAGATCCAAGTCCAAGAACCTCACCTCTTATTCATGACCTGAGATTTTTCTGTTGTTGGCCTGTGATTATTTCATAAGGGGTGTGTGTGTGTGTGTGTGTGTCTGTCTGTCTGTCTGTTTGTGGTGGGGTCAGGGTGAGGAGAGGGAGGTTATTTTCTGTAGTATATTTAACCAGCAAAAAATTAGCATCTACACATGTGTGTGTATGTATGTGTTTGTGTGAGTGTGTGTGTGTGTGTATAAACTTCTTACAAATCAGTGGGAAAAAGATAGACAGCCCAATAAAAACACACAAAATGGAATCTCTCAGTCAATTGTTCATGTTGATTTTACTTATCTCCAATTTAGGGTAATGATGAACAATGTCAATATGAACTTTTTGTCCTGTGTCCTGGCACACATACGCATTCAGCCACTTTTCTGTTGCTAGGTAAAAATAAAGCAAATCACAAACAAACAGAAACAGAATTATGGAATGAATACTTCTGCTTTATTCCTGACTTGGATGGTATCTATTGATATTTGCTTCATAACTATTATTAAACACAATCCAAGATCTATAAAGAACTCCTCAAACTCAACACACACAGAACAGATAATCACGTCAAAAAATGGGCAGAAGACATGAACGGACACTTTCCCAAAGAAGACCTACAAATGGCTATCAGACACATGAAAAAATGTTCATCATTAGCCATCGGGGAAATTCAAATCAAAACCACATTGGGATACCACCTTACACCAGTTAGAATGGCCAAAATTAGCAAGACAGTAAACAACGTGTGTTGGAGAGGATGTGGAGAAAGGGGAACCCTCTTACACTGTTGGTGGGAATGCAAGTTGGTGCAGCCACTTTGGAAAACAGTGTGGAGATGCCTTAAGAAATTAAAAATAGAGCTTCCCTATGACCCTGCAATTGCACTACAGCTTATTTACCCCAAAGATACAGATGTAGTGAAAAGAAGGGTCATCTGTACCCCAATGGTCAGAGCAGCAATGGCCATGGTCGCCAAACTGTGGAAAGAGCCAAGATGCCCTTCAATAGACAAATGGATAAAGAAGATATGGTCCATATATACAATGGAGCATTACACCTCTATCAGAAAGGATGAATACCCAACTTTTGAATCAACATGGATGGGACTGGAGGAGATTATGCTGAGTGAAATAAGTCAAGCAGAGAGAGTCAATTATCATATGGTTTCACTTACTTATGAAGCATAAGTAAGTGAATATTCTTAATAATATATTAATATTATATCTTAATAATATATTCTTAATAATATGGAGGACATTGGGAGTTGGAGAAGAGAAGTGAGTTGGGGGAAATTGGAGGGGGAGACAAACCATGAGAGACTGTGGACTCTGAGAAACAAACCGAGGATTTTGGAGGGGAGGAGGGTTGGGGGTTGGGTGAGCCTGGTGGTGGGTGTGGTGCATAAACAATGAATCTTGGAACACTGAAAAAAATTAAATTAAATTAAAAAAATACAACCTAGATGTTTGATGCACTTTTTTGAATATATCTGTGTATATATATACACACTTATATGTGTAAGACAAATATATATGTATGTAATCACAATAAAAATGTTAAAAAAAGAAAATGAAACAAAGTTCCTATATTCATCCCTATATTTCATCACAGAACTTTATGTACTTTTCCATTATGTGTCCTATTATGTACTATTCTGTATAAGATGTATTTCATAATACGAATGTTAAAAAAGAGTTCCTATATTTAAGAACTTTATAGCATAAACTGAAGTGGAGACAGCACCTACATATGAATAACTTTAATTCTATGTAGCAAATTATAAAGACCAGTAAGAGACGCAGATAAACTGTTATGGTAGATTGCAAAAAGACTAGATCCCTGGTGGGGGGTATTGCTGGTGGGCACTAAGGATGAAAACACTTGTTCTGGACAAGACACATGCAGTGAAATGAGAATGAAGCTATGCAGATGTATTCAGCAAAGTGTTCTGTTTGTCTGGAATGTAATATTCATGAAGAGAAGTAATGGAAAGTAAGTTTGGAATGCTGTAGGCTGGTGCCCAACTGTGGAGAACATTCTCTTTCAAGTTAAGATTTTCCAATTTAAACTAGATTCAAACTCAACTGAAAGTGGAAGGTCTAGATATTATGCAAATATCAGAAGCAGAGGCGGAATCCCAACTAGTGTAGACCATTTAGAGCAGTCTTGCTTATGCACCTATGTTAAGGCAAAGCATTTGTTTACTTCAGGCAAATTCAGACTTTCCCTTTGGAGAATGATGTCATAATCACTGGGTTGATGGGAGAATTCCCTGTGTCTGCCCAAGCCTATGGGAGGCAAAGTAAGGGGAATCTTTCCTTCTCCGTCCCTATAGAGAGATTTCCTGCAAAGAAATGCATAGAGGTGCACAGAGAGCAGGTATGAGTCCTAAGCTCAGCCAATTAAAAGTTCTCACTCTCCCAACTTTGAACCTGAAGCAAGTGATACATCCACCGCCTGAAGGCTTGGGGCTCATTTGCTCCCATGATGGGATTCCAGTTGGGCTATTTCAGACAGGATATAGTTTCTTTACCACTGACTTTTGTTCCTTAGTCCTCCAATGCTCCCAGTTCCTGCCTTTTGCCCTTTTGTCAATTGATTCTGTGAACCTCATATTCTTTTAATTACCTCCCTTTACCCCTTTATGGTAGCCAGAATTCGTCTGTACTGAAACACAACTGATATATCTAGCAAGTGAGGAACACTCCACTGGGGACCATAGAGTGGACAAGAGACAAGATGCCAGCCTCAAGAAATTGAGAAATAGAGTAGAAATGTAAAATGTTAAAAGAACAAGAAATAAAACCCTCAATAATTCAAGGGAAATCTTAAGCATTTTTACTAGGACGTTAGTAGGAAAATGAACACTGCTGAGAAAGCATAGCCATAAGATTTATCTTACCAGCAGAAAGCAAGGTAATGACCAAATCATCCATTTTATAATCATGTTTTCTTGCTAACGATGCTGATTATGATCTAGAATTATTGGTATAGAGATGGAAGGACCTCAGGGCTATTTTTGTTCTTCCATTACATGTTGCAAATGAGGAAGTTGAGGCCCTGGGAGGGGAAGTGGACTCGTGTCCAAGAAGTGGCTGAGCCAGATCTTGAGCCATGGTCCACCACTGCAGATCCTCACGCACACCACAGCTGCCCTGGCCACTGGCCACTTCCCATATCGTGCTTGCAAACACCTACTTTTGCTTCTTCCTGGATATTGAAAGGATCACTCTTTGTCCTTATGAACACAGTATTGGTTCTCTCTTCTGATAGTGGTTGCTTTATACCTGCATGACATGTGGACCCTACTAATTGTCTTTAGGGAACCCCTTCTTCCAAGGTAACCTGCAACCAAGACTGGCCAGTGAAAGATACAAAAGCCTGGCCCCTTGTCTTTTCTCTTTGAGATGATTCCTGAGATCTACCCCAGCTCAAGTTCCCCAAAGGATAGGCTGAAGCCCTCGTGTCTGATCCTGCCACCATCTCTCCTTCACCGGGGCTAATCCTGAAAGCAACCCCTGGTGAGCCACCTGCATGCAAATCTCAGTCTCAGAGCCTGCTTCCCAGAAAAGATGATCTAAGAGGTCTTCTCACCTGCTCTTAATTCTGCAAACTTATTATGGCCAGATAATATTGTTTTACCTTCTTTGGGATCATGCTTTGGGTTGCTCACAGTTTCAGAGATAAAATCCTAAATCTCCAGACATTTTTTCTTTTTTTTCAGTGAAACTTTGTTTATTTTATTTAAATTCAATTAATAATATATAATGTATTATTGGTTTCAGAGGCACAGGTCTGTGATTCGTCAATCTTATGTAACATCCAGGGCTCATTACATCATGTGCCCTCCTTAATGTCCATCACCCAGTTACTCCATCGCCCCCCTTCCCTCTGGCAACCCTCAGTTTATTTCCTGTGATTAACGGTCTCTCATGGTTTGTCTCCCTCTCTGATTTCGTCTTATTTTATTTTTTCCTCTCTTCCCCTATGATCCTCTGTTTTGCTTCTTAAATTCCACATATGAGTAAAATTATATGATAATTGTCTTTCTCTGATTGACTTACTTCACTTAACTTAATACCCTCTAGTTCCATCCACATTGTTGTAAATAACAAGATCTCATTTTTTGATGGCTGAGTAGTATTCCATTGTGTGTGTATATGTGTGTGTGTGTGTGCATGTATATATATACATTCCCCATCTTCTCTATCCATTCATCTATCGATGGACATCTGGGTTCTTTCCATAGTTGTGGACATTCCTGCTATGAACACTGGGGTGTAGGTGCCCCTTTGGATCACTACATTTGTATCTTTGGGGTAAATACCCAGTAGTGCAATTTCTGGGCCATAGGATAGCTATATTTTTAGTTTTTTTGAGTTAGCTCCATACTGTTTTCCAGAGTGGATTACCTTCGAGCTTGCATTCCCACCAATTGTGTAAGAGGGTTCCCCTTTCTCCACATCCTCACCAACGTCTGCTATTTCCCAAGTGGTTAATTTTAGTCCTTCTGACTGATGTGAGGCAGACTTGTTTTCTGCATAAGCAGAAAATAATAGCCCTGAGTTGAGTGCACACAACTTTCACATTTCCTGGAGATGTAAAGAGCTTTAGGGGCCATTACCTCCCTCCAACAAGTCTTCCCTAAAGGTTTCCAGGGTGCTAGGCACCCTGTCACTTTTGTTTCTTACACTTAATTTCTTAGCATTGAATTCAGTATCCTAATTTTATGGTTGATAAAACCAAGCCTCGGAGACATGAGGTCACTTACTAAAGGTCATCCACCTGGAGGAGCATATTCTAATAAATGATAAGGTTTTTGAGGATAGGCACTCTGTCATCTTCACCTTTGTGTCCCTAGTACCTAGCTTAGTACCTGGCACATAGCAGGTGTTCAAGGATGCTTACTGAATGGATAGATGATTGAACCCTCAAGGAAAGGGAATTATCATTTTATCGAGCACCTTTATCACACCAGATTTGTTTTCTATAATTCAATGTACATTATCTCCTTAAAGTTCACAACAAATGGGTGAGTGGTGAATTAAATTTCCCATTTGACAGATAGCAAAACCGAGGCTCAGGTACACAGACAGTAAGTGGTAGAACCAGAATTTAATCCTTATATTTTGGAGCCTCTACATGTCTTTTCCTGTACCTGGACCTCTGCACCATCTTCTGTCTCTTAGATAAGGAAACAGGTACAAAAGCCTTGAGTAGTTTTACCTAAGTCATGTTGCTCGAGTGGCTGTATCAAGGATCCACCCAGATTTCCCCTCTCCCCCTCCACAACACAAGCCAGTTCTCCTGCTCAGCAGGCTCAGAATCTGTAGGACTGTGGTCACCTTTTCCAAACATGGTTGGTAGGATGTCATTGTCACTTAGATCGCAAAACTTCTCACCAATTATAAAACTGAAAATGTAGGCCACCTGCCCATGTGATTGTATCTCATAACTCAGAGCTAAAAATAGCTCTCGGCTGACTTGACCTGTTTATAAGATATTAAAAGCTCATATTCAAATTCACTCGCCTCCTGGATTAATGTCAAGATTACGGCTTTCCAGGTTTCTTTCTCTCCCTGCCTCTACCTCCTCTAGCAGGGAGTGGATTATGCTGGCCCATGATATTTTCCACATAAATTACTAAGCGCTTATTTTCTTTTTTTTTTTTAAAGATTTTATTTATTTATTTGTCATAGAGAGAGAAGCGAGAGTGAGCACAGGCAGACAGAGTGGCAGGCAGAGGCAGAGGGAGAAGCAGGCTCCCTGCCAAGCAAAGAGCCCGATGTGGGACTCGATCCCAGGACGCCGGGATCATGACCTGAGCCGAAGGCAGCTGCTTAACCAACTGAGCCACCCAGGCGTCCCTAAGTGCTTATTTTCAAAGATGAATTTCATGGCCCTATTCTCTTTGCTGTACCTTCAGGATTCACTTCTGAAGGTGGAAGAGAGAAGTGGTTAAGGGTGTGGCCTCTAGAGCCATATGGGGCTTAAGGCTGTATGTTCTTGGGCAAGGCATGCAAACTTTGTCTTAGTTTCTTTGTCAGTGAAATGAAGATGAAACAATACCCATTTCCTAGGATCATTTTGAGGATTAAAAAATTAATTCATGGCAGTGTTTGACTCTATTTCCAACACATGGAGAGAGTGCATGAATAAGATAACTAAAACCAAAAATCAACAAAACAAAAAAATCACCACTGCCTGGCATGATGATTTTGTCCCAGTTTGCCTGGGACTTTCTGGATTTTGCACCGAGAGTCCCAAGTGCCAGGGACTTGGCAGTCCTGAGCAGATTGGGATGGCTGGTTACTCTATTCCCCATCAATGCAACAAACAAAAGTTTCTGATTTATTCCTTTACTCGCCAAGTATGTATTGATCACTAAGACAATCCAGGTGTTTCGATGGTATCTGAAAGGTAAATATAACAAAATGAGTCCTCACAGGGTGCTCAGGCTAATGGGACAGAATCATGAAAGTGAGAGTATTCTATATGGCTGAAAGCTGGCATGAAATGTTCAGAGTATAACCCTGAAATGCCTTGCTCTCAGGGGACAGTCTGTAAGAATTTCACAGGTTACACATTTCTATCTAGTAGGGATTTTTCCCCAAATGCTAATGCTATGGAGAGTTGGGGAGCCAATAGATTTACATAAGGAAATGTATTTCTATGAGGAGTAAGTTAAACAGCTTTTTTGGCTTCAATGCTTCTGGACATATTTAATAGGCTAATGAGAATTGAATTCTCTAGGATGGGGGTATTTTATTTTATTTTTATTTGACAGACAGAGATTACAAGTAGGCAGAGAGTCAGGCAGAGAGAGAGAGGAGGAAGCAGGCTCTCCGCCGAGCAGAGAGCCTGAGGTGGGGCTCGATCCCAGGACCCTGGGATCATGAGCTGAGGCAAAGGCAGAGGCTTTAACCCACTGACCCACCCAGGTGTGAGGATGGGGGTATTTTCAATACTGTCTCCAACTTTTAAAATTGTGATAGCACAGAATTTTTTTTTTTTTTTTTTTTTTTAGGACTTATGGGATGATTCCACTGTTGCATAGAGCTTTGACAGAAAGAAAATCTAGATGGCATCTGGCAGTGACTATAGAAATCTCAGAGGAGGGAGAAAGTCTCCAAACCCCAGCTTCTCATAAATGGCGCAGCCTGGCTTAGTCCTGACAGATTGAGCTGTGGTTTTTAACCTTCTTTTTTAGTTCATGAGCCTCCAATTTGATGAACACATAAATGCACAGAAGATCAAAGGCCTCAGTTCAGAGGCTTGAACTTTGCAAGAACATACTGGAGAGATGCTATGCCTCCTTAGGAATTGCAAAATCCTGTTCTCTAAGAGAATTTTGAGCTGTCATATCAGCAGGGATGGGGGAAAAAAGTCCACAAAGACTGAAATGAATTCCAACACAAGAAAAAAATACTCAGGTGATGAGTAGCATAACTTATCGTGGGGATAAACAAAAGCAGTACTTGCACAAAATAATAGTAATCCCTTTGATATATTGAGTGCTTGTGTGTGCATTACTTTAATCAGGAGCTAATTTCTCACAGTGGTTTAGGCTGTGGCTTCGGAGATCAGACTCCCAGTTTCAAATATTATTTTTGTTACTTGCTGGTGATGCAATGCTAGGGAAATTACTAGAATCTCTCTTAGCCCTAGAATTCCTGTCTAATCAGTGGCGATCATAACAGTATCTTTTTCATGAAGCTTGTGGATGTCACATGACCTAATTCTTGGAGCCTCGTGCCAACTCTAGTAAAGCTCAGGAAACATTGGTATTATTACCAGTATTATTATTAGGTGGGTACTATTATTAATTATTTTTATTTCATAGAAGAAGCAACTGAGGACAAGCGTGATCTGTAGCAGATTAATCTTACCAACCACACTCACCTCTGAGATAACCATCATTCATTAGTGAGGAAGAACTGAAAGCCAGGGTCATATTTTTTAAAGCCTATTTTAAGTGGAACCTAATTTTTTCTTCTCAGAAGAAATATTTAAATAAAACAAAATAATGTACTTGGGGTTCTTCTAAATTATTTTTATCCTAATGACTGCTTACCTATGTGAATCGTATTTATATCTTTGCAAATCATGTTTATTTGTCTATATGAATGGTATCTGGACTTGTGTGGGTTCTTTCCTTGGGTCGGATGTGCCTTGAGGGTGTCTCTGTATTTGGGGGACACCCAGAATTGTTCTTAACAAGACTTATATAATCTTAAGTTACTCTCTTCTGGTTTAAGAGACATTCTTAATGTCTTACTGTCTCTAGGATCTGATGCTGATGTCATTCTGCACAGGCTTCAGCATCCTTTATCTCTCTTCTGTCCAGGGACATGGCAGAAGCAAGACAGAGACACCAAGGGAGGGAGAGAGGGGGGCGGAGAGCCACTAAAACATCAACATCCTGTGACTACTTTAAGTTGGAAGCCCTTCCTTCCTTCCTTCCTTCCTTCCTTCCTTCCTTCCTTCCTTCCTTCCTTCCTTCCTTCTTTTCTCTGTCTTTGTCTCTTTCTTTCCTTCCTCTTCTCCCTCCCTTCTTTCTTTTCCTTCCTTCCTTTTTCCTTACTTTCTACCTCCCTCCCTCCTTCCTTCCCTCCCTTCCTTCTTTCTTCCCTCCCTCTTTTCTTTCTTCCTTTCTTTCTGCTCTGATGGTAAGAACGCTAACATGAGATCTGTCCTCTTAACTTTTTCAGTGCACACTAATGTATTTTTACCTATAGGCACTGTGTTGTACAGCACATCTCTAGAAATTCTTCATCTTGTATAACTGAAACTTTATACTCATTAAGCAGCAACTCCCCATTTCCCCGGCCCTTCAGCCCCTGGCAACCACCATTCTTCTCAGTTTCTTTGAGTTTTACTATTTTTGATACTGTGTGTAAGGGGAATCATGCAGTATTTTTCCTGTGACTGGCTTATTTCACTTAGCATAATGTCCTCCAAGTTCATTCATGTTGTCACATATGGCAGGAATCTCATTCTTTTTTAAGATTCAATAATATCCCATTGTGTATGTAGAAAGCACATTTTCTTTATCCATTCATCTGTTGACGGACATTTGGGTTGTTTCTATATCTTGGCTATTTATGAACAATGCAGCAGTGAACATGGGAATGCAGATGTCTTTTTGAGATCCTACTTTCATTTTCTCTGGATATATACACAGAAATGAGATTGCTAGATCATATGGTAGTTCCAATTTTAAGTTTTTTTTTTTTGAAGAAATTCTATACACTTTTCCATAGTGGCTGCATCATTCTGTATTCCCACCAACAGGGTAGTAGTGTTCCAATTTCTCCACATCCTTCCCAATACTTGTTATCTTTTGTGGTGTTTTGTTTTGTTTGTTTGGTTATCCTAACATCTGTGAGGCTCATTGTGGTTTTGATCTGCATTTCCCTGCTGATTAGTGATGTTGCATAAAACTGAAGGTCATTTCTGTGTTTTCTTTGGTGAAATGTCTATTCAAGTAGTTTGCCCATTTTTTAATCTGGTTGATATTTGCTTCTTTTGCTATTGTGTTGTCGGAGATTTTTATATATTTTGGATATTAACCTCTTTCTAGAGAGAGGTTTTGCAAATGTTTTCTCCCATTCCATTGGTCACCTTTTCAGTTTTTTTCATTGTTTCCTTTGCTGTGCAGCTTTTTAGTTTGACGTAGTCCCATGTGTCTATTTTCTGTTTTGTTGCCTCTGCTTTTGGTGGCAAATCCAAGAAATTGTTTCCGAGACTACTATCAAGATGTTTTCCCTTTATGTTTTCTTTGTGTTTTTCTTTATGTTTGCTTCCTTTAGAAGCAGAGAATAGAATAGTGATTGCCAGTGACTGGGAGAAGTGGAAATGGCAAGTTGCTTTTCAATAGGTACAAAGGTGCTTTTCCATTAGTACACAGTTTCTTTAATGCAAGATGAATAAATTCTAGAGATCTACTATGCAACATAGTACCTATAGTTTGTTGTATGGTATTGTGCATTTTACAGTCTAAAAGGAGGGGCACTTGAGTAGCTCAGTAGGTTAAGCATCTGACTCTTGATTTCAGCTAAAGTCATGATTTTAGGGTCATGAGATTGAGCTGCGTGTTGGGCTCAGTGTAGAGTCCTCTCGATATTCTCTCTCCCTTCCTCTCTGCCCCTCCCCCAACTTAAAAATAAAATCTAAGAAGAAAGATCTCACGTTAAGTATTCTTAAAATGAAACAAAACAAAATAAGAAACCCCACAAAAGAACACAAGGACATTTTGGGAAGTGATGAATATATTTAGTCTTTAGTTGTGGTGATGTTATCATGGATGTATGCAATGTCCAAACTCATCAAGATATATACATTAAAGTGTACAACATTTGTATTTCAATTACAGCTCAGTGAAGCTTTAAAAAAAGATCAGGGCGCCTGGGTGGCTCGGTGGGTTAAGGCCTCTGCCTTCGGCTCAGGTCATGATCCCAGGGTCCTGGAATAGAGTCCCACATCGGGCTCTCTGCTCAGCAGGGAGCCTGCTACCTCCGATCTCTCTCTGCCTGCCTCTCCGCCTACTTGAGACCTCTGTCTGTCAAATAAATAAATAAAATATAAAAAAATTCAGGGAAGGAATCTCACATTTGTCAAGTGTTGCCTCCCTTAGGCGTTGCTCTTGGTGCTTTACATTTTTTGTTTTATTCAATTTTCACAAAATCGTAATAAAATATATACTATAATTCCTATTATTTGAATGTGTAAATTAAAATTTAAAGGTATCCAATGACTTGCTAAACACCTGGTAAAGGCAGAGCCAGCATCCAAATTCGCTGTCTGACGTTAAAGCATACGTTCTTCGAAAAGCATATTCTTCATTTCTTCTGAATGGTCATTGCCAGATGAAGGTGTACATTTCTTGGCATCAGGGAGCAGTTCAATCCATCTCTCCAACTCTAGCAGCTAGCCTGGATGAAGGAGATGGCCAGGGAGTGCTGGAATGAATGTGCACAGTTACATAGAACTCCAGACAACTGGACAATATTGGCTCTCTTGTTGAAATGCTATGAAGCATTCCCTTGCCCATTGCCCAGATCTATATATATCTTCCAAGATATGTATTTGTGGCTGTTTCTGCTGACATATTTTTATAGCAGAAATAAACCCTCAATTTAGAAAATGCCTGCAAGGTAAAGAAACTCCACCAGAATTTTCTGTTGACTTTTTCTTCTTCTGGACATCATGGATAAATTTCATGGGACTATTATGACTGTCAGCCTGAGTGGATCTTGTCTTAAGACATTTCTTTCAGGTCTACACTCTGCTGACTTAGTTCCTTTTCAGGAGGAAAAGTTGCTTCTTCTCCCTTTTCTGTCATTTGAGCTACACTCTGCAATTCATTCCATCTCTTTTTCTGAGAAAGAAGTACTTTTTACTTAAAGAATTATATTGTGTGGGTGGTCATGTATTGAGGGTCAAACATGGTTGTATAAAAGCAAGCACTGTATGACTTGTGATGGTAAATATTACCATTGATTGATTGTCTTTTATACACTGGGCAGTGTGATGACAATTCAGAGAGGAAGCTAATCTAGGAGACTGTGGGTTTGAAGCAGAGTTCAATAAAGGGCTCCTCTTTTATGGGGGTGGGAAACATAGATTCATAAATTTGAGTTAATCATCCTCCTCAGTTCATCATAATCTACTTAAGTGGTCTTTGCAAGCCCCTCTATCCTATGATTTTGCCACTTTCCTCCTTAATTTCAACCAACCCCTGCCCCATTATCTTTACTGCAAAGGCACTAGTTCTAATATATTTAGATATATGCCTTTTCTTGAAAATGATTTAGTGGTATTACACCTGTATGCTTTAAATGTAAAATATGTTATAGATATCCTGTTTTCAGAGTTTTAAAATTGAGATAATTTAAGTTGAAGGTGTACAAAGTGCTGATTTGACATGTTTACTTATTGCAATATGGTTACACCTGTGGTGTTAGCCATTACCTCTATCAAATCACATAATTATCATTTCCTTTTTGTGATGAAAATACTTAGGTTTAGTCTCTTGGCAACTTTGATGTTTATAACACAGTACCAAAAGAAGAAGATTTTGCAGTTGATTGGGATTGGATTAGAGTACTTCTCACCACCTGTTTGGTCCACTGTATGATATTACAGCCTCCCTTACAATCAGATTGGTATTGTTCTAACTGATGCTTACTTTTGGATCATGGCAGAGACATGCTTGGGACAAGTGCATGCTTATGATATAATTCTTCTTTCTCGGCACAGAGACATTCCCTTGCAAATATGCTAGGATGTATGGATTGGTCCCCGCTAATGGCATTATGCATCCTATACATTTCTATCCACACTCTATCTTCTGACCCACAGAAACCTTTGGAGTCAGCAGGTACAAGAAGGCTGGGTCTCTATTTACTACTTGGTACTGAACCACTTGGAAAACCACACAACCTACATGTAATTGTAAGAAGGCCAAGAAATAAAATTTCCTTTGAAGTTGTGCCATATGCATAAAAAGAAAAAAAAGATTAGTGTTTGAGGAGAATAAAGTTGGAGTACCAGTCACTTGCCAGCTTTTAGTCCCAGTCAGGTAATATGGCTTCAGAAGTCAAAGGGCACAATAGACACAAGGACATTTACTGCCAAAAGGAAAGACAGGAAAAAAAAATCTCCACCTGATTTACAGGAGTAACATTGTCAGTAGCCTCTGTGACTGGTTGGAAGCCCACAACCTGCGTTTCTTTTCCTGCTCTGATAGCCACATCGTCTGCTGCCAAGAATGTGGGTAGCCTCTTTCTCTTCATTTTTGAGAACAGACGGATAGACTAGAGAAGAAATAACAGCTCACACACCCATGACGTTCCTTAGTAAGTTCACTTAGATCTTCGTCCCTATAGGCAAGATTTTAATTAAAATATTTAGTCTATGAAGCACGGACCTGTAGATGTGCTCGCAGGAGAATTTGTTCCCTAAGAGCTCCACAACAACGTCATCCCCTTCAAGACATCGGTCACTAGACCCTTAAGTCCCAATCTGGCTTTATTCAAGTTCACTAGGAAAAACCTGATGCGCGAGTTTATTATTATTATTATTATTATTATTTTTTATTTTAAGAAGGTCTTTTGGGTCTTGCTGCTGGAGCCCTTTTCTGTCACAGTGATGCTGCTGTGAGATGTTAGTCAGAATGACCTGGGACTCTCTGATAAGAAGAGTCCGTTTTTGTATAGGTTGAGCAAGTCACTAAACATTTCACATCATCTGTCTTATTTCATCCCCAAACCCCTCTGGAAACCATCAAGGGTGGGTATTACTAATTCCATTAAAAGGATATATAGAAAGTGAGGCTGAGTGAGGGGAAGGAATTCATTTTTTCCTATACAAAACATGAAATCTGGAATTTAAGACTTTCGTGGCTTGACATGTAGTGCCAAGTAATTCATTCATGGCCAGAAAGGTGTATTCAAAAAGTTGATATGAGATAATTCAGAAGGTACAAACTTCCAGTTATAAAGTACATAAGTCCTGGGGATGTAACATACAGCATGGTGACTACAGTTAATAACACTCTGTTGCATATTTGAAAGTTGTTAAGAAAGTAGATCCCAATAGTCTTCATCACAGGGAAAAAAATTTGTAACTATGTATGGGGACGGATGTTTACTAGACTTCTTGTGGTGATCATTCTGCAATGTATACAAATATTGAATCATTATGGTGTTCACCTGAAACTAACATAATGTTATATGTCAATTATACCTAAATAATAATAGTAATAATAATAATAATAATAATAATAATAATACAATTCTGGACTCAGCACAAAGAGGGAGCCATAATCTGTATTTCTTACTAAGTCATTATCCAATCTCACCTCATAAGGATGTTGATGGTTTTGGTGCTCCGACTGGAGCAGGAAAAAGCTGGTAGAAAGGGGTTGGGATTGCATCTTCTTAAGGTAGCCTTAAGGAAAGTTGAAGCTTCATTAGCATAAATTAAGGTCTGGCAGAAGCCATGTAGTCCCCTCTTTTTAAAATTAGAAAACGAGTGTTTTATGTGATCAGATTTGTGAAGCATAATAAAATAACACTCATGAATCAAGCTAAAGAACTAGAACATTAACAATGATATTATGGACAAGGCAGAGAAAAAAAGAGCCAGATGCCATAAAAAAAACTCTGGATTTGTGGGAAAATGTATGAAGTTAGATTTGGGGCTCAAACAAGGTCATTTCTTTGTATATGTTTGTATATGGAGTAGTGAATGCATTCTCTCCCCACGTATATGTGCAAAATCCTGGGACATTTTTCTGTTCCCAAATTGTAAACATGGATTCTGCTTAAATGGATATTTGACATAGTTTTTCTAGGCCACAAAAATGAGGAGCAATTGGAAGTTGTGAGTATGATCAGGAAGCTTGTTTCTAGTGCCTTCACTTCTTTAGAACCATCTATGAGGTATGACTCATCCCTTTATTCATATGTAATCTGACACCTTGATGGGCCAAAAGGGGGTATGTTTATTCTCTTTACCATTGGACTTCCAGAAATTTGATTCATTGCTCAATTTTAGAGAGAAATTGAGAAAGAGAGAGAGAGAGAAAAAAAGTGAGAGAGAGAGAGAGAAAGCATGCTAGTGGGGGTAGGGTTAGAGAGGGAATCTCAGATTCCCCACTCAAGCAGGGAGCCTGACACAGGGCTAGATCCCAGGATCCTGGGATCATGACCTGAGCTGAAGGCAGTTGCTTAACCCACTGAGCCACCTAGGCTCAGTGGCTTAAGCCACCTAGGTACCTAAACCACCTAGGTACCCCAGAACTTTGACTTTTAAAAATCCTTTCCCAAAACATTATTTCAAATGTCACTAATGCCTGGTGATAGGTATTAAGGAGGGCACGTATTGCATGGAATACTGGGTGTTATACGCAAACAATGAATCTTGGAATACTACATCAAAAACTAATGATGTACTGTATGGTGACTAACGTAACATAATAAAAAAGATAAATTTAAAAAATAAATTAAATAAGGCAATTAGCTACACTTGGGGTGAATGTACAGAGAAGCTGAATCACTCTTGCTATACTCTTAAAACTAATGTCACATTGTGCGCCAACTAGACTTAAATCTAAACATTTTTTCACAATGCGTATAATTGTTGGCATTTTACCTCATTTGGAAAAATAGATGTTACCATTGTATCGTTAAAAAATAAATAAAACAAGGCAATTTGACATTATAAGTTTTTTAATTATTCAGCTAGTGAGCAGCGGAGCTGTCTTAAAACAAGATTATCTGGCTCTGCTTCCAATGTTGTTTTCACTAACGCAGTAATCCTGTTACACAATTTGTCGGCTATTATTGGGTTTTGGTAGCAGAAACCAAAAGAGTGATGATTTAAATAAGACAGGAGCTTATTTCCTTTTGCCATAAAAGAAGTCTGGCTTATTCCAATGAATGGTGTTGTATAAAAAAGAATGTTCCTTTTTTCTTCTTTATAGATAAGTTAATCTTACAACCTGTCCTTTCTGGTTCTGTGGTCCATACCATTTATCCCTGCTGATAGTTTTGGTGTTTTGGATGAATACTTATGTTTTTGTTTGGTTTGTTTACAGATTTTGTCCCTAAAAGGACACGGAAACCAACTGCCAAGGAAGAGGTCTTAACCAACTACGCTGCAATCACTCTAACATCCTTATATTCCGCCAACTTCTTTGACAACCAAGCCCTTTACCACAGCTTCTCGCTTTGCTCAGGACAATCTTTTTCAAGCTGCCTCTTGTCATCCTTTAGGCATTGGCTGAAATGTGGATTCTCCTGAGAAGACATTCTGACCAATCAATTCAATCTAGATTTTTACTGTTCTCTCCCATGTTGGCATCTTGTTCTATTCATAATTATATGCTTATCTGTGTTTGTTTCATGTTTGTCTTCTCTGTTTGACTGAAGAATATGAGACTAAGAACCATGTTTGTTTTGCATGGGTATATATACCCAGGGGCCATGACAGTGGCTGATTCTCAATTGAGATCAATACACAGTTGAATGAATAGATAATTCTTATCAATGCTGCAAATATTTAAGGTGAATTAGATGATGCAATACTTTCTAGGATCCATTTGGTTTGTTTCATGACAGAGACTGTGTCTTTATCCCTCCATATTTATGTCCAATTGTGCCCTAGAGGTAATGATTGAACTTGCTTTTTTTTTTTTTTTTTGCATTATCAAAGGGAATTAGTACTAGTAATGTAAAAATATTCATAATCTCCCTCAATGGGCAGAGGTCGATCCCCATAGACATCTTATTTTTAAAATATTTTTATTTAATGAGTTTGACATGTTGCATTTTGTAAATTTAAGGTATTTAATTGCTGGTTGTGTAAGGTAAGTTTTTGTTGCTCTCCTTGGGGTGTTGTCCCTTGGGGGTTCCATGAATGTGGAACTTCTTCCTGGTTTCCAGCCTTGAACCTAGCCAGCCATGAAAATGCATCGAGGAATGCATATCACTAAGCAAAAGAAGCCAATTAGAAAAAGCTACATACTGTTTGATTCCAGCTGTGTGATCTTCCAGAAAAGGCAGAACTATGGAGACTACTGTGCTTTCCAGGAGTTGGGCGGAGGGAAGGATGAGTAGATGGAGCACAGAAAAACTTTAAGGCAGTGAAAATGCATTTCTTCTCAATATTGCTGTGAACCTAAAACTGCTCTAAAAAATAAAATCTATTAAAAGCTTAAGTCAGGGGCACCTGGGTGGCTCAGTGGGTTAAAGCCTCTGCCTTCGGCTCAGTTCATGATCCCAGGGTCCTGGGATCAAGCCCCACATCGGGTTCTCTGCTCCATGGGGAGCCTGCTTCCTCCTCTCTCTGTCTGCCTCTCTGCCTACTACTTGTGATCTCTGTCTGTCAAATAAATAAATAAAATCTTTGAAAAAAAAAAAAGCTTAAGCCAGAGATACATAAAATGTTTATGTAACATATATATTTCATGAACTTTATACATATATGCACACATAAGGTTATATATAAACAATATACATATTAATTTATAAGTGTATATATATTATCTTTCTGTGTATATATGTGTACATTTTTATATATACACAAAACCTTATATATATATAAAAATTAATAAGTATATATAGTCTCTCTCTATGTGTATATATAGTCTCTCTATGTGTATATATAATCTCTCTATGTGTATATATAGTCTGTGTGTGTATATATATATGTACCAAAATAGTGCATTAATATCAGAACTCTCCTGATTCCATCATGCTTCTTCCCATGAAGTAAATACTATTTGTAATTTCATGCTTATTCTACACAAAGTTCTATATATTAGCATTTCATCCTACATGTAGTTACATACTTCTTAGAGTGTTCACTCAGTGTCTGCTTTCTCTGTTAGACTTAAGTACCATGAATGCAAGAATGATGCTAATTTTGCATGGGTCTGTATTCCCATGGCTCATCATTATGGCTGAAACACATTTGGGATCAATAAACAGTTGAATAAATTGACATTTCTTCTCAGTAGTACAAACCTTTAAGGTGAGTAAATTCCTGAGGTCTGCTTTTCTTGGCTAATGGCAAAGCCCATTATCCCCATCCTTCAATATTTATGCAAACGCAGCCCTGGAGTCCGTGGTATGGCTTGATTTCCACATTATCAAAGAGAATTACTACAAATAATGTGAATATACTGATGACCTCCCTCAACAAGCAGAGTGGCTCCCCGTAGACACTTTAATCACTTCTTCCCTGGTTAGGTGAGATAGAGTTTTGTAGCCCTCATAGGATATTTGTTCCCTGGGACTTCCATGATTATACAACTCCTTCCTGGTTCTTATTACTTAACCTTTCAAGGTCCCACATGACTCCATCTGGCTTCATTTTAGAGGGAGCAGCCCAAGAACCAGACTCACTTTGGCCATTCATTTATTCATGTGATTTGTTAATAGTTGTCTAGTAGCAACAATGACCTCTCCCCAAACTGATCTTACTAAGAGCATGCAACAAGGTCCAGGGAAAATAATCCCAAATAATAATGATGTTGGCTGTGATTATGATGATCACCCCTTACAAGTATAAGGCATTTCAGATATTTTCTTATTTTCTTATCACAGCAGAAGTCATCAGGGAAGACAGCATTGGAGCTAACTTCTTATTATTCCCATTTTATAAATGAAGATATCAAAGCTCAAAGAGGTTACATGATGTATCTAAGAAGCATGTGCAGTAGATCCAGAACTGGAATTCTATTAGCTGATTCCAAAGCTAATAGCATTTTTACTTTCTTCAGTTTCTTCCTGCCTCTAGAGAACTTTAAACAATTTGGCCAAACATTAAAGAAGAACACTGAAATAAGGCGTTCCCTTTCTTTCACAGCCTGAGTTTCTGATTTGAGTCCACACACATATGAAGGTGCCAGACTTACACGTTGCATCGTTCAGGGAATAAGGTAAACCTAGACATCTACTAGATAAAATCTACTGTCTACTTAAACTTGCCTGGAGAGAGGTAATCAGGAAAAAGTGATTTCTGCTTTGATTTATTTAGAGCTTGGGCTTGAATATTTTGAATATTTCTTGTATCTGTATTGCACAATCAAGGATTATATGTCTCAACACTGTAGAGGTCTTATTAGAACATGTATACTTACCATGTAACATAGATAAAAAGCCCAAGAGGACCTTATAGCTCTGCTAATTATAAGCTTGTTCAACTTTGAGCAAATTATTTTAAGTATTTCAATCTGTTTTTTCTTTTAGGAACTATGATAATATTAGTTATTTTGATTAATTTCAGAGTTGTTAAGAGATCAAATGAGTATCAATATAAAATGTTATTGTATTCTGGGAGCTCATATAATATCTAAGAAGAGAGGGAGAATGGATAGAGAATAATAATAAGGGAAAAATCAGGGTAATAATCAGCTGTAAAATCCACCAAAATGGATGCAACGTCACACAAGACATATTATGGAAATGAATAAATTGAATCTCAAATTCCAATTCTGCCACTAAAAACTTATCTGGGTTGAGCACTCAATTCATTAACTATTACATGGACTTCTTTGTGATTATAGTGTCAATGAGATCAGCCACCATTACACGGTTCTGAGCAAATGAGAAAACAGTGTTCTCTAGGGATGGAGAATGAGAACAGTACACAGTAGTCATCAGTTTATATATGTGTCTCAGAGCACTAGGTATCCTGAGGTCAGGGATGATTCTTGTTCATCACTGTAAGCCTGGGACCTGGGCACACCCCCTGGTGCACCATACAGACTTAGTTGTGCTTCTACAGGGAATGAAGGAATGAAGAGCATCCAACACTTTATGCGGCTTATTGGTTGGTGTTACTAAGGAATTGGGTTCCTTTTTTAACCATGTGAGGAATTTTGGAGGGTTAAAGTATGTTGCAAACTTTTGTAGATCTATTTCTGGTTATTCAGCTAAGATCCAGAAAGGTAGGTTATTTGCACAAAGTTCACACAAACTGGTAAGTATATATGATTTCCAAGTCTGTGCTTTTTAATTCTCCCCCATTGACTTCCGATGATAGATTTAATCACCCAGTCATCAGCCAATCAACCAAGTGTGTTACTTTGTGCCCAGTTTAGTTTATTTATTAATTTTTTAAAAAGATTTTATTTATTTATTTATTTGACAGGCAGAGATCACAAGTAGGCAGAGAGACAGGCAGAGAGAGAGGGGGAAGCAGGCTCCCTGCCGAGCAAGGAGCCCAATGTGGCACTCGATCCCAGGACCCTGGGACCACGACCTGAGCTGAAAGCAGAGGCTTTAACCCACTGAGCCACCCAGGCACCCCTGTGCCCAGTTTAGTTTAAATGGTAAAAAATCAAAAGAATATTTAATCATGCTAAGGAGCTAAGACTTCAATTCAGAATGACTTGGCTTCAAGTCCCAGCTCTGCTACTTTCTTCAACCACAAGCAAGTAACTAAATGTCAGAAATTTTCAGCTTCCATACCTGTAAAGTGGGGATAACATCTTCCACGATGCATGAGGATTAAGTGAGGTAAAATATCACAGCCTCTAACTTGATGATGGGAACAGGGCAAATGCTCAATAAATCATATCTATAAGAGCTGAAGTCATTATTAATCACTAGTTCCACTTACACAAAATGATAAATTATGATAAGATTTTTTTAGAGTAATGAAGTAATGCATTTGATTGATTATAATGACAGTGTTGTGTCTGAAGAGATAGGAGCTGGGGAAGACTTCAGGGAAGCTTTGGAACTTGTGTTATTCTTTGAAGACATGAGATTTTGTTTCAGGGGCAGAGGACATTTTGTCAGGAAGATTGCATTTTTTAGTTTGTACTGAGCACCAACAATATAGTGGTCCATTCCATCAGAAGTTTCCATCTGTGGTGCAAAGAATGATAACAGGTCAACAAAGGCCTCCAAGAAACCATGTAGTTCTTAATTTCTCTCAATGGATTAAAACGAGTTTTAACTTTCTTTTTCCTCCAGGAAGATGTTGATTAAAACTCATGATTTCATTTGTGGAAAACAAAGTTGGTAAAAAGTTTTGAAGTGATTCCTAGCACACTGTTGTTGCTTTTCCAGAATTTGGGAACTCTGTATCTATGTTATCAATTCAAGTGAGCAGTTTGTTAAGGAACCAAGAGGGTTTCCTTGTCACCCTGCTCTGTAAAAGTGGCCCTCCTACCACTAATAACAGCAGGGAACTCTGCCTGTCATGGCTCTTAACTGACTAAATTGCCTTTCCAAATCCTACCCTACCTTGAGACCCATAGGACTAATCTCTTTATTAGATTTAGCACTATGTCACTCATCACAAAGCTGAGGATGGTCACCTAAGCCCTCAACTCTTACAAAATAATGTATTGCATGGAGCACTGGGTGTGGTGCATAAATAATGAATCTTGGAATACTGAAAAAAAAATTAAAATTAAGATGTTAAAAAAAATAAAGTCTGTACATCTCTACAAATCCCTTCATTGACCTTGGCTCCCACTCCTGCCCAACTCCTGAAATTATTCTCTGTGCCTTCTGGGATTTGTAGTCATTCATCAGTATGACTTGATGCATACTTAATCTCTCCTCTGAAAGTCTCTTTGCCTACTTGGTCTGAGCAAATCTCCTGTCCTGGGGCAGTGGTTTTCTCTCCTGCACCCCCCCACCACTGAATCTCGTGATCCTTTCGACCTTGTGAACATTAGAATACTCTGATTTTTGTCTGTCTGTCTGTACTCTTTTCTTTGATGGTGTGCATTTAATATATGCATTAAAAATTGGCAGCCTAGTTCAAATTAATATAATTTGAGGCACAGACCTCTCCTCTAAACTCTGGATTGCATACCCAATTATTTATGCAACGTTCTACTTGGATGGGCAAAAGGTATCTCAGACTCAATTAAATGATCTCTTTCCCCCTTTCCCCAAACACCTGCTTCTTTTACACTATTTTTTTTGTATCACTATACAAAACTTGGAGTCTATGTGGACCCCTCTCTTCCTCTCATGACCCTTTTTCAATATATTAGGAAATTCGGTCAGCTCTACTTTGGAAATACGTCCCAAAGTGTATGGATTTCTCATTACCTCTCTCACAACCATCTTGGTTCAGGCATCCTTTACTTAGAATATTACAATGGCCTAATTTTTCCAGCACCTTCTATCCTTATTCTGTTAAATTCAATTACCAACAGATCTACAAGAGTGACCTTTTTTAAAAAAAGAAGTCAGATTATGTCCCCTTTTGGTCCAGATCCTGTAATGTTTTCCAATATCACTCAAAATAAAAGCTTCATAATTTAATGTAGTGTATGGCTCCCCCTGCTCTATGTCTCTCACAAAAACTTTCCTTCCCACTGTAGCTTTATTGGTTTTGTTGTTGTTCCTAGAATAATCTCAGCATGTTCAAACCCCAGGATCATGTATTTGTTGTTGCCTCTACCTGAAATTCTCTTTTCCCAAATACAGGCTTGCTCCCCTACTTATTTCATGTGTTTGCTCAACGATATCATCTTAGGCTACAGACATGCTTTATTTAACTATCTTTTACTAACATATACATTATTCTTGACACAATGGTAAGACAAAGAAAAAAAAGCTCAGTTGAAGCAAAATTAACTCATTTTCACATTAATTTTACTAAGCTATTCTAGTTTGATACAAAGAGTAATTTATGGTTTGTTGCGAGTTTTGATGTGGGAGTCTGAGCTGTTCCAGTTAGCAACAACTTGGTGACATTACATAAGTCCTTTCTGTTCTTTCTTTTGCTTTAATTCGGTCTTCTATGAAGTTAAGAGATTGGGATGCATTATCTCCAAATCCTTTTTCTGGCATATTCTATAATAATTTAAGATTGCATTTTGTTGTCACAATCATGCTTTAGTTCCTAGAGTGTCCTGGAAACAAGTTCTTGCAATACCAAAATAAGGCACAGAGTGGACATGCTGACTGATTTCAGTGGAGTCCACTCCGTTAATAATTCTGATCCGATTTTCTCACTGCTACAGGGCAGGCACATAATTCCCAACTGACTCTCATGGAGAACAGTACAGAGGTGACTGAGTTCATTCTTGTGGGCTTAACCAATGACCCGAAACTGCAGATTCCTCTCTTCTTAATCTTCTCCCTCATCTACCTCACCACTCTGGCTGGGAACCTGAGCATGATGGTACTGATTCTCTTGGACTCCCATCTCCACACTCCCATGTACTTTTTCCTCAGTAACCTGTCTCTGGTGGACTTTGGTTACTCTACAGCTGTCACTCCCAAGGTCATGGCTGGATTACTTATAGGAGACAAGGTCATCTCTTACAATGCTTGTGTCACCCAGTTCTTTTTTCTTGTAACCTTTATCACTGTAGAAAGTTTCCTCTTGGCCTCAATGGCCTATGACCGCTATGCAGCAGTGTGCAAACCCCTCTATTACACCATCACCATGACAACAGGGGTGTGTGCTCGTCTGGTCATGGGCTGCTACATCTGTGGCTTTCTGAATGCCTCCATCCACACTGGGAATATTTTCAGGCTCTCCTTCTGTAGAGCTGATGTGGTTGATCACTTCTTCTGTGATGCTCCTCCTCTCCTGGCTCTCTCATGTTCAGACAACTACATCAGTGAGATGGTTATTTTTTTGGTGGTGGGCTTCAATGTCCTCTTTTCTGTCTTGGTCATCTTGATCTCCTACCTGCTTATATTTATCACTATTCTGAGGATGCACTCATCTGAAGGACGCCAGAAGGCCTTTTCCACCTGTGCCTCCCACCTCACTACAGTGTTCATCTTCTATGGGACAGGCACCTTCATGTACTTACAGCCCAGCTCCAGCCATTCCATGGACACGGACAAAGTGGCATCCATGTTCTATACCATGGTTATCCCCATGCTAAACCCAGTGGTCTATAGCCTGAGGAACAAAGAGGTCAAGAGTGCCTTTAAAAAGACTGTGGAGAAGGCGAAGTCTTCTATAGGATTCATATTTTAACTACAAAGATCTACAATAAGGCACTTTCATCCACCTCAGATCTATCTAGAGAAAATATTTACCTGACCGGCCCACAAGTTTCTAATTTCTTTCTTTCTTTTTTTTTTTTTTAAGATTTATTTATTTATTTATTTATTTGACAGGCAGAGATCACAAGTAGGCAGAGAGGCAGGCAGAGAGAGAGAGAGAGAGAGAGAGAGAGAGAGGAGGAGGAAGCAGGCTCCTCGCTGAGCAGAAAGCCTGATATAGGGCTTGATCCCAGGACCCTGGGATCATGACCCAAGCCGAAGGCAGAGGCTTTAACCCACTTAGCCACCTAGGTGCCCCATGTTTCTAATTTCTTATAGTAATATTCCCAGATATTGATTAAGTTTACACAATTTACATATTTTTTTAATAAAGTTTACATCTTTAAAAATATGATACCTAAGAATAATAGGTTAAGAAGAATAACCCATAAATATGTTCTTATCTTAAAAATTCTTCTTAATAAACACGTTCCTCCGCACTCCCACATGAACATGTATACTCACAGGTATGTAGCACAGGCACACGCATAGATAATTCATGAGGAACTCATGAAATCCACATATACACCGTAGAAGAAAAAACTAGTTAAGACATACATGAGAAGGTCTGTTGTTACAGTAGAATTTAAAACAATTATTTGGTGTCTGAGAGCACAATCTTATCATACATAAATAGTCGACTTAATGGAAAAAAAACTATATATGTCTAGGTTTCTTTTTTTAGATTTTTATTTATTTGACAGGGAGAGAAAAAGGAGCACGAATGGTGGGGGGGATGGTGTGCAGCAGAGAGAGAGGGAGAAGCAGGCTCTCTAGTGAACAGAAAGACTGATGTTGGGCTTGGTGTGGGGCTTGATTCCAGGACCCTGGGATCATGACCTGAGCAACCGACTGAGCCAGCCAGGGACCCCATATGTCTGGTTTTTAATAATTATTTTTACATTCTCTTTTTGCATATGAAAAGCAATGCTTTATATTTAAAAATTTAAACTTTATGAAAATACTTCCAAAGTTCTTTGAATGTAGATTTATTGTTGATTTTTATCTGTTCTTCTTTTCAGTAAAAATTCAAGCCAAGGGACGCCTGGGTAGCTCAGTCGGTTAAGTGGCTGCCTTCAGCTCAGGTCATGATCCCAGAGTCCTGGGATCGAGTCCCACACTGGGCTCGCTGCTCGGCAGGGAGCCTGCTTCTCTCTCTACCTCTGCCTGCTGCTCCCCTGCTCATGCGAGCGCTCTCTCTCTATCCCTGACAATTAAATAAAATCTTAAAAAAAAAATGCAAGCGAAAAGAGACCCTTAAGCATAGGGAAGAAACTGAGGGTTAGTGGAGGGGAAGTGGGTGGGGGATGGGGTAAACAGATGATGGGCATGAAGGAGGGCACCTGTGGTGAGCACTGGGTATTGTATGCAAGTGATGAATCACTTAATTCTATCCCTGAAACTAATGCTATACTATATGTTAACTAACTTGAATTGAAATAAAATCTTGATAGCAAAAAAAAACCCAACAACATGTCTTTACATGGGTATTTATTTTCTTAGCCAAATTTCCATATTAATGAGCCCTATATGACAGTGTAATACAGAAAACATATCACACAATACAGGAAAAAGAAAAAGATGACAAGGCACGTATTTATTCACTTAAATAAAAACGTAACAATGTTTAAAGTTAAAGCACCAGGAATTACAATGGTTATTAATAACTTACTTGCATGCAATACTATGAATTTGTTAATGTACAAATCTGATAAAATTTTGAGTCTCACTATGTCAAAAATTCTGAATCCATATGAATGTACATTCCTTTCCCCTGATTTGGGAGTTTTGGGCTATTGTTTTTTCAAATATCCTTTCTGCCCCTTTCTTCCCTCTCATTAGGTGTATGTTGGTGTTCTTACAGTATCCCACTGTTCTTTGAGACCATTTATTTTTATTGATTTAAAAAAAATTTCTGTTTTTCAGGCTGGATGTTCTCAACTGACTATCTTAAAGCTTACTGAATTTTTTTTTCTGCCAGCTTCTATCTGCTACTGATCCACTTATTAAACATTATATTTCATTTATTTTTCTTTTCAACTCAAGAATTTCTATTTCTGTTATTAAAAATAATTTCATATCTTTATTACTATTCCATATTTGGTGACACATTGTTCTCATACTTTCCTTAATTCTTTTTTCCCTTTTAATTCTTTCGACCTGGTTTCCTTTAGTTCTCTGACCACATTTACAATATCTTAAATCTTTTCCTATTAAACCCAAAGTTAGCTCAACCTTCAAAATCAATGTAATTCTTTGTATTAATAGACTCAGGACTACAATTATATAATCACCTCAATAGATGCAGAAAAACCTTTGACAAAAATTCATCATATATTTATGATAAAAATTCAGCAAACTATTAATGGTGGAGAATTTCCTAAACATAGTAAGAGATATCCATGAAAAACTTGCAGCTAGCTTCACACTTCCTCGTGGAAGACTGAATGCTTTTCTCCAAGATTAGAATAAGGCAAGGATGCCCCTCTTAATACTTCTATCCAACATCACGATAGACATCAGTACCCTAAGGCAAGAAAAATAAATGAAAAACATACCAGTTGGAATGGAATACATAAAATTCTCTCAATTCAGAGAAGACACAACTTTCTCCTTAGAAAATCCCAGAGAATCTGGCAAGAAGGTACAAAACTAACAAGTTTATCAAGTTCTGAAGAAACAAAGTCAATACACAAAAATCTGTCATAATTCTATGTAATTTTAATAAACATTTAGAAATTAGAATTTAAAACAGTACCGCTTGCAATGGCACCACCAACATGAAGTATTTAAGTAAAAATTTTGCAAGCTATGTGCAAGATATGCTGAAAAATGGATTAAATAAGTCAAAGCAGATCTAGATAAATGGAGAATTTTACCATGTTCATAGATTGGAGGCCTAGATAATTTAAAGATGTCTGTCTTCCCCAAACTAATCAACAAAATTTCAGCCAAAATTCCAGAAAGAATTTTTATAAAAATTGGCAAGCTCATTGTAAAATTTACATGGCAAGTAAAAAAAAAAAAACTAGAATAACTAAAACAATTTTGAAGCAGAACAACAAAATTGGAGCACTCACTCTACCTTCTTTCCAGATTCACTACACAGCTACAGTAGTCAAGTAGTATGGTATTGAACAAAGGATAGATGTATTACATTAAATATTACTGAAACGAGTATTAGTTCAAGTTTTTTATTCCAGAAAACAAGACAAGTCCAAAAAAAAAAAAAAAGACAAGTCATAGACTTGGAGAAAGGATCTTCAAATTTCACCAGTCCTTATCAGTAAAGGGCTCCTATTTTGGATACATAAAGTAGTCTCAAATCCCAGTAATAAAAAAAACAAATACAATGAAATACAATAAAAATGGACAGAATTTTTTTTACAGTTTTTATTTAAATTCCATAGGTTAAGGTACAATGTAATATTAGTTTCAGGTGTCTAATGTAGTTATTCAACACTTCCATACATCATGGGTGCTCATCACAGCAAGGGTGTTCCTTAATACCCATCACCTATTTCACCCATCCCCTACCTATCTCCCTTCTGTTAACCATCAGTTTGTTATCTATAGTTAAGAATCTGTTTTTTGGTTTGCTTCTTTCTCTTTTTTCTTTCCTTTGCTTGTTTTGTTCCTTAAATTTCACATATGAGTGAAACCAATGGTATTTGTCTGTCTTTGACTTACTTATTTCGCTTAGCATAATTCTCTGTAACTCTATCCATGCCATTGCAAATGGCAAGATTTCATTCTTCTTTTTTTTTTTTTTTAAGATTTTTATTTACTTATTTGACAGAGATCACAAGTAGGCAGAGAGAGAGGGGGAAGCAGGCTCCCCGCTAAGCAGAGAGCCCGATGCGGGGCTCGATCCCAGGACCCTGAGATCATGACCCGAGCTGAAGACAGAGGCTTTAACCCACTGAGCCACCCAGGCGCCCCAGATTTCATTCTTCTTGATGGCTGAGTAATATTCCATTATAGATTCCATATATAGATTCCATAATGGAATATTCCATTAGTCTACATGGAAATAGTCTATATGGAAATTATAATAGTCTATATGGAAATTAGTCTATATATATATGTATGTATGAATATATATGTATGTGGGTATATATATCATATCTCCTTTGTTCAGTTGATGGACTCTTGGGCTCTTTCCATAATTTGGTTTTGTAGATTATGCTACTATAAACATCAGGGTGCATGTATCAAAAACAGGCAAAAGATTTTACACAGACATTTCACAAAAGAAGATGCCTGGGATGGCAAGTAAGCACATAAAAAGATGCTCAGCATCATTAGTCAAATGCAAATTAATACAACAAGGAGATATACTACAAACCTATTAGAATAACTAATGTAAAAAAAAAAAAGCCCACCTGTAAATATAAAATACCATAAAGGATGTGAAGCAGTTGGAACTCTCCCTACATTGCTGGTGGGAATGCAAAAATAATATGTTATTTTAGAAAATAGGTTGGCAGTTTCACAAAACCTAGAAATCTCATTCCTAACAATCTACCCAGGTGAAATAAAAACACATGTTCACACAAAATCCTGGGTGTGAATGTTCATAGGATCCTTATTTGTATTAGTTAAAAACTGGAAATAACCCATTTCCCTCAACTGAAAAATGGATAAATAATCTGAATTCATAGAGTGCATCTCAGAAATAAAAAGGAACCAATTACAAAACAACTACACAACTCCATAAATTTCAAATGCATTATGTTAAGGGAGAGAAGCATGATTGAGGAGATGACTTACTGTATTATTCTTTTTTTGTGACATTCTTACAAAGCCAAAACCACAGGGACTGAAAACAAATTAGCAGTTGTGAGGAGGTGGAAGGAGGGGTCAATTACAAAAGGTGGTGGAAAATTTGGGGGATTACTAAACTGTTCTATATCATGATGTGATGTGGTTATATGGCCAATTACATTTGTACATAAGTACAAACTTTTAGAACATTGCATTGCAAAGTGTGGATATAGCTATGTAAATTACACCTTAATTGGAAAAAGGGGGAAAAAAAAGAGAGACAAATAATGCAATGGGTCAGTGCTCTTACTCAACAGACACTTCAGTTCCCCACTGACAGTTTAATTGCTCCTTCCCTAAATAAGTGAGATGAGGAGCCGTGGATGTTCTCATAGGGGGCCTGTTCCCTTGAGAACTCTGTGTCCCTATAACTAACTAACTAACTTTCTTTCTTTCTTTTTTCCTTTTCTTTTCCTTCCTTCCTTCCTTCCTTCCTTCCTTCCTTCCTTCCTTCCTTCCTTCCTTCCTTCCTTCCTCTCTCTCTCTTTCTTACTCTTCCTTCCTCCCTTCCTTTCTTCTTCTTTCTTTCTTTCTTTTTAACTTTCTCCTGATTCCCATTCATTAGCCTTGGGAATCCCAAAATCACTCCATTTGACACCATTTTAGAGGACTTGCCTGTGTGCAGAACTCTTTTGTTCATTTGCATATTCATCTGAAAGTTAGTTGTTTCTGGTATCCATCCCTACTGTCTTCCTCCAAACAAGATTTGTTTCCAGGCTGCAACCACAGCTAAAAAAACAAAACAAAACACCAAAAAACCCACTCCAAGATAAGAATTATACTGATTCAAGTTAAAATGATAATCCCCTTACCAGCTTGGTTTATAGACCCTCCCTCATCAGCTATTCACACACAGAATTCTGTTAAGGTGTGCAGGAGATGCACTTTTATTGGTTTCACTTCACATATCAGGAACTGAGCTTGACAGGGGTAAGTGACTCTTCCAGGGGATCATAAAGAATACATGGGAGATGTGGGACTTGGACTGTGTTCCTAGCTCCACGCCAGTGATTTCTCCTCCATTCTTCCATGCTTCGGAGATCTTAAAGCCTTTTTACCAGTACTAGAGAGGGAATCTTCAGTAGGATATACACATTCTACCCTGGCAGAAGTTCTGATATCAGAGACAAAATTCGTGGGGGCTTTCCCTTTTTGTCAAGGAGCAAGGTAAGATTCTACATATTCTAGACATTTTCAGTAAGAAGTATAATTCATGCAAGAACATTTGGGAAGCTGTGTCTGCCATGAATTATTTTAGCGAAGTAATGGATGCTGTGAGTATTTTTCTGAAACAGTGAGGTAAAGCAGGTCTTAAATGCCCAAGTGTACATCATTATTTAACAAATAAGGAGTTTAGTGGTATTTAGGAAACAATATATTGCTTTCCTAAAGAGGATGAACAGCAACAAGAAACAGATGGTAGGGGTCCCTGTGTGGCTCAGTCATTAAGCATCTGCCTTCCGCTCAGGTCATGATCCTGGGGTCCTAGGATCAAGCCCCACACTGAGTCCCACATCAGGCTCTCTGCTCAGCAGGAAGCCTGCTTCTCCCTCTCCCAAATCCCCTATGCTTGTATTCCCCCCCTCACGATCTCTCTCTGTCAAATAAATAAAATCTTAAAAAAAAAAAGAAAGAAAGAAACAGAGGTTAGCTTATGCTCCAATGGAATAGGTAGTAATTTCTTTCTGTTTACTAATTTTAGGTCTGTTATAGAAGGGAAGTTAAGTAGAACAGGGTGATATGATATTTCTTTAGTCTCCAAGAGGATCTTCATGATTATAAAGTTCCGTACACTAGTTTAACCTTCTTTTCCTCTCTAACCTCCCTCATATTTCTGACGCACATGAAAAAGCTGAAAGTGTATTGGCTAGAGGCCCAGGGGTATGATCATTCTCATCTGGATATGAATCTTGGGTTTATTTCTTGCTAGGTGTAGAGTAGTCTTCTGTAAACTCACCTAACTTCTCAAATTCTCATTTCTTTGATCACAAGTGTAGATAGTAATACTCTATATCTTATAACATTGTAGGATAAAGTTGCAGGATGCTATAACTTTTAAGGTTATACTTGTCAATTTATAAGCTATTCTTATAAAATCATGAGGATGAAGAAAGAATACACACCCACACTCGGAATGCTCTTATCAGAGGTTATAGAACATAGTATTTGCTTAAAAAAAAGTTTGTCAAAGGTGAACAAACACAAATGTCTTTAGGAACTGGGTATGAAAGGGGAAATTGTGATACCCCTTCAGGTGGTAGAGAAGAGTGGTTACCAGTGAGGGAAAGCTGTGGCATAGGTTTAATTCAGTTCAAATGAGAAAAATCACAGCATGGAGCTCATCTCAAAGGCAGATCTGAAAGCTGGAGTCAAACCCAGGGACAAGAGATTTCAACCCTGGATATTTGTCAACCAGCTTAGGGAGTCAGAGTAATGATAGTAAGAGTGAGTTCAAAACAGAAGGAAATTGTTTCAACCCAAGGTAAAAATATGGATCTCAAGGAAGAAACTGAACAAATGGCTGGTATGGCCAATGATATGGTCAGAGGAAGGAGAGAGTGAGACACATGGGGGGATCAGAAGATCTGAGTGGATGTGGTGTGTGGGGAAAGACAAATCAGTGTGAGGCTCTCAGACTTCAAAACTAATCCATAACCTAGAAACTGGATATGGCTTCCCACCTTTATCCAACCAAGACAGAGACTGCCATTTCATGACATTAGAACCAACACTTATGAGATTTATAATTACTGTTTTTCACACATTATTTTATAAACTCTCACAATTGCTCCTTCATGTTACTGCTCCATTTTTAGAGATAGAAAAACTGAGGCTCAGAGAATTTAGGTTGGGACAGTGTCTCCCAGATAGTAAATGTTAGGGTACAATTTGAGCACACATGTCCCCTTTCCCAGAGCCTTGAGCTCTTGTGCTTAGTGCATTACCTTCTCTTCAGTAGCGTCTTTGCTGGTCGTCCATGTCTGCAGCTGCAGCTCCCCCACTGAATCCACTCTACCTCTCTGCTTCCGTCACCCTATTGCAAGCCTCAAATCCAGGAGTAGTGTCTTCGTCGTTTCAGTCAGTACTCCTGACAACTAATATTAAGATGGGTCCAATGGAGTCAGTGGCATCATGTGAATAGAATTAATTCAATTCAATTCAAATTTCAGTTACTGTCATGGGATTCTGGAATCATCTGCCTGGGTACACAGCTTGATTCTGCAGTTAATATTTGGGTAAGCTTGGACAAATTACACAACCTTTTTGAGCCTAATTGCCCTCGCAAAATAAATGAGCATAATGACTAGTGGTTTTGCCTTGTGTGTGTTTTAGATTTGAAGAACAAATTATTGCCATAATTGAAACAACCCACAGAGTATTTACACAGTTCAACTTCACTCTATTTTCTTTTCCATTTAACACTCTGTTCCTTTACTTCTCATCACTACGGGGCATCCTGTGATTCCCTACTGGCATCCACGGAGAAGAGCACAGAAGTGACTGAGTTCATCCTTGTAGGACATACAGATGCCCCAGAACTGCAGGTCTCACTCATTATTGACATTCATCCTTTTCTACCTTTTCACCCTAGTTGGAAATCTGGGGGTGATTGTGTTGGTTCTGTTGGAGTCTAGTGTGGGTGGCTCATTCAGTTAAGTGAGTGACTATTGGTTTCTGCTCATGTCATGATCTCAAGGTCGTGATGTGGAGCCGCACATTGGGCTGGGGATGGAGCTTGCTTGAGATTCTCTTTCTCCCTCTCTCTCTGCCCCTCCTCCATTCCTTGCTCTAAAAAAAAAAAAAAAAAGACTGTGTTTGACTGTGCTAGGATGGTCATGCTGACACTAGCATGGGCAAGGGGTTATAATGTAAATGTTCTTTTGGCTCTAGATCTTTGATGATGGTGATGTATCTTCTGCTGGAATCATTTAAGAAATTACATTTAATAAAAAACTTTTGGGGGTGCCTGGGTGACTCAGTGGGTTAAAGCCTCTGCCTTTGGCTCAGATCATGATCCCAGGGTCCTGGGATCAAGCCCCGCATTGGGCTCTCTGCTCGGCAGGGAGCCTGCTTCCCTTCCTCTCTCTCTGCCTGCCTCTCTGCCTCCTTGTGATTTCTGTCTGTCAAATAAATAAATAAAATCTTAAAAAAAAACTTTTGGAATAGTTTTAGGCTTATAGAAAATGTGCAAAGACTGTATAAGAGTTCCCATATACTCCTTACCCGGTTTACCCTGATGTTATCATCTATATTACCTTGGTACACATGTCAATACAAAGAGTCCAACATTCATACATTCCTGTTAACTGAATCCCATACTTACTTGGATTCCCCAATTTTTTTTCTGATGTCCCATTTGTTCCTATATCCTACCCATGATACTACGTAAGGAAATAAAAATGGTATTGTTTTATGCCATTGTTTGGGTGATGTTCTACAATCAGTGTATGAGTGAAAGAGAAGGTCATGGGGGTAAGGAGACAAAGAAGGCGAAGTAGTTACGTATAAGAAAAAAATTGAGGGGATGCCTGGGTGGCTCAGTCGGTTAAGCATCTGCCTTTGGCTCAGGTCATGATCTCAGGGTTCTGGGATCTAGCCCCACATTGGGCTCCTTGCTCAGTACGGAGTCTGCTTCTCCCCATCCCTCTGCACCCCCCACTTGTGCTCTATCTCTCACACACTGTCTCTCAAATAAGTAAATAAAATCTTTAAAAGGAAGGGAGATAGGGAGGGAAGGAAGGAGGAAAGAAGAAAATTTAGATATAGTGACCAATATTGGATCTAGTAGTAGAAATTGAAAACACATCTTCAGGTTATTGAGGGAATTGCATTAGTAAGAAAGCTATGAGCATTGGCTGAGTAAAATCAAAACAAAACAAACAAAACAAAACAAGACTCTAGAATTAAAATTGTGTGTGCAGAAGTAAGCTATAAAAACTGAATATTCCTCAAAGAGCTCATAATCCCCCACTTAAACTGCCTGATGTGGCCATCAGCTTCCTGTAAAAACATTACACAATAGCACTCATTTTATCCCCGACTTGTTCTGGGACATGGCCAGACTCTAATACCCCAGGTGCCTAGCCACGGACAGTCCTTTCTCTTTTGAACTGTCCCGGACTGCTCACTTGAACTCTGCAACAAACCAAGGCCCATCAAAGGTACCTGAAAACCAATTAGAAAGTCTCCTTTTCCAAAAATCCCATCTTTATAACATGCTTGTCAATTTTATACATCTCAGTATTTTTTCTTTTTAATCTATAAAACTTCCTTTCCTTTATAACATTTTTATAACCCCTGCTAAAACTCAGAATAGAGGATGGTTTCCCTTGCTGACACAAAGTAGAACAAGGCAAAACAAAACAAAACCAGCCTGTTAATTTTGTCTCGGATTTCATTTTGTCTTGATACACTTCAGAAATGATCTTAAAGAATAATGGATAAGAAAAAAAAAATCCAACAGGACTAGGGGCCAGGAAAAACAATGGAAAGTAGAACTCTCCCAGAAAACAGGATCTCATAAAGAGATATCTCCCTTGTCAAGGTTAAGAGTGGGGGAGGGTCTTCATAAGGCTGACTTAGCAAGATTTCAAAAGTGACCATTGTATCTCTGTTCTTTACTTTCATGAAAGGGAACTTTTTTTTCCCACCTATATTCATCCTGTCTGTTATATACTGAGTATGATGTGAGGTAAGCTGTTTGGTTTTTGTTTGTTTGTTTAGTTTCTAAGTTCCTGGACCATGAGGAGCCACATCTGAACTGAATGGAGAGAACCATTGAACCCCTTTGGTATCCCAGGCATTGAGCCGTTATACTGATTAGTTGGGATTTAGGTTGTCTCCCTAGCGGAATCAGATAATATGGTCTGTGGGAGCAGGGGGAGTCAAATGGATATTTGATGAACATAAATATCACAGTAGAAGACACTTGTTCTTTCTGTGCCAAACTATTTTCTTTTTCCTCTTAAGCACATAGCTATACTTAATTTCTCAGTCTGCATGCAATTAGTGAAAGTCACGTCATTTTATTCTTGTTGGTGAAAGTGAGCGTAAGTTACATGTGCCACTTCCAAGTCTGGTCCGGGAAAACTCCCAGGTGACCCTTTGCTTATTCTCTCTTCCACTGTCACTTAACGGATAGAGAATCCAGGTCGTATAGAACAACTAACCGAACTGTATGTGAGCAAGGAAAGTCTCTCTGGTTAAGCCACTGTGATTTGGGAGTTTCCTTGTCTAGCAGCTAGTATTATTTACAACAACGAATATAAAGGGATTCCCATAAGACAGTCTGAAGGCTGCTGGCAAGAAGTAGATGGATATATGACGGGAAATACTGCTAAATGTCTACAACACAATTCCACAAATATTTAACATTAATCCCCACCTAGCTTCTGAACATAATTAAAGTGGATAGGACATGCATTTTCTCTGTCACATGCAATATAAACCTACATGAGACGCAGGGGGCACACAAGCCTATGAATAAAAGTACTGCAAAGTTCCATCCATACACGTACATGTAGGAGTAGGAAACTTGTCAAAGAAGTAAATATAGTGTGGCTAATGTTTGATGAAAAACATAACAAATCAGTTGAGGTATCAGAATATGAACTTATGTCAAATCATGGTTATATGTTTATTTGAAAAACGGTTCTAAGAGTCCCAAATGTAGAAAAAAGTACTCTAGTATTTTTTTAAGCTTTATTTTTATTTATTTATTTATTTATTTATTTATTTATTTATTTTTTGGATTTTGGATTCTTTTTTTTTATTAATTTTATTTTTTATAAACATATATTTTTATCCCCAGGGGTACAGGACTGTGAATCACCAGGTTTACACACTTCACAGCACTCACCATAGCACATACCCTCCCCAGTGTCCATAATCCCAACCCCCTCCCAACCCCCCTCCCCCCATCAACCCTCAGTTTGTTTTGTGAGATTAAGAGTCACTTATGGTTTGTCTCCCTCCCAATCCCATCTTGTTTCATTGACTCTTCTCCTACCCCCTTAACCCCCCATGTTGCATCTCCTCTCCCTCATATCAGGGAGATCATATGATAGTTGTCTTTCTCCGATTGACTTATTTCGCTAAGCACGATACCCTCTAATTCCATCCACGTCGTCGCAAATGGCAAGATTTCACTTCTTTTGATGGCTGCATAGTATTCCATTGTGTATATATACCACATCTTCTTTATCCATTCGTCTGTAGATGGACATCTAGGTTCTTTCCATAGTTTGGCTATTGTAGACATTGCTGCTATAAACATTCGGGTGCACGTGCCCCTTCAGATCACTACGTTTGTATCTTTAGGGTAAATACCCAGCAGTGCAATTGCAGGGTCATAGGGTAGTTTTATTTTCAACATTTTGAGGAACCTCCATGCTGTTTTCCAGAGTGGTTGCACCAGCTTGCATTCCCACCAACAGTGTAGGAGGGTTCCCCTTTCTCTGCATCCTCGCCAGCATCTGTCATTTCCTGACTTGTTAATTTTAGCCATTCTGACTGGTGTGAGGTGATATCTCATGGTGGTTTTGATTTGTATTTCCCTGATGCCGAGTGATATGGAGCACTTTTTCATGTGTCTGTTGGCCATCTGGATGTCTTCTTTGCAGAAATGTCTGTTCATGTCTTCTGCCCATTTCTTGAGGCTGTTCCATTGGACATTCTTTCCTGCTTTGTTGAAGATTAGTTGACCATAGAGTTGAGGGTCTATTTCTGGGCTCTCTATTCTGTTCCATTGATCTATGTGTCTGTTTTTGTGCCAGTACCATGCTGTCTTGATGATGACAGCTTTGTAATAAAGCTTGAAGTCCGGAATTGTGATGCCACCAACTTTGGCTTTCTTTTTCAATATTCCTTTGGCTATTCGAGGTCTTTTCTGGTTCCATATAAATTTTAGGATTATTTGTTCCATTTCTTTGAAAAAAAATGGATGGTACTTTGATAGGAATTGCATTAAATGTGTAGATTGCTTTAGGTAGCATAGACATTTTCACAATATTTATTCTTCCAATCCAGGAGCATGGAACATTTTTCCATTTCTTTGTGTCTTCCTCAATTTCTTTCATGAGTACTTCATAGTTTTCTGTGTATAGATTCTTAGTCTCTTTGGTTAGGTTTATTCCTAGGTATCTTATAGTTTTGGGTGCAATTGTTAATGGGATGGGCTCCTTAATTTCTCTTTCTTCTGTCTTGTTGTTGGTGTAGAGAAATGCAACTGATTTCTGTGCATTGATTTTATATCCTGACACTTTACTGAATTCCTGTACAAGTTCTAGCAGTTTTGGAGTGGAGTCTTTTGGGTTTTCCACATAGAGTATCATATCATCTGCGAAGAGTGATAGTTTGACTTCTTCTTTGCCGATTTGGATGCCTTTAATGTCCTTTTGTTGTCTGATTGCTGAGGCTAGGACTTCTAGTACTATGTTGAATAGCAGTGGTGATAACGGACATCCCTGCCGTGTTCCTGACCTTAGCGGGAAAGCTTTCAGTTTTTCTCCATTGAGAATGATATTTGCGGTGGGTTTTTCATAGATGGCTTTGATAATATTGAGGTATGTGCCCTCTATCCCTACACTTTGAAGAGTTTTGATCAGGAAGGGATGCTGTACTTTGTCAAATGCTTTTTCAGCATCTATGGAGAGTATCATATGGTTCTTGTTCTTTCTTTTATTAATGTGTTGTATCACATTGATTGATTTGCGGATGTTGAACCAGCCTTGCAGCCCTGGAATAAATCCCACTTGGTCGTGGTGAATAATCGTTTTAATGTACTGTTGAATCCTATTGGCTAGTATTTTGGCGAGAATTTTTGCATCTGTGTTCATCAAGGATATTGGTCTGTAGTTCTCTTTTTTGATGGGATCCTTGTCTGGTTTTGGGATCAAGGTGATGCTGGCCTCATAAAATGAGTTTGGAAGTTTTCCTTCCATTTCTATTTTTTGGAACAGTTTCAGGAGAATAGGAATTAGTTCTTCTTTAAATGTTTGGTAGAATTCCCCTGGGAAGCCATCTGGCCCTGGGCTTTTGTTTGTTTGGAGATTTTTGATGACTGTTTCAATCTCCTTACTGCTTATGGGTCTGTTGAGGCTTTCTATTTCTTCCTGGTTCAGTTGTGGTAGTTTATATGTCTCTAGGAATGCATCCATTTCTTCCAGATTGTCAAATTTGTTGGCGTAGAGTTGCTCATAGTATGTTCTTATAATTGTCTGTATTTCTTTGGTGTTCGTTGTGATCTCTCCTCTTTCATTCATGATTTTATTTATTTGGGTCCTCTCTCTTTTCTTTTTGATAAGTCTGGCCAGGGGTTTATCAATCTTATTAATTCTTTCAAAGAACCAGCTCCTAGTTTCGTTGATTTGTTCTATTGTTTTTTTGGTTTCTATTTCATTGATTTCTGCTCTGATCTTTATGATTTCTCTTCTCCTGCTGGGTTTAGGGTTTCTTTCTTGTTCTTTCTCCAGCTCCTTTAGGTGTAGGGTTAGGTTGTGTACCTGAGACCTTTCTTGTTTCTTGAGAAAGGCTTGTACCGCTCTATATTTTCCTCTTAGGACTGCCTTTGTTGTGTCCCTCATATTTTGAACCATTGTGTTTTCATTATCATTTGTTTCCATGAATTTTTTCAATTCTTCTTTAATTTCCTGGTTGACCCATTCATTCTTTAGAAGGATGCTGTTTAGTCTCCATGTATTTGGGTTCTTTCCAAATTTCCTCTTGTGATTGAGTTCTAGCTTCAGAGCATTGTGGTCTGAAAATATGCAGGGAATGATTCCAATCTTTTGATAACAGTTGAGACCTGATTTAGGACCAAGAATGTGATCTATTCTGGAGAATGTTCCATGTGCACTAGAGAAGAATGTGTATTCTGTTGCTTTGGGATGAAAAGTTCTGAATATATCTGTGATGTCCAACTGGTCCAGTGTGTCATTTAAGGCCTTGATTTCCTTGTTGATCTTTTGCTTTGATGATCTGTCCATTTCAAGAGGGGAGTGTTAAAGTCCCCTACTATTATTGTATTATTGTCAATATGTTTCTTTGATTTTGTTATTAATTGGTTTATATAGTTGGCTGCTCCCACGTTAGGGGCATAGATATTTAAAATTGTTAGATCTTCTTGTTGGATAGTTCCTTTGAGTATGATATAGTGTCCTTCCTCATCTCTTGTTATAGTCTTTGGCTTAAAATCTAATTGATCTGACATAAGGATTGCCACTCCTGCTTTCTTCTGATGTCCATTAGCATGGTAAATTCTTTTCCACCCCCTCACTTTAAATCTGGAGGTGTCTTCAGGTTTAAGATGAGTTTCTTGTAGGCAACATATAGATGGGTTTTGTTTTTTTATCCATTCTGATACCCTGTGTCTTTTGATTGGGGCATTTAGCCCATTAACATTCAGGGTAAGTATTGAGAGATATGAATTTAGTGCCATTGTATTTCCTGTAAGGCGACTGTTATTGTATATTGTCTCTGTTTCTTTCTGATCTACTACTTTTAGGGTCTCTCTTTGCTTAGAGGACCCCTTTCAATATTTCCTGTAGAGCTGGTTTGGTATTTGCAAATTCTTTCAGTTTTTGTTTGTCCTGGAAGCTTTTAATCTCTCCTTCTATTTTCAATGATAGCCTAGCTGTATATAGTATTCTTGGCTGCATGTTTTTCTCATTTAGTACTCTGAATATATCATGCCAGCTCCTTCTGGCCTGCCAGGTCTCTGTGGATAAGTCTGCTGCCAATCTAATATTTTTACCGTTGTACGTTACAGACTTCTTTTCCCGGGCTGCTTTCAGGATCTTTTCTTTGTCACTAAGACTTGTCAATTTTACTATTAGGTGACGGGGTGTGGACCTATTCTTATTGATTTTGAGGGGGGTTCTCTGAACCTCCTGGATTTTGATGCTTGTTCCCTTTGCCATATTGGGGAAATTCTCTCCAATGATTCTCTCCAACATACCTTCTGCTCCCCTCTCTGTTTCCTCTTCTTCTGGAATCCCAATTATTCTAATGTTGTTTCGTCTTATGGTGTCACTTATCTCTCGAATTCTCCCCTCGTGGTCCAGTAGCTGTTTGTCCCTCTTTTGCTCAGCTTCTTTATTCTCTGTCATTTGGTCTTCTATATCGCTAATTCTTTCTTCTGCCTCATTTATCCTAGCAGTGAGAGCCTCCATTTTTGATTGCACCTCATTAATAGCTTTTTTGATTTCAACTTGGTTAGATTTTAGTTCTTTTATTTCTCCAGAAAGGGCTTTTATGTTTCCCGAGAGGGTTTCTCTAATATCTTCCATGCCTTTTTCGAGCCTGGCTAGAACCTTGAGAATCGTCATTCTGAACTCTGGATCTGACATATTACCAATGTCTGTATTGATTAGGTCCCTAGCCTTTGGTACTGCCTCTTGTTCTTTTTTTTTTTGTGGTGAATTTTTCCGCCTTGTCATTTTGTCCAGATAAGAGTATATGAAGGAGCAAGTAAAATACTAAAAGGGTGGCAACAACCCCAGGAAAATATGCTTTAGCCAAACCAGAAGAGATCCCAAATCGTGGGGGGGGGGGGGAGAAAGGGGATAAAAAGAGGTTCAGAAAGAAAGAAAAAAAAATTAAAAAAAGAAAACCAATAAAAAAAAGTATAAAAAGGAAAATATATATATATATATATACATATATATATATATATATATATATTAGATAAACTAGTTAAAAAACCTTAAAAAAGAAAAGGGTAAAAGTTAAAACAATTTGGCAGAAGAAGAGAAAAAAAATTGAAAAAGAAAAAAAAATTAAATTAACTGCAAGGCTAAAGAATCATGGGGAGAAAGCCATGAATTCCGTGCTTTGCTTTCTTCTCCTGTGGAATTCCGCCGCTCTTCTTGGTATTGAAACTGTACTCCTTGGTAGGTGAACTTGGTCCTGGCTGGGTTTCTCGTTGCTCTTCTGGGGGAGGGGCCTGTTGTTTGATTCTCAAGCGTCTTTGCCCCAGGCGGAGTTGCACCGCCCTTACCCGGGGCCGGGCTGAGTAATCCGCTCGGGTTTGCTTTCGGGAGCTTTTGTTCCCTGAGCGCTTTCCGTAGAGTTCTGGAGGGCGGGAATGAAGATGGAGGCCTCCCGGTCTCCGGCCTGGAGGAGCCGAGAGCCCGGGGCCCCACTCCTCAGTGCGCCCCCAGTTAACAGCGCCCAATGACTCCCGCCACCCTGGCCTCTGGCCGCGCTCTGAGCTGACCGAGCCTGTGACCGGTTCAAGGTAACCCCGAGCTGAGAGTCACTCCTCGGCTCTGTCTCTGTAGCTGGCTTCCCCGTTCTAATACCTGTGAGCTCTGCGACGCTCAGAGACCCCCGATCCTTCTGCGACCCTGCGGGACCTGAGGCCACGCTGACCCCGCGTGGGCTTCACCCCGGTTAAGCCTCTGGAGCGATGTCCCTCAGTGGAACAGACTTTTAAAAGTCCTGATTTTGTGCTCCGTTGCTCCGCCGCTCGCCGGCAGCCGGCCCCTCCCCCCGCGGTCTATCTTCCCGTCGCTTTGGATTCACTTCTCCGCCAGTCCTACCTTGCAGAAAGTGGTTGATTTTCTGTTTCTAGAATTGCTGTTCTTCTTCTCTTCGATCTCCAGTAGGATTTGTAGGTGTTTGTAATCTTTAGATAAGCTATCTAGCTGATCTCCCGCTACCTGAAGTAGTCTCAGCCTGCTACTTCTCCATCTTGACTCCTCCTTTTTAATGAATGTGTATTAGTCAGTATGTTCTATGGAAAGTTACGGAAGTATAGCACTTAAATGAATTCCACCTTGACTGAGCCATTATGTAGAAGCAGCAGGTGCAAATGATAATTCTCAAGATAAAGTGACCAGAGTAGAAGAAAACTAGAGAGATAATACAGCTCTTTTTCCATTTATGTGTACATGACTACCAACTCCTTTCACTGAGTAAAAATAATGCACTAAGAAGAATAACAAACACACATTTTTTATGTCTATAAATGCTTTGAAATGGTTATTGTCCCTCATTTACTTATACCCTAGTTGATCTGAACCATCTGCCATCACTCTCCCAGTCACAGACTCCACACCATTCACACTGACTTCCTTGTTTCTTCGCAACTCCAAGCATACCCCTACCTCACGACATTTGCACCTGCTATTTCTTTTCCTTGGAATGTTCCCTTGCTTCTTCAGCACTCTCCCTAAATGTTACATGTCCTATAGGTATGACTCCCCTTATAAAATGGTCACTTCGATCCTCATGGATCTCCTCACCTCAGCCTGCTCTTTTTTCATTGTTCTTATTAACACTCAGTTTTATGTTCACCTGTTCATCTGTATCTGCTAACCAGAATGTAAACTCTCCAAGAACTATAGTTTCATCTACTGTGTTCACAACTCTATTCCCAATATCTAGCAGAATATCTAGTTCAGGGTTCTTTTGTGGAATGAATGAAGTGACTGTCATGAATACACTATGTTAATATGTTGGATCTTTGAGCCACTGATAATTCTATCACACCACTAATAAACAATCCTTCTAAATATAATTTAGAATGTTTCAAAATATATGACTGCTTTTCTCCTTTGTGGAATATTTTTATTTACAATCTCACTCAGTGTTTGGACTCCCAATTTTAGATGCAATGATCTTTTGGAACCCACACCATCCAATGGGTCATCTGAAACCATCTCTTATTTTTCCCTTAGGAATTGTCTCATTAAGTGGCAAGTCACACAACCAAATAAATTCTATTTAGTAAATTGTAAAAAGACCTAAAAGAGGAAACTATTAAAAGTTTAATATCTGTTTCGATTTGGAAAATTGCTTCATATATGCTGAATGTACAATTAACTTCAATTATTCTAAACATTTATATTGAATGTAAACATAACCTGCATTCAGTATCCTGGTGTGAGAGAAAGCAATTATCATTTGAGTTTAGTTCTGTTAGCTATAATAAAACTACCCAAGGGTATTTGTATCTGTGTCTTTTCTTTCTATCTCTATACAATCAGAAGCTTTCAACATCTCAAGATTTATAAAACTGTGCTTGTATGCCTTAAGGCAGTCATGCAGACACTAACATGAAAAGTATCAGTTTTTCTCACTAGTAGCATATATTAGTGGGATACTAGCAAGCATTCCCTTCTGGCTCTAAAGTCTATAGAAATGGTGATGTTTCTTCTGCTGGAGCCATTTTATTATTATCACTTTAAATATTTTTTAAGTTCTAGAATGTTCTAAATTTTCAAAAACTTACAAAGATATTATTGTCAGTTTCCTTATACTCCTGCCCTACTTTCCCCTATTACTAATGTATTACTTTAACATGGTACCTTTGTCAAAGCTAAGAAGCCAACCTCAACTTTACTGTTGTCTAAACTTTAGATTTTACTTGGATTTTATCATTTTTCCCCAGTAATGCCCTTTTCTCTTTCAGGCTACAATTCAGGAACAACACTGAATTGAGTTGTCATAGCTCCTTGGTTTCCTATAACAGTGTCTCAGTCTTTCCTTGTCTCTTGTGACTTGGACAGTTTTGAGAGGTACTAGTCAGATATTTTGTAGAATGGCTTTCAATTTGCAGCTGTCTGGGGTTTTTTGGGTCACAGTTAAATAAGGGATATGTGTTTTCTGTCACAAGAAGTTCCCTTTTCATCATGTTTTATCAGGGGGACACGTTCACAGCATGATTTGGTACTGTGATAACCTTGGGTCATCTGGCCAAGATAGCTTTGCCACATTGTCCCGAGTGAAGCTATGTTCTCCCTTTATATTCTATTTTTTCTAAGTACCTGAATAAGACTACCTTAGACTCCAGGCAGCAGAGACTAAGATCCACCTCTGGGAGTAGAGGGGAACATATAAATAAATAATGTAGAATTCTTCTGAAGGGAGAATCTGTCTCTTTTCACCATTTACTTATTTCTTCAATCATTTGTTTATATCAGTATGGGACCCCACATTTATTGTATATTTTAGGTTATAACTGGATATTATGTTATTTATTTGCTGGATATTATGTTACTTATTTGCTCAAATGGTTCCATGTCTGGTCATTGGGTGCTCTTTGAGTTTGTCTCATTTCCTTTTGACATGTAACAATTCTTTGTGTTAGAGCATTACGAGATGCTCAGAATCTTGCAGTGGACCCTTTCCAGTCCTAGAATCAGTTATTTCTCCATCTAGTAGAGAATACTATTTAGATACAAGATCTAGGAGCTGGGTAGGCTCATTGCTACTTGGCTGTCATCTCCAGATGGTATTAGAAAACAAAACTAGGAAATATACATACACACATTTATGCTTATTTCTATATCTACAAATCTATCTCTGTAATAAACTAAATATTTCTGACTCTAATTTTGTTCTTTCCAGCCTCCCCCACTTTCTCTGCAACTTCTTTTCCTCTAGTGCTAGCTCAATGACAGTTTTTACCATGAATCTGTATTGGATTTTGTCAGTTGCTTTTTTGGCAGCAAGCGATATGATCACGTTTAATTTTCTTTATTAGCATATTGATATGGTTGATTACATCGATTGATTTTCAAATGTTGGCTTAGCCTTGCATATCTGGAATAATTGCCACTTAGTCCTTGTGTATAATTCTTTTATACACTGCTGGATTTGGTTTGGTAATATTTTGCTGAGGATTTTTGTATCTATGTTCATGAGAAATATTTGCTTGTAGCTTTCCTTAGTAGTAAAGCATTTATCTTATCTGGCATTAGGATTTGGGTACTCTCTATGCTTTGGCTTTTTTGGGTCATTTTCTTAGTAAAATAAATTATTATAAATTATATTTACATTTTGCTGGATTTGGAAACCTGCTGATAAGTAAGTAGGCCAAGATGTGAGTAAGGAGGGGGAAAAAAAGCATGTCAGCCTTTCCCATATTTAAGACATAAAATCTGTAATTTAAGATTCTTGACGTTTGGGGGCACCTGGGTGGTTTAGTGAGTTAAGCCTCTGCCTTCAGCTCAGGTCATGGTCTCAGGGTCCTGGGATCAAGGCCCACATCATCAGCCTCTTTGCTCAAGAGGGAACCTGCTCCGCCCTTCTCCCTGCCCCCTCCTTCTCCCTGCCCCCCCCCCCCGCCCCCCCGTCTCTGCCTGCCTTTCTGCCTACTTGTGATCTCACTCTCTCTGTCAAATGAATAAATTCTTAAAAATCTTAAAAAAAAAAAGATTCTTGATGTTTGCAATGTTGTGTCAAGGAGTCTAGTCATGCCCATTTGGGAATTAAAAGTTGAAACAATACAACTCAGGACTTTGAGCAAAAGTGGTAGTCGCAGTCTGCTTTTCATGGTTAGACTCCCTCCGCTGTCACCACCCCTGCCTATCACATAGATGTGGGTGATAATTTGGGGGAGAGAGGCGATCTTGGGTGTACACAACAGAAATCAACTCTGGCTAATTTAAGTGGAAGAGAAATTTATTAGAAGAATAAAGGAGTGCTCACAAAACCGAAGAGAAAATGGGATCATTTAGGCTAAAAAAATTGGTGTTAAACAAAGAAAGCCAGAAGGCAGGAACCATAGGCAAGACAAAATCCCTGGAACAGGTTTGTTAAGACAATACCCCTGGCATATCCACCATTTCTGACTTGGACACTATCACTGACGGCTCCCTCTACCGCAACCGTTGGACCCTTGCTAATGTCATACGCCATAACACCTACTGCAAATAAATTCTAACTATCCTAACTTCTGTAAGAATTCATTGGATCCCTTTGGCTGAAATACATTCTTTTGCTGCTTGCTGAGCTGGGAGCGTGGTAAGCATAATAGTAATTACTGCTCTCAAATACAACACTTCCTAGTACATTGACCATGTTTTTTGTTCAGTCCCTGGGTTGTTCAGCTTAGTCTGGAAGTCAGGGGCCCAACCAAATATGCTACAGATGAATTCTTATTTTGCTGCTTTGTCAATTTAAGCAGCTTGTATTTGAATTCTTATTTTCTCACTTGCATTCTTACTTCTCAGTTTGCTAATTATAAACATACACCTCCCACACTAGGTTGGGTCTCTGGAATTGAGTCACGGTGACTCCTAAAGGCCCCTCGGGGATAAATTATTTCTTTTAGAGACAGTGGGTACTTTCAGAAACGAATGGAGGCTCTCTCACAAAAAAGTAAGACTTTGCGATTATTTTTTACAATGTTTGGTGAGAGTTTACTGTATACCAGACTTGTTTTAAAAGCATATAAATGTTAATTTATTTGTTTCTCGTAACAACGGTACGAAGCAGGCACTCTCATTGTCTTCATTTTACTAATGAGGGAACTGAAGTGCAGAGGGCTTATATAACCTGTAACCTTCTTCACATGAATTTTGGGAGGTCGTGTGGCTGTGGGATAACACAACTTCCACAATGCTCCAGCCTGGTTTTCACGACCTCTCTCATGATTCTATCTCACTGTCACTGGGAAAGTTAATGCTGAATCTCTTCTGAAGATATCTGTACTGTCAAGAAGAAATAATCCCAAGTTATGTAAATACATCAATGTTATGCCTTAACAAACTGAAATGGGTCTCTAATTGTTTCTTCCCAATGTAAATGGACTCAGAGGCTATGGTCTCTCTCTTAGGTAGCTATTCCACCGAGAATTTCATGTATGTATAAATTCCTCCGGTTCCCCATCATTAGCTTCTAACATCCCAACGTGACTCTATTTGACATCACTTTGGAGGGACCAGTCTGTATGTCAAAGGTTCTTTGGTGTTCTTTTTGTGAATCTTCATGTAAAAGGTTGTCCATTTTACTAAGTGACCTTATTTCACAGACTTAATACTCTGAGCCTGTTAAATGAGCAGGGATAAAAATCCCAAGCTATAATGTCGTCCATGGTGGGTAGGATGATTCTTTCTTGGAATGGTTCAGCACTTTACAGAGTCCATTCAGAAACTTTCTCCTGTTTTTCCTCATGGCAGCATCTCTGTGTGACAAGTTGGAGAATATTTTATAATACCCATTGAGTAATTACCTTTTCTTTGTATCTCCCCTCCTCTAGAGAACCTCAAGCTTTGTGACCAGACATTAAGCAAGGAGATCAATGGGACACTTTCTTTCTTTTTGAGTGGCACTAGCAATTTGAAGATCATAAATGAAATTGTGTCACCTTCCTTGAAGGGCAAGGTAAATATATAGCTCAGTTCTCTGTTCTGTTTAGATTGTAGTATCAGAAGATGTGCTATGTGAAGTTACAAGGGCAACACCTTCCCATGGATTTTTCAGAGTTTAATATCCCAGGCTTTAATATTCTCATGCTTCCAAACTGCTCAGCTACAGTTCAGATGTTACAGCAACCTTTATTGATTAGGAAAATGGTGCTTTTTTTCAAATAATAGAGATAGTATTTTTCTCATCATTTAACATCCCTGCACTTAGGAGAGCATTTAGAAACTGGTGAGGACTCCGTCCACGTTTATTGAGGTAATGAGTGAACAGATGAATAAATGAATACATGAATGAATGAGTGAATCTCTGAATGATTTGTTTATTGAGCCTGTTAATGAAGCACATTCTGAAGTGTCTGGTCCTGTGCTATTAAAGCATAGTCTCGTGTATGACTTAGCACAGGCTTTGCAGAAGCTCTCTATCAAAGGTTGTAGACCTCTGTGAATAAGTAGCAGTAATGCCTGGCTACCCATTACTGCTTGTATTATTGTTTTTTTTCCCAAGATCTGTTTATTTATTTTGAGAGAGTGAGAGAGAGCACAAGTGAGCAGCAGTAGGGAAGAGCAGAGGGAGAGGGAAAGAGAATCTCAAGCAGACTCCATGCTGAGCATGGAGCCTGGTACAGGGCTTGAGCTCATGATCCCAAGAACATGACCCTGAGATCACAACCCTGAGATCATGACCTGAGCTGAAACCAAGAGTCTGACGCTCAACTGACTGAGCCACCCAGATGCTCTGCTAATATTATTATTGTTAGTATTAAAAAGACATGGCCTATGGGACAGATTTATCAACTACTTGAAAAGACAAAACTTTGGCATCTCCAATAGCTACTCCTTGGTTCCCACCATCTTTCAGCTCCCGTATCTGCATCTCACCTCAGACTTTCTCTTCTTACCTTTCCCAGTGACCCACTGCAGGACTAGTTCTTACCACACATGGCCTAAGTGATGGCATGGCTTAGAGCAGGTACACGAGAGTTGGTGACAAGGACATTAATTTGGGCTATAATTTGAAGGTAGAGATAACAAGATATACTCATGGACTACAAGTGGAGTGTGAGGGAAGGAGAGCCAGGACTGAATAATTCTGGCATTAAGGGATTCTTTGTGGAAGACTTCATTAGTGTTAACCAGATATGTAGCCTGGATTCTGAGAATTGTGGAGGCTATTTTATGATGAGATTATACAGTTGGCTGAAATAATTGGTATAACTTTCAACAGATTCCTTTTGCAGTAGTCAGGCCATGAATGATGGCATCTCAACATTTGTACCTATTATCATTCCTGATGCTCAACTCCCAATTTTTTGTTGTTAATATTTTAAAAAATAGTATGCTTGTTTAAACATATTTGAATTTAAGTTATGAGGTCATTCAACCACGTAAATTTCTTTAGTAGTATGGGTCCAATAATTGTGTTGGGTTTCTTTTGTTATTTTTTCCAACAACCTTATATATACTATTAATAATATTTAATAATAATAAAACATGATTTATTACATGCTATTAAGCCGTATTTTGGGTGATTTAAACATATCAACTCATTAAATTCTCCAAACAGCCTTGTGAAGTACTATTATTGTCACCTGTTTTAAACTGACACATAGAAAGACTGTGACTTGCCCAGAGTTACCAGCTTGCAAGTGGAAATGTCAGGATTTGAATGCAGACAGGTCACCCAGAGACCATGATCTTCACTATAACAATATGCTGCCTTTGGAAATACCTGTGTTGTTTTCAAAGTGCCTTTTAAAATTGCTGTAAGAATCTTGTAATATTGTAAAAGTAGGAAACACAGTGCCCACTTAATTTTTTCATGCAAAGAAATTAAAGCTCAGGAACATTTATGTTGTTTTTCCAAGGTGATAATATGAAGATCACAGAAAACTTCAACCCACATAAAAAAAAGCAATAGTGGGGCACCTGGTTGGCTCAGTGGGTTAAGCCGCTGCCTTCAGCTCAGGTCATGATCCCAGGTTCTGGGTTCAAGCCCCACATCGGGCTTTCTGCTCAGCAGGGAGCCTGCTTCCTCCTCTCTCTCTGCCTGCCTCTCTGCCTACTTGTGATTTCTCTCTGTCAAATAAATAAATAAAATCTTTAAAAAAAAAAGCAATAGTCATTTTGAAGATAACTGAGTGGTAATTTGGAATATCTCAGTGGGGTCAGGAACTGACAAGTATGTATGTACCCTTACACATTGAAAGATGAAGGTCAGAAGATGCCAGTCTCTGGGTTACTGGGAACCCTGTACTGGTAATGGTGTCATGATGCACTCATGACATTTGGGTCATTTTCCATGCATAAGTAATTTATCCATTTTGCCTTCTGGTTTTGACAGGTGAACCATAGTTTCAAATAGTATCTATGGAGAACAGCACCGAGGTGAATGAGTTTAGGCTCTTGGGACTGACTGACAGCCCAGAAATGCAAGTCCCTCTTTTCATAACATTCACTTTCATTTATCTTGCTACTCTCATTGGAAATCTTGGGATGATCACGTTGATTCTGTTGGACTCTCGCCTCCACACTCCCATGTATATTTTCCTCAGTAACCTCTCTCTGGTGGACTGTGCTTACTCCTCGGCTGTTACTCCCAAGGTGATGGCTGCGTTTCTCACAGGGGATAAAGTCATCTGCTATGGTGGATGTGTTGCTCAGATGTTCTTCTTTGTGGCTTTTGCCAGTGTAGACTGTTTCCTGTTAGCTGCCATGGCTTATGATCGGCATGCTGCGGTATGTAAACCCTTACATTATACCACTTCTATGACCACGAGCTTGTGTGCTCAAATGGCAGTAGGCTGCTATGCCTGGGGCTTTGTTGAATCTGCTATCCACACTGGATTCACCTTCTGCCTCTCCTTCTGCCATTCCAATGTGGTCCATCATTTTTTCTGTGATATCCCCCCAATTCTGGCTCTCTCCTGCTCTGATATCTATATAAATGAGATTGTACTCTTTATATTAGCAGCTTTCAATGTCTGTTTTGCCCTTATAGTTATCTTGACCTCCTATCTGTTCATCTTCATTGTCATCCTGAGGATGCGCTCAGCTGAGGGAAGGAAGAAAGCCTTCTCTACCTGTGCCTCACACTTCACTGCTGTAACCATCTTCTACGGGACTGTCATGTTCATGTACTTACAACCCAATTCTAGTCATTCTATGGACAATGATCAAATGGCATCTGTGTTCTATACAATAATAGTCCCCATGTTGAACCCCATTGTCTATAGTCTGAGGAATAAAGAGGTGAATAATGCTTTCAGGAAAACCGCTAAGAAACTGAAGATTCTGTTCAACCCATAGATCAATTAGAGACATTATAAAAGCTGTATAGTTAATCAGTTATCTATTGTTGTGTAGCAAAATATCACAATTCCAAAAACAACAGTTTATTATTTCTCATAATTCCGTGGTTGGCGGGATAGTTCCTTTGCTGTTTTCATATAGGCTCACTCATGAGGTTGCATGTCTTCTGCATGGTCAGCTGGGCTGAAGGGTTCAAATTTCTAACTCACATTTCTATTCACATTTCTAACTGTTGAATTTGGTTGCCGTCCATCTCTTTTCCAGATGCTCTTCCATCCTCCAGAGGATGGACCAACTTTGTTACATGTTTTCAGTGTGAAAGTAAAACTGAATGGTTTCTTTCTAGACTCCCGACTCAAACATTTTCTCTACCACATTATACTAATCATTGGTGTCAAAGAGTTGGCCCCAATGTAAGCATGAAGAAAGGCTCCACCTCTTGAGGGAAACAGTTGCAAAGAATTTGTGCCCATAGTTTATCTCCCACAATTAGAAATTAGATTAAACAAAGAAAGCGAAAATACAGTGGCTTAAATGCCATAGCAATTTATTCTCAAATAGTGGAAGCGAATGTAGCAATGTGAAAATGAACTGTCTGGCTAGCTGGTGTGTCTTTGTCATTCAGGGCCAGGTTCAGTCCACCTAACCTCTCTCTACCATCTCCTATAATGTTGAGTGTTGAGCCTGTCCTCATCATTGCTCTTCTGTCTGGAGGAAAGGAGGAACAGATAAGTTGAAGGAAAAATATTGTCTTTTTAAGAAAGTGATATAGTCATTGTCTTTATGACTTCTGAGTACATTCCGTTGGCAAGGATTCAGTCATAAGGCCACAAAAACAACCAGCAAAATCAACTTCAAAATTGAATCTCTGTCTAAAAGACAGGTTGCTTTGCTGAAATCTCAATACTATGGGAAAAAAAATTGTTTTCTGGGGAAAGGCAGGATACTGCCACATAGCTAGTAACTGAACCTGAGTTTCTAAGACCTGGAACTTTCTCAATAAAAGATCAGAGAGATGAATAGCCAGTGGAGGTGAGTGGCATTCTAGAAACCAAGTGATGAGAAATGCATTAAGTGGAAATGATTGTGTCAGAGCCACTGGTAGTTTAAGCAATAGTAAGACTAAGAACTGGAAATAGGCCATAGTGATAGGAAGTTGGTGGGTGACTTTGAGTGGTTTGGGCTGGATGGTGGGAGCACAAATCTCATTAAATATATTCTCTACAGGGACGCCTGGGTGGCTCAGTTGGTTAAGCAGCTGCTTTCGGCTCAGGTCATGATCCCAGCGTCCTGGGATCGAGTCCTGCATCGGGCTCCTTGCTCGGCAGGGAGCCTGCTTCTCCCTCTGCCTCTGCCTGCCATTCTGTCTGCCTGCGCTCGCTCTCTCTTCCTCTCTCTCTGACAAATAAATAAAATCTTAAAAAAATATATATATATTCTCTACAATCTAGTCCATGATTATTCTTTGCTTTACCGTGTTTCTAATTATTTTCCCAACATGCATTACTGATGATGCAAATGTATGTTGTCTTTTCCCAGAACAGCTAGGGGGATAGGGCTTTGAGACTTTGAACTTTGAGAAGAGAGATGGACAGAGCTTAACAATATGATGGGAAGCCAAGGTTTCAGGAGATGACTGAGAAGAGATGTTTTGACAACAGATGATGCTTCATGAACCTGAGCATCAGTTATAGCAAATGCCTACTTTGCAGCAAGTCACTGTTCTTGGCTTCACTTCCCCTCCATTTTGCTGAGTACAAGATTATTGCAACAAGTTCTTTGGAAGAATGAAGGAGGGGGAGGAAAGCACCTTTGGGAAAAGCAGTGTAGAGACAGGAAAAGAAGAAACACAGAAGGTAGTATAGTGCTTGAAGTGATGAACAAGTGAGATAAAGACAGGGATTTGGAACAGAAACTGAGGGACAAAAAGAAAGCTTAAACACACACACACAGTCTCTACTCAAAGACACCTCAAAACCATTTAGGAAGGTACTCAGCCTCCTGTAGCTAGTTGTTATTTAATCTACTAGTTAAAGGAAAGAAGGCTAGAGGATTTGGGTTCTTTTGAGTTACAACTGAGAGTGAGATGGGCCCTTTGGAGAAAGAGCTGATTACTGGGTTAGGACAGGAATACCACAAGAGGAGTCTGGAGTGTCTCGTAGTTCCAGAAAGTAAGGAGGAGCTCAGAAAACAAGAGGGTTGGGTGTATCAAAAGGCAGCAAGAGTAAAACTGAAAGTGCTCCCAGTGGCCAAAGATGGAACCATTTGAAAAAGAAAGTAAATAACACAGGACTACATTGTACCCCAAAGTATAAAGCAGAAAAATGTTAAGTACATGCTGATATAAACAAACAAACTAATCTCCCTTATAAAAAAATCCTTGACATTGGGGAGGGTATGTGCTATGGTGACTGCTGTGAAATGTGTAAGCCTGATGATTCACAGACCTGTACCCCTGGGGCAAATGATACATTATATGTTAATAAAAATAATTTTTAAAAATCCTAAATAATATATTTAGCCTTCTCTTAGGAGGTGGAGTATAGTCCCTTTTACCATGAGTATGGCCTGAACTTAGTGACTTATTTCTAAAATACACAGCACAGTGGGAAAAGGTAGCATTACACTGAAGCACCTGGCAAATGTATCTGGTTTAGGTGATTAAGGTTAAGATCCCCAGTGACGAGTCATGTTGGTAATATGTGTCTCCTGATCAGATGTGATAAGAACAGCAATTCTCTCTTTCAATAATAAACCTTTGTGTAGTCATGACCAACAAAATCAGACAAATCTAAATTGAAATACCTTCTACCTGAGCAGTAACCCTCAAAGCTATTAAGATAGTGAAAATCCAGGAAAGCCTGAGACACTGTCACAGATCAGAGAAGACTAAGGAGACAGGACAATATATACAGGGTTGGATCCTGGACTGGACCCTATAAGAGCAAAATGACATAAGTCAAAAATAATAATCTGAATGAGTTCTTGAAGTTTAGAGACCAGTAGTGTATCAATGCTGGTTTCTTTGTTTTGACTAGTGTATTATGATAAAGTAAGATGTTAACACTAGGGGAAGCTGGGTGAGAGGTATGCAGGACTTGTCTATAATATCTCAGAAAATATTTTGAAAATCTGAAATTATTTTCAAAATTAAAGATACATTACCTGGTGCTCACCAGCCCCTCCAACCTCAAGAGAGTTCAGCAGTTCCCTAGTTCTTTGTGGGAGGTATAGTTTGGCTCTCTCATATGCTAATTACTCCTTTAAAAGGAATTTTTTTTTCTTCCCTGAGCCCAGGCATCCAGGGCTGGTGTGGGTTCAGGTTCTACTGAGGGATAGACCTGCTGTGGCATCAGGATCTTGCTCCCTTTGGTGCTCTCAGCAGGGAGGAGGATTGTGAACTCTTGTACTCACCAGACCTCTGACCAAGAGTTCTGGTAGCTTCCCTGCTTCGGCAGGGCACTAAAGCTAGAACTTTTATATTCTAGTTGCTCTTGTAAACCAAGTCTATTTTTTATGCCCCAGTGCTAATAAATCTGCTCCTGGTCCTCCCCAACACTCCACTGCAGTTCTAAGCATTGTGGGTGAAGGCTCCCTTATTTCCCATATGTCTAATAATTCCACTACTAGTTATTACCCAAATAAATGAAAACACTAATTATAAAATATGCTAATTACACTAATGCTAATTATGCAAATAACATTAATTAGAATATATGCACCCCTATGTTAACTGCAGCATTATTTACAGTAGCCAAGATATGGAAGTACCCCAAGTGTCCATCTGTAGAAGAATGGATGAAGAAGGTGTTGTACATACATACAATGGAGTATTACTCCTCCATAAGAAAAGATGAGATCTTGCCACTTGTGACAACACAGGGTATTATGTTAAGTGAAATAAGTTGGAGAAAGACAAATACCATATGATTTCTCTTATAGGTGGAATCTAAAGAACAAAACAAATCATCAACAAACAAAAGCTGAATCAGACATATAAATACAAAGAACAATTGATGCTTGCCAGAGGGAAGAGGCTTTGGGGAATGGGCAAATGGTTTAAGGGGAGTGGGAGACACAGGCTTCCAGTTACGAAATGAATAAGTCATGAGAATAAAAGGTACAGTATGGAGAATGTAGGCAATGGTATTGTAATAGCATGGCATGCTGCTGGATGGGAGCTACACTTGTGAGCATGGCATAACATATAGTGGTTGAATCACAATTGTTGTACACCTAAAACTAATGTGACAATGAATGTCAACTATGCTTAAATGAAATAAAGCAAAAGAAAAAAAATTATTTCAAATAACAGTTAAGAAATGGTTCCAGAAGAGAAACCACCATTTTCACAGACTTTAGGCCCAGACACTTGTGTGATACCACTCTATCCCCACTAACACCAGCATGACCCTCTCAGGACATTCAAGCACAATTTTGCAAGTCTTCAGAAGTTAAGTACTTCTAATTTTATAAAGATAGGAAAAGAACACATGGATAAAAATTCCTTTGGGTACCTTTATAATAAAATTGAGCTCAACTGAACATCAAATAAAATACAGAGTTATTAGCACATTGAGGTAGTTTACATTTAATGTGGTAAAACATTATCTTACATTGCTTGTTATCTTGCTTACATTTTCAGTGGGTATTTGAAATAACTGGAAATAGATGAATAATCATTATTAAAGAATTTTATAAATTGAATCAGGAAATCTGTAGTCCCATTTTTGGCTGTTAATGATGTACTAAACAGAATTTATTTCATGTATTATTTTTCATCTAATGAGATATTCCTAATAGAAAAGAATTAAGATGGTTTGATATGATCCACTTGATAGTGTAATTTCCAAAAATTAATTTGTCCAAAAGTGGGAAATTCAGATACCAAATGAAAGAATATAGAAGAAAACCAACCATGTCTCATGAAATGTTCTAGAATTCTTTTGTAAAGAATATTATAATGGATAATTGGTATATTTATCAGTGTTCAAGTATATTTGCTGCTGGACTCAAACAATTAGTTTATTCATTAACTAGTGTTTGTTGAGGAATTAGTACAAACCAGACCATAATTTAGTTATTGGGGATACAGTTGTTAATAAAGTAGACAAAGCCACTCTTTTTGTGCAGTGTATATTCTAGGTAGATAGGTAAATGAATAAACAAGCTAACAAATAAATAGAAAGAGTTGAGGAGTAATCAGGACTATAAAGAGTAAAGCAAGCTGGGAACAGTGTCCATGGGGGGTGGAGTGACTATGATATGTTAACATTTAAGCAAAGACCTAAGGGAAGTGAGGAAGCTTTCTGAGCATTGGCAGTAGCAAATACAAAGACCCTGAGGCAGGAGGGAGTTTGGATTGTCCAGGAACAGCAGGGAACTCAATGTGAGTGAAGAGGAGGGATGGAGTAGGAGAATGGCAGGGCATAATGTAGCTCATCTGGAACTAATGTGTCCCTGCATGGGGAGCACTAGCTTTCTTATAGCATTTCCAGAAAGAAAAATAGATAACATGATCATTACTTAGGGCATTTATCTTACACTTTTGAAGAGTTGGTAGTCTTTATGCTTTATTATCAATTGATCTCCCCTTTCTTCTCACTTTAAAAAAGTTATCATGTGACCATACTTTTTGTACCAAATGACTTACTGAAGCCAAAGATATTAACTCCTTTAAGTTATTATATATCTCTGAGGAAATATGCCAAGAGAAAGCATATGTCTTTATTTAAAAGTTTTTCTTTTTCTTTCCATTCATGTTTTTCTTCATTTTGTATACTTAGGATTTTTTTTTAACTAGAGAAATAAAAAATATATACACAATTGGTAAATTATTGAACACTACACTGAAAATAATGATGTACTATAAGTTGGCTAATTGAATTTAAATTTAAAAGTGTTAGACATTAATTTATATTCTGATCTAGATTAATTTAACTTTTTAAATTAAAAACTAGTGATACCACAGCTACTTCCTTTAACAAATTTCCCAATCTTGCCTGTATGTGCACACATGGGATCTTTGCATACACTTGTCTTCATGGGTTTGAGCTCTGTTTTCCATATATACTTCCATTAGAATATGGTACAGAAAATGTGAACATATGAATAAGTCACATAAAATTAAAGAGGTTCATCATAAACATCATCATTAAATATTTAAGGCCCTCATGGTTATTCTCATCCAGATATTACTCAACTGGACACCCTCTCTTCTTTTTCAATGACAGAGTATTGAAGAGGAAAGTATGTTAGTAATACAAATGCTGTGTAGGCTGTAAACTGTGAGTTAGTGCATGAAGAAGATCTGACAAGAATGAAACTGGGTCACTGTGGATCCTACAACCCTAAAAGATTAAGCTTAGAGATGATTTTGTCTTCTCAACAACCTTCTTGAAAACATTCTTGACTTCTTTGTCTTAGGCTATACACCACAGGATTTAGCATGGGGATGACCATAGTATAGAAAACAGATGTGATTTTGTTTGTTTCCATGGAGTACATGAACATTGCTGTCCTATAGAAGATGGACACTGCAGTAAGGTGGGAGGCACAAGTGGATGTATATAGTCTTCAGGTACCCCTCCACTAAAGGCATCTTCAGGATGGTGATAAAAATAACAGGTAGGGGTGCCTGGATGGCTCGGTGGGTTAAAGCCTCTGCCTTCGGCTCAGGTCATGATCTCAGGGTCCTGGAGTCGAGGCCCGCATCAGGCTCTCTGCTCATCAGGGAGCCTGCTTCCCTCCTCTCTCTCTGCCTGCCTCTCTGCCTACTTGTGATCTCTGTCAAATAAATAAATAAAAACTTTTTAAAGAAAATGAACAGGTAGGAAATCAAGATAACCAGAAGAGCAAAAAAGATGTGGAAGATTGCCACAAAGACAAGAATCAACTCACTGACATGTCTATCAAACAAGAGAGAGCCATGAGTACAGGAATAGCACAAAAAAAGTGATGGATAGGAGGGGTGGTACTTACAGTAGGAAAATGGAATGTGTCTCCTACATCAAAAGAAGCAATCAGAAAACCATAGACATAGCAGCCTATGGCCAGACAAACTCATCCACCTGTTGTCATGGTGGTATTCTAATGCTGTGTAGCAGTCTTAAGCCATTGAGGCTAAAATGTAATTTTCCCCATGGGAAAGACTACAACAAGGAACATCTGGACAGCAAATGCAAGGTAGGAGATGACCTTGTCTTCCATAAGGAGTCCAGCCATGACTTTGGAAGTGACTGTTGAGGAATAACAAAAGTCCACCAGAGATAGGTTACTGAGGGAAATGTACACGGGAGTGTGGAGATGAGGTTTTAGCAAGATCAATATGATCATCTCCAGTTCCCAACCAGAGTGACAAAGTAAATGAGGGTGAACATTATAAAGAGAGAACTCTGCAGTTCTGGGGCAGTGGTTAGTCCCCGCAGGATGAAATCAGTCACCTCTGTATTGTTCTTCATGGATGTGAAATTTGAGAATCATGAGATGCTCTGTGGCAACAAGAAGTAGGAGAACAGAATGATCAATAAAGAAAAGTTGCATGAGCATTTCTTTATTATTGCTGTAATTTATTTTTGAATATTCTCCATTTTAAGCATGTGAATGACAATGCAATTTAGTGATAACTTATCCAAACAAGAATAGACTTTTGTAGAGTAAGGTTCATCACCAATCATCTTCCTACCTTCTTATTTTTGTATATGAGTAAATTGAGTCACAGGAAGTGACAATGAGCTGTCCAAGCTCACATGCCTGGAATGGATGGAACTCCTAAATCAGATGTTTTGAGTCCTCTAATTATATTCACTTCAGTATGCTCATGTGTATTTATTTATTCAGTCCTTTTATTATCCCCATTTGATTGATTAGTTATGCCCATATATATAACAGGAAACTTAGCAACAAAGAGATTGAATATTCAAGTTTACATAGTTATGGAGATCCATGCCTTAGGTACATTCAGAATGGGTCCCAAACATAATGGCATCAGTGAATTTGAATTGATTTCAATCTCATTCAAATTACACTTAATCATGGTATGCATTCTACCAAGCTTAATGTTTGATGTCACACAACAAAGAAATCCACAAACATATGCGTATATGCAGTGAGATACATGCAACGTTAGAGACAAATATAGTCAACAAAAGCTAAATATTGGGCTCTGGGCTGATGTGCATGTGTATTCACACAGAAGAACTCCCATTTACCACCTGGGAGACATTGGTCCTAAACTAAGTTTCCTGTGCCTTATTTTATCCATCAGTAGGGTGAAGGTGATACAGGAACCTACCTGCATGTTCCTGTGAGTGTTCAAAGAAGTAATCATAACAGACAGTTTGCACATGTGGGTATTCAGCACCATCCTGATGAGTTCTACCTATAATATTACAAGTAGGATGGAACAATGGTGTCTGTTAGTTTAGGAAGGTTAGTGGCAACTGCATGGCTTCAAGGTGTGAGTGAGTTTTGATGTCTGGTAGGTTTGCCCTCTGATTTGCATATTTTCACACACTTCATCCACCCAGATCTCTTGTTTCTTCCAGTATTTTTTCATTCTGTCCTACCTCTCCAATGTTAATGGTTTTGTCATCCCTTCTGTGTGAGAACCCTTACACAGACCTCTTTTGCATAATTTCTTCCTTTTGATCCACATTTTAGGTTAGGTTGAAAGACTCTTATTTAATCTTAGACACATTCTTACTGTCATTTTTGTCAATAAGTAGCTGGATCATAAATATCGAGGGCTGAAAATCCATGTCTGGGGAGTTGACTCTAGTCTGTAGATTGTTTTTGAGCAAGCACAATGTTTCAAATCTTTTTATTTAAATTTGAAGTCTCTGGAGAGATATCCATTTTCTGAAAGTATTATTGTCACTATCTTCCTTCTGGCCCCTCTATACATTGCATGTATGGAATTTACAGTATTTGTTTTGTGAACCCAACACTCAATAATATTATAAGCTATTATTTCTTGTTTAACATTTGTTATGTTTTTTTTCTAATTTTTTAAATTTATTTTTCAGTGTTCCAAGATTCATTGATAACTGGAATGTTCTTATTAGGCCCACATGGATAATCCAATATAATATTGCCATCTCAAAATCCTTAATATGTACATAATACCATTTTCCTTGCAAGAGAATATAATCACAAACTCCAGGATTAGTGTGTGGGCTTACTGAGGAGGATTTTTCTAACTGCCACAATAGAGATGAAAAGAATATATAATTAGTAAATTGCCTAGAGAGTTAGAGATTGTTGAAGCTAAGACACCTTCACAGATCTTTTGACCAACTTTCTGATTGTGTATAATAATCAACATAAGAACAGAAAGAGGTATTAACTTCTCCAAGGTTACATATCTGGAATAAATCCATTCTTAGATCTGATTTCCAGGGGATAGTAAGACCCATAACACCCTGCTTATGTGCTAGTTTATCTCGTATATAGTCAGAAATCAGAAAAGGCAGATAGACAAACAGGCAGGCAGACAGACATCGCAGACAGAAAGATAGAAGATAGAGAGCTAATGAATGGAAAGAGGGATGGATGGATGGATGGATGGATGGACAGATACACAGGTAGATAAACAGATATATATCAAAAGATAGAGAAAGAGAGAGTATGTACACACACACACACACACACACACACACACACACACATACACACCCCTCCCATTTAAGGCTAAGGAAGTGGAGAATTCAAGAGGTTGTATGCTTTCCTCACATTGTACATCTAGTATGAGATCAGTTCAGATTCAGACTCATGTCTTACTTATTTCAATGTCTGTAGCTTCAGTCACTGCCCTTGTCAGATTTTCCAGATGAGCAAGTAATGAAAGTGTAGGTTGTGGGAAAGTGACAGTGAAAATGGAGTCAGGATCTTGGTGGCTTCATGAAGATCCTTCTGGAGTCTAAAGAATTATCATTTCACCCTGTTGGTTAGGTGTCCCTTCGAGAGCAAGTCAGCACATAGTAAACAGGAAGAATTTACCACCTTCTCAATGAGAATATCATCTATCATAGGTGCAGTGTAGCCCTGACAGCTGGTTTTTCTTTTTTCTTTTTCTTTTTTCTTTTTCTTTTTGTAATGCAAGTGCCTGACTTGGGCTTTGATTATTGAGGCAACCGCTTCAAGGACAGCAATCTCAATAAGCACTTTGCTAGTCACTGGATGAGAAGCTAGACTCAATCTCCTCTCTGGCTCCTTGTTTTAGAGTTTGTGATTGGTTTAGATAATCTATTGCTTGAAATTGGAATACTAATTATATGCTTCTCTGGCCATGCTTTAAATTTACCCTCTTATGTTTTAAATTCACCAGTAAAGAGTGAACCCAAGTCCCTACTTTGACCTCAATAAAAGAGAATCCAGACCTGCTCTCTCTCACTACCCATGACCCTGCTGTGTGGCCCCAGGTGTGCCACTTGACTTCCAGGACCTGTGAGTCTTGGAAACCTTGTCTCTTTCAGGGTTTCCTGGTGGTTATTGCTGAGCACCTCTTGCAATTAATATAAGAACCACAAGGATCCATCCAGCCACACCATTGGTTGTCAGTAGCCAGAGACCAGCACAAAATAATAGGTTTTTGATATCCTCTTAAGGAAAGCAGCATAAAATTTCATAAATAACATACTACTCTCTGCTGATTAAAATGTTTTTGCATATGAATACTATACTTAAATCTGTGTTTCAGAAAAAGTATCCAAACAACTAGATACGAGCTTAAAAACTCAAGAAGAGGTAGCTGCCTCAGTGCTTCCGCATCAGTTACATTTTTCACTGAAAGTACATATCAAACATAGAAGTTTACTTTGTTCTTTTTTTTAATTTTTTATTTCTTTTCAGCATAACAGAATTCATTGTTTATGCACCACACCCAGTGCTCCATGCAATATGTGCTACTTTGTTCTTGAAAAGAAGGAGAAGACAATCCTGAACTGTGAGTCTAAAATCAGAAATTCAGACTATAAGAATATATAAACAATTTTGGAGTATATCTCAGATATTGCTCAAAATGTTCCAAGGTGCCTGAGACATGGAGAGATGAAGAAGGATCATGAACATGGAGCTAGGAAGCCTAGCTTCAAGTCTTGCAACTACCTTGGATTTTTCTTTGTGTTAGGAGAGTTTGTTTATCTTACAGTGAGATCAATTTCCTTGTTTTTGGCATAGAAATAATAAAATTAATTCTCCTACGATTTCACAAAATTTTGTCTATGAATAGTGAATAGGGAGGATCTATGGAGACTTTAGTAAGGTTAGTCCTTTCAACATAATTCACTATGTTATTATCTTAGGGAGTTTCCCCCAGGTCTGGTTGCAGAGTCACTGCCAACACTCAGTTTGGAGAAAGACCATTGTGTATACTTAAAAGCATTAACATTCATTTGGATAAGTGGTGGCTGAATGTGTCTACCCAGAGTCTGGTCCCTTTAAAATATTGTCAGGTGAAGTCATGGTATGATTTCAGACCTTAATGAGTGGGAACCAGGAGAAAATCTGTAGTTGTGAAATTCCTAGGGGATAGGCCCCTATGAGGGCAATCACTTCTATCCAGGGAAGAAGCAATTAAACTGGATACAGGAGCATAGTTTTTTCTATTGAGTAGCACACAGATGTATTTGTGGTAATTATTTTTCTTCTCTCAGTTTTATTAAGTTGTTATTCAGTACATGACTAGTGGGTTTATTACATTTACATTTTTATATTATTTATACTTATAATCTAAAAACTTGTTTTCTGTTTGCCATGATTTTACTCATTTCCTTTTTCTCCTTTCCATTCTTTTACTTGTTATAATTAAATTTTAGGCTACTGGAGTTTTTAGAGGTTGATAAATAAAATCCTTGTTTTTCCTTTTTATGTTTACAACAAATGGACAATGTGACATATAGGTCACATTGGAGATTAAAATGAAATATGGAGATTAAAATGGCCTTATTAGTCATTACTCAATTCAAAAATTTGATTCTGATCTGCAGGCAGACAGGCTTCTTTTCTGTCCTAAATGCCTTTTTGTAGCAGCTCTTATTGGTGCTCTGTCCATATCAACTTGGCATTCTTTGTCTATGAACAAGCCAATGTTCATTATGAAAAAAAAAATGTCTGCATCTCTTAGGCTAAAATTTTTATTTTTACTTCAAGGGCATGCTTAGCCCATGTGGGGAACATTTAATTTTTCTAGTGCCAATGATCAATAAATGAAAGATAGAAACAGAGTGATAAATACTTGATTTCTGATCTTTCAGATGATATAACTCTGAGGTATGTTGTTTATAGTCTTCCAGTGGTTTCTAGTAGATCAAGCCTTTTTCACAGATATCACCTAATAACTAATGAAACTCTATTGGCATCCGTCCCTGACTCACTTTTTCACTACTGTATAAACTACTTGAACTCAAATCACCGACTGTGGATCTGCTTCTGGGGAAACTAAACTCATATGCACCCCACGATTATAGGTATTCCCTTAGCAATACTACCTCATTGTCTTTACCAAATAAATAGAGAAGGAGAGGACAGAAGGTGTCCTTCCTGCAGATAAGCCAGTCCAAAAGAGAAAGAGAAAAGAACAAAACATGCTCTATTCCATCTTCCAAATTCCTTAATTAAGATAAATTACATCTCTTCCTTCTGATGAAACACTTTCACTATTCGACTGCACCTGTAGGTAGTATACTGATTTCTGATTTTTGTATATATGCTAATGTCTGATTTTGCCATTAAATTCAAATGGTAATTCGTCTAGGTATAAAAACCTGGACTGATATTTTTTCCCTCAGCTTTTTGAAGTTATCAGTCTACTGTCTGCTAACTTCTGTTTCTTTCTGATGAAAAGACTGATAACAAGATTATATTATTTTGTAGGTTTATCTCTCTGGAATCTGAAATGTTTGACATTGTCCTTGTTTTTCTGCACAATAAAAGAATCAATAAAATGAAAAGGGAACCTACAGAATGGGACAAAATATTTGCAAACCACATATGGTAATGAGATCATATCCCAATATATAAAGAACTCATACTCAGAGAAAAAACAATTATTCAAAAAAAAATGGGTAAAGGACCTAAATGACATTTTTCCAAAGAAGATACTGGAATGGTGGGTAGCTACACAAAAATGTGGTCAACACAACTAATCATCAGGAAAAGGCAAATAAAAAACACAAGATATCACCTCACACCAGTTAGGATGGCTATTGTCAAAAAGGAAAGAGAAGACAAATACTGGCGAGGATGTGGATAAAAGGGAATACTTGTGGTAACTTATTTCTGGTAATGTAATTGGTACAGTCACTATGAAAAACATCATGGGGGTTTCTCAAAAAATTAAAAATAAAATTATCGGGGCGCCTGGGTGGCTCAGTGGGTTAAGCCGCTGCCTTCGGCTCAGGTCATGATCTCGGAGTCCTGGGATCGAGCCCCGCATCGGGCTCTCTGCTCTCTCGGGGAGCCTGCTTCCTCCTCTCTCTCTGCCTGCCTCTCTGCCTGCTTGTGATCTCTCTGTCAAATAAAAAAAAAAAAATCTTAAAAAAAAAATAAAATTATCACATGATCCAACAATTCCAATTCTGGGTATATATTGAAAGGAAATGGAATATCTAACTATCTCATGGAGATACTTGCATCTCCATGTTCATTGCAGTATTATTTACAATAGCCAACAAATAGGGGTCACTGAAACAACCTAAGTATCCTATGATAGATGAATGGATAAAGAAAATGTAATATATATTTACTCACTAGAATAGTATTTAGCCATAAAAAAGAAAGGAAATCCTGCCATTTGCAATAACCTGCATGAAACCTGAGGCCCTAATGCTAAGTGAAATGAGTCACATAGACAAAAACAAATACTGTATGATCTCATTTATACATGGAATCTAAGAAAAAAAAACTCAGAGAAACATAACTGATTGGTGGTTCTGAAGGTGGGACCTGGGGGAACTGGGTGAACAGGTGAAGGTGGTCAAAGGCACAAATGTCTAGTTATAAGATAAATAAGTATTAGGATGTCATGTACACCATGATAACTACAATTAACAATATTGTGTTGCATATTTGAAAGTTTCTAAGACATTAGAACTTAAAATTTCTTATAACAAGAAAAGAAATTTGTAACTATTTAAGGTGGTGTTTGTTAACAAAAAATTATTGTGGCAATATTTCCAATAATTACACTGTACATCTTAAACTTATATAATGAAATACATCAATTATATCCTAATAACCTGGAAAAAACAAAATTCAAAATAGATTAAGGTAATTAACAACTTTAAAGGAATGAAGGGGAAAACACACATTAAGTCATATTTAAGTCATTATATGACTTAATAATTCAGAAAAAGTACTTAACAAAGTCTCCAATGCCCTCATGATAAAAATGAGATATCTAAGAATAGAAGTGAACTTCCTTAAAACTATATAAAGCATGAATGAAAGACTTCACAGCTAACATCATACTTAAATGTGAAAGAGTGAAAACTTCCCTATACAGTCACATACTAGACAAATACATCTATTTTCACCACTTTTATTCAATGTTGTACTGGAAGTTCTATCTAAAGCAATTATACAAGAATAAAAGAATTACAAGGCATATAAATTAGAAAGGAAGAAGAAAAAACATATGATCTTCAGATAATATGATGTTATATAGCGAAATCCTAAAGAATGTACTAGAAACTATTAGCTAATAAACTTGTTCACCAAAGTAAGTTTGCTTACATACACTAGCAACAACAATCTCAGAAGAAAATTAAGGAAGAGAGTTTGACTTCTTTGCCAATGAATGCCTTTTATTTCTTTTTGTCTGATTGCTGATGTCAGGACTTCTAGTAATATATATATATATATATATATATATATATATATATATATATATTTTAAGATTTTATTTATTTATTTGTCAGAGAGAGAGAGGGAGAGAGAGCAAGCACAGGCAGACAGAATGGCAGGCAGAGGCAGAGGGAGAAGCAGACTCCCTGATGAGCAAGGAGCCTGATGTGGGACTCGATCCCAGGACGCTGGGATCATGACCTGAGCCGAAGGCAGCTGCTTAACCAACTGAGCCACCCAGGCGTCCTTTTCTAGTAATATATTGAACAATGGTGAGAGTGGGCATCATTGCCATGTTCCTGACCTTAAGGGAAAATCTCTCAGCTTTTCCTCACTGAAAATGATATTCGCTGTGGGCTTTTCCTATATGGTTTTTATGATATTGAGGAATTTTCCCTCTATCCCTACACTCTTAAGAGATTTAATCAGGAAATTATGCTGTGTTTTGTCAAATACTTTTTCTGCATCAACTGAGAGGATCGTATGTTTCCTGTCTTTTCTTTATTAATGTGCTCTCTAATGTTGATTGATTTGCAAATGTTGAACCACCCTTGCATCCAAGGAATAAATTCTGCCTGGTTGTGATGGAAAATATTTTAATATGCTTTTGTATTCTATTGGCTAGGATCTTGTTGATTATTTTGGCATCCAATATACTGTTGGATCCTATTGGCTAGGATCTTGTTGAGTATTTTGGCATCTATGTTCATCAAGGATATTGGTCTTTAGCTCTTCTTTTTGGTGGTACAGCCACTTTGGAAAACAGTATGGAGGTTCCTCAAAAAGTTAAAAGTAGAGCTACCTTACAACCCAGAAATTGCACTACTAGGTATTTACCCCAAAGATAAAAATGTAGTGATTCAAAGGGGCACCTGCACCCCAATGTTCATAGCAACAATGTCCACAATAAGCAAACTGTGGAAGGAGCCAAGATGTCCTTCAACAGATGAATGGATAAAGAAGATATGGTCTATATATACCATGGTATATTACTCAGACATCAGAAAGGATGAATACCCACCATTCACATTGATGTGGATGGAACTGGAGGGTATTATGCTAAGTCGAATAAGTCAAGCAGAGAAAGATATTGTTTCATTCATATGTGACACATAAGGAATAGTACAGAAGACCCCTGGGGAAGGGAGGGAAAACTAAAGGGGAGGAAATCAGAGATGGAGACAAACCATGAGAGACTATGGACTCCAGGAAACAAACTTTGGGTTTCAGAGGGAAGGGAGATGGGAGGTGGGAGGTGGAGTAGCAAGGTGATGGGTATTAAGGAGGGCACATCATCATTTGTGATGAGCACTGGGTGTTATATGCAATTAGTGAATCATTGATCATTGAACACACAAAAACTAATGATGTACTATATGTTGGTTAACTGAACATAATTAAAATAAATAAGCAGCTTAAAAAAGAAAAAATAAGGAAAAAATTCCACTTACAAACAGCATCCTTATGTTAAAATACAGAGAAATTAATTTAATCAAAGGGTGAAAGGACTGTACACTGAAACTACCAAATAAATTGCTGAAATTCAAAGAGGTCTAAATAAATGGAAAGAGAGTTTATGTTCATGGATTGGATGATATGATATTGTTTACTGGTAATACTTTCCAAAATGACCCACAGGTTTAATGAAATCACTATCATAATTTTAATGACCAGAAACAGAAACACTACTACTAAAATTCAAATGGAATTTCAAGAGGCCATCAATAGCCAAAACAATATTGAGAAGGAAGAACAAAGTAGGAGGACTCACACTTCTTGATTTCAGAATGTAATACAAATCTAAAATTAACAAAGCAATTTGATGCTGCTTTAAGGATAGAGACATAGCTCAACTGACTAGAATTGAGAGATAAGAAATAAACCCATGTATCTATGGCCAATTGATTTTTGACAAAGATCCTAAGTCCAGTTAATGGGAAAAGAAGTCTTCAACAAATGGTGCTGAGACAACTGGATATCCATGTGCAAGACTGAAGTTAGACCCCTCCTTCAGAGCATATATAAAAGCCAACAAAAAATGGTTGATGACCAAAATACGGTAGGTAAAAACATATAACTATTAGAAAATGTGGGGAAAAGTCTAGACCTTGGATCCAGCAATTGTTTTCCATGTATTACACTGAAATGACAAGCAACAAAAGAAAAGAAAGATATATTGGACTTTCTCAAAATTGCAAACCTTTGTATATCAAAGTACATTTTCAAGAAAGTGAAAAGGAAAACTACAGGATGGGAGAAAATATTAGCAAATCACATTTCTGATAAAGGCATAATATGCAGAATATACTAAGGACTCCTACAACTCAACAACAAAATACTCAATACTCAGTTGAAAAATGGGCAAAGTACTTGAACAGACATTCTGCTGAAGATTTAGTAAAAGCCAATGAGCACATGGAAGTATGCTCAAAATCATTAGGCATTAGGGGCAAGTAAATCAAAACTACAAGGGGAAACTAAATCACTTATCATATTGTTTCACTTATATGTGGAACGTAAGGAATAGCGCAGAGGACCACTGGGGAAGGGAAGGAAAACTGAATGGGAAGAAATCAGACAGAGAGAAAAGCCATGAAAGATGCTTAACTATAGGGAAACAAACTGAAGGTTACAGAAGGGAGGGAGATGGTGGGATGGGGTAACTGGGTATGAAGTAGGGCACATCTTGTGATGAGCACTGGGTGTTATCAGCAACTAATGAATTGTTGAACACTACATCAAAAACTAACGATGTACTATATGTTGGCTAACTAAACATAATAATAATAAAAAAATAAATCTAAAAGGACAGAGTATCCCCTCCACACTCTGGAGACTGATACTTTTGTTTCATCCCAGTGAGACTGATTTCCAAAAACTGGCCTCCAGAACTGTGAGAAAGCAAATGCATGTTGTTTGAAGGTGCCAGAGTGTGCTCATTTGGTACAGCAGTCATAGGAAACTGATATAAAATCTTTATGCTCTTTGTAGTGTTCAACTGTGTTCTCAATTTAATGTGTGACTGCAACATAACCAAGCGTGTTCTGTTGTCTGTGTTCAGATATTTTACAAACAGATGTTGAGTTTCTCTGTTTGGTTCCTCTTATCATGCAGCTGTTCATTCCTTAAAATCTTTTACTGAGCCTCAGATCTGATCTAGGCCTGAGTCTTTGTTAGACACCAGACCAGAAATTGTACCAGGATGCATAGAATTTTTTTTTTAAAGATTTAGTTTTTTATTTGAAAGAGAGTGAAAGTAAGAGTGATCACAGAGGGAAAGACACAAGCTGACTCACTGCTGAGTGGACAGCCTGATGCAGGGCTCGATCCCAGGATCCTGAGATCATGACCTGAGCTGAAAGCAGATGCTTAACCAACTGAGCTACCCAGGTGCCCAGACTTTAATTTTGATGGAGAAAAAAAAGCAAAAAAAGGAGTAAACACACAAAAATGAATATACAATATTTTGATCAGTATCATGAAAGAAAAAAATCATAGACATAAATATCTGTGGGTTTTTCCATGTTACTTTGTTCTTACACAGGATCACATTTCATTAGATACTCTTGAGTTCTATGGAATATACACTAGTCTAGGTTCTGAGAACACATACCTAAGTAAGATAAAATTTTTGGTCTCAAAGTCTTGCAATTCAGTACTAAGTTAGACCTACAAAAACAAACCAATATAATCTGTGGGGTTTTTTTTATCCACCAAGAAGATCTAACAATTATAAAATCTGTGTTTTAATAGTTCTATGGAGAAGGTTGTAAAATTAGATTAATGAAAGAAGGATAAGAAAAGGAACAGAAGGATGCAAATATATTTTGTGCAACTACTCTTTTTCAGGTACTGTGCTAAGATCTGGCTCATTCAGTACCCATTTAATATAAATCTGTGAGAGAACACTGGTTTCCTCCATTAGAAACTCAGAACACTTAATAACTTGCCCTATATCACAAAGTTTGGCTTGGAGTGAAATTCACATTGAATTTGTCCTCTCTCCAAAATCTGTGCTAATTTTGTTGGGGCTAGGCACTTTAGGTATGATATGGAGGCTGGGTGAGGATTCACAAAGAAATCATTGTAGAATCAAGTTGTATTGGAGAAATTTGATAGTTTTTCCAGGATATATCTGCCCCACTCCCACAACAGCATCCAGATGGTTGTGTGGGAAGCTCTCTCTATCCATTAGGGTAAATAATATTAGCTGCCAGCAGGCAAACCCCAGAACGGCAGTGGCATGACTACAGAAGTTTTTCTTGCTTGCATATGGTTCCATTAGTTGTTCTGTAGGAACGTACACAGAGATTCAGTTGTACCAGGTTCTCTCCATTTAGTGGTTTTGTCATCCCTTGTGGTCTTGATTCTCTCTACCCAGCTGGTGACAGATAGAATGACCAGGACATCACATGAGGAGGTTCATTGTCAGACTTGGAAGTGGCATATATGACCTGTACCCACATTCCATGGACAAGAACACAAGCGCATAGTCACAATTAACTATACGCAGGGCAGAGACATAGAGACTATGTTTGTTTCCAGGAATAAACATAGTTTGGAAAAGAACTAACCAGTATTTTCCATTGTAATGTTTATGGCCATCACATATCCATCTCACACTTCTTCCCGTACAGAAAATTTATTATCCACGTCCCACAAGGAGACAACCTAGATCCCAACTAGTCAATAGAAGCACAATGTCTAGGCTATCATACAAGTTAAGTAGGCTTCTCCACCCAGTTCATGTGTGGCTTCTTGTTGCCTAGAAAATCATGCACTAAAAAGAACATGTAGTTTGTTCCACATTAATAGCCAATAGGTAATGTTGGGCCTGAGTAAATACAACAGGTAGGGAAAGAGCCTCCATTCAGAACAGACAGCAATTTCAGTTTAGAAATCTTACGGAACTGACATTACCAATGTCCCTCTACCTGGGTGATGGGATATATTTCTTTATGAGACCCTAATTTTTCTTTCTGGGAAAAACCCCATTATCCACTGTTTTCTTTACTACCTGGTCCAATCTCTTAAGTGGTTTTTTTTTTCTTACCCATTATTTTTTCTTACCATTACTGAAGTATATCAAGGAAAAAACTATGTCCAACACAATAGTAACAAAGAAGGTTTATTCATAAACTGTTTTGATTATCATTTTTTCTGTATTTTGGATGCTTGGATCTTATACAAAATTAAAGTAATGAATAACATTCGAGTGACTGATATGTTTTAATACCCTATATGGCTATGAACATTGAGTTATGACATGGAGTGGATCTAAGTGGGATGAAATAACTTTTGTGGATTCTGGATCACTAGAAGACTAAACCTAGAGAATATTTTGCCCTCACAACAAACTTCTTGAATGCATTCTTGACCTCTTTGTTCCTTAAGCTGTACACCATAGGGTTCAGCATGGGGATGACCATAGTATAAAACACAGATGCCATTTTGTCTGTGTCCATGGAATGACTGGAACTTGGCTGTACATACATGATGATGACTGTTCCATAAAATATAGAAACTGCAACAAGGTGAAAAGCACAGGTAGATAAAGCCTTCTGGTATCCCTCACCTGACTGTATCTTCAAAACAGTGATAAATATGAACATGTAGGAAATCAAGGTTATAAGAAGGGCAAAAAAGATATTAAAACTTGAAATAAGCACAAGAATCAACTCATTAATGTCTTTATCTGAGCAAGTCAGAGTCATGACTGCTGGAATATCACAGAAAAAGTGATGGACCACATTGGACATACAGAAAGAGAGACTGAACGTGCCTCCAATATCAATAGTAGCAGTTAGAAGAGCAAAGACGTAAGAGCCTACGGCCAGACGAGCACACACACCTGTAGTCATGGTGGTGGTGTAATGGAGGGGTTTGCACACTGCTGCGTAGCGGTCATAGGCCATTGAAGCTAACAGGTAACTTTCCACAGTTGCGAAGAGTACAAAGAAGAACATCTGTGCAGCACATGCATTGTAGGAGATGACCTTATCTCCTATAAGTAATCCAGCCATGACCTTGGGAGTGACTGTTGAGGAGTAACAAAAGTCCACCAGAGACAGGTTACTGAGGAAGAAGTACATGGGAATGTGCAGATGAGAGTCCAGCAGGATCAGCATGATCATCCCCAGGTTCCCAATCAGAGTGACGAGGTAGATGAGGGTAAACATTAGAAAGAGAGGACCCTGCAGCTCTGGGGCATTGGTTAGTCCCAGTAGGATGAATTCTTTTACCTCTGTGTTATTCTTCATGGAACTGGTCTGCATATCACAAGATGTTCTATGGCAAAGAAAGGAACACAATGTTGAATGAAACTAGTTGCACAGAAATGGAAATGTACAAGCATTATTTTATTAGAGCAATAATTTGTTCTTCAATATTCTCCATATCTGAAGCATGTCATGGCAACCCAATTTAGTGACAACTCTCTCTAGAGTAATAAGCTTTTGGATAAGAAGTGTACTTACATATCATCTTCCCAACTTCTAGATTATGTATAGTGTGTATAACCATATGTATATGATTTTGTATATGAGTAAACTGAGTTGAGGAAAGGCTAACATGCCTGGAATGAATCCATCTCCTATATCATATCTTCTAAGTATAATAGCTTACAATTCTACAGTGCTCACTTGCCAGGTGCTCTATATGTATATATTCATTTAACTCTCTCATCAGTCCTATTAGATTGATTAGCTATTCCTCCCCTATAGATATCTAATAATTTGGTAACTGAGAGATCAAGTAATTTATTTAAGTTTAAGTAGGTATTAATGGACAAAGCCAAGCTTTAGACACAATCAAAAAAGTGTTCTCAACCTAAGTGTTGTTAATTATTTGAATTGACTTTAATTTTGTTCAATTTACACTTACCTGTCTCTATTGTACTGAACTTAATGCATGGAGTAGCATAGTTAAACATAATTTAGAAATAAGTGCATAGTAGATACAGAGGGCTAAATGCAGCATGAGAGCCATGTGCAATCAACAAAACCAATTCTGAACAGAAGGTATAGCATTGGATGTAAAGGTTTGGTCTCAGAACCACGTGTATGCAGTCACATATCACCCCTATCATTTATGACTGGGAGACATTTGTCCTAACTTCTTTAAGTCTCTATCTACCAGCAAATTGAGTGCTGTTGGGACCTACTTCAAGGGATTATTGTAAGAATTTAAATAAATAATGTATAAAAGGAGTTAGTAAGTACTAATGATGTACTATGTTGGCTAATTGAATTTAAATTAAAAAAAAAAAGAGCACAGTGAGGGTGCCAAGCACACACAGTCCTTAAGAATAATAACTATAATATTATCAGCTTAGAACAATGGTCTCTATGTTTGTTTAGGAAAGTCAGGTGGCAGATGTAGGGGACTGGGTTTTAAGTCTGTTGGTCTTTACGTTTGATTTGCCATTTTGTATATGCTGTCTATGCAGATGTTTTGTTTTTACCCTATTTTTCACTCTGTGCTCATGGCTGTGTCAATCATTTTGTATGAGAATCCAGAAATCTTCAAAATATCCTTTTCTTACCTTCTTTCTTGAGATCCGTTTTACCTTACCCCTCTATCTTAGACTCATTCTTATTGTCATTCTTATTAACATTGAGGGGTGAAAATTCATGGCACAGTGGTTGATACTAATCTGCAGATCTATTCATGAGAAAAATCACAAATCTTTATATTTTTAATTGAAGCTTTGTGAAAGACATGCATTCTTTGGTAACCAGTATTCTTTACCATCTCCCTCCTGGGTCCTAAACATATTCTTTTTCATGTCTTCACCTTAAAGTTTTTATGTTTGTCAACACCTCATCTACATCATATTTTATTATGATATCACATATATATCATTTGCTGTGTTCTATGATGACTAATAGCTCTCCTGAGGTTAGCAACAGCTTAAAATTCCTGCTTATGTGTAGCTGGTCTCATAGATCCAGAGACAAATAATATGGATAATAGATGATACTGATAGATGATACTGATGATGATGATAATGATCATGGTCATGATGATAAATAGAGCAGAATAGGAAGAGATATAAATTGGGTATGTACACACACGTGTGCACACACACACACACACACATATACAAATAGCCTTATTTACTGCTAAGAAAATGAGGAGTTGAGAAGTCATGTGTCTTCTTAAAATTCTACACCTAGGATGAGATAGTTAAGATATAGATAGACACCTGTCTAACTGATCCTAATGCCTGTAGCTTTAATCACTGTATTGTCAGATTTTCTAGGTGAACAGGTAATAATGGAGTAGGTTGTAGGGAAATAATAGTGAAAAATATGTAAGGGTCTTAGTGGCTTCCTGATGATCTTTCTGGAAAGGAAGAAAGTGTCATTTCACCAGGTTTGGTTAGCTATCCCCTCAGTGACAAAACACACAGTAAATAGGACTTATTTAGCACCTACCCAATCAGAGTACCATCTATCACAGGGTTTTCTTAACCTCTTAAGAAAAGCAGCGTGGAATTTCAGAAATATTCCTCTGCACTTTCTTGATTACAGTGTTTTTCCCTGACTCCTGTACTTGTGCCAATATTCAGCAATAGTGTTCAAACAACCAAATAGGAGCTCAAAAACTCACAGAAGATGTAGACACCCCACTGCTTCTGCATCAATTACAGCTTTCACTGCAAGTGTAGATTGAATCTAGAAACTTACCTTGCTTTTGAAAAGAAAGGAAAGACAGTGCTGAATTGTGAGTCTGCAATCAGAAATTCAGCCCTGGAAGAATGTAATGTCAGAGAAATTCTGTCTCATGTTCTGGTCGAGACATTCTGAGTTCCCTGAAGCATGAAGATACAGAGAAAGGATCATTAATATAGGGCTTCCTAAGAAACCTATATTTAAGTGGTGCATCTACCATGGATTTTTTTGAAGTACTCAGAATATGATTTACCTCCTACTGATCTCAGTTTCCTTATTGATGATAAGGATATAATAAAATTATCTGTACCACAGACTTTCTAGAATTGTATTTGCGACAAGCAAATAAGGGCAGATGTAAGCCCTTAGTAAGGGCTTAACTTTTCAACATGAGTGAGTTTAATTTTTATTTCAGTATGTCTTCCTGCCTGTCATTGAAGACTCACTGCAAATACCCAGTTTGGACAGAAGCTGGTGTCTACAACAAGGTTAGCTTTTAGTAGAATAAATGAACAAATGGGCTCTGCTCAGCGTCTGATTCTTTTAAATAATGTCATACAGAATCATGATGGGATTTCAGCTCCTAATGAACAAGAACAAGGAGAAAATTGTACAGGAATGGAACTCTCTGGGGATACTGAACCCCCATGAGGGCAATCACTTCCTTTCATTGTACTTACATATGGAAGAAACAATTAAGCTGTGTGTAGAGACATAATTTGTTATGTTGTGTAGCACATACATATATTTGCACCCTAGTTCTCATTTCTTTCCCATCCCCCACTTAAAAAATTAACATGATGTGTATATGGACCACATCTTCCTTACCCATTCATCCGTTGAAGGGCATCTTGGTTCTTTCCACAGTTTTGTGACCGTGGCCATTGCTGCTATAAACATTGGGGTACAGATGGCCCTTCTTTTCACTATATCTGTATCTTTGGGGTAAATACCCAGTAGTGCAATTGCAGGGTCATAGGGAAGCTCTATTTTTAATTTCTTGAGGAATCTCCACACTGTTCTCCAAAGAGGCTGCACCAACTTGATTTCCCACCAACAGTGTAAGAGGGTTCCCCTTTCTCCACATCCCCTCCAACACATGTTGTTTCCTCTCTTGCTAATTTTGGCCATTCTAACTGGTGTAAGGTGATATCTCAATGTGGTTTTAAATTGAATCTCCCTGATGGCTAGTGATGATGAACATTTTTTCATGTGTCTGATAGCCATTTGTATGTCTTCATTGGAGAAGTGTCTGTTCATATCTTCTGCCCATTTTTTGATATGATTGCCTGTTTTGTGTGTGTTGAGTTTGAGGAGTTCTTTATAGATCCTGGATATCAATCTTTTGTCTGTACTGTCATTTGCAGATATCTTCACCTATTCCGTGGGTTACCTCTTTGTTTTGTTGACTGTTTCCTTTGCTGTGCAGAAGCTTTTGATTTTGATGAAGTCCCAAAAGTTTATTTTGGCTTTTGTTTCCTTGGCCTTTGGAGACATATCTTGAAAGACGTGGCTGTAGCTGATATCGAAGAGATTACTGCCTATGTTCTCCTCTAGGATTCTGATGGATCCCTGTCTCACGTTGAGGTCTTTTATCCATTTTGAGTTTATCTTTGTGTACGGTGTAAGAGAATGGTCGAGTTTCATTCTTCTACATATAGCTGCCCAGTTTTCCCAGCACCATTTATTGAAGAGACTGTCTTTTTACCAATCTATATTTTTTCCTGTTTTGTCAAAGATTAACTGACCATAGAGGTGAGGGTCCATATCTGGACTCTCTACTCTGTTCCACTGGTCTATGTGTCTGTTTTTATGCCAGTACCATGCTGTCTTGGTGATCACAGCTTTGTAGTAAAGCTTGAAATCAGGTAACGTGATGCCCCCAGTTTTATTTTTGTTTTTCAACATTTCCTTAGCGATTTGGGGTCTCTTCTGGTTCCATACAAATTTTTGGATTATTTGTTCCAGCTCTTTGAAGAATACCAGTGGAATTTTGATCAGAATGGCATTAAAAGTATAGATTGCTCTAGGCAGTATAGACATTTTAACAATGTTTATTCTTCCGATCCAAGAGCATGGAATGGTCTTCCATCTTTTTGTGTCTTCTTCAATTTCTTTCATGAGTGTTCTGTAGTTCCTCGAGAACAGATCCTTTACCTCTTTGGTTAGGTTTATTCCCAGGTATCTTATGGTTCTTGGTGCTATAGTAAATGGAATTGATTCTCTAATTTCCCTTTCTGTATTTTCACTGTTAGTGTATAAGAAAGCCACTGATTTCTGTACATTGACTTTGTATCCTGCCACGTTACTGAATTGCTGTATGAGTTCTAGTAGTTTGGGGGTGGAGTCTTTTGGGTTTTCCATATAAAGAATCATGTCATCTGCAAAGAGAGAGAGTTTGACTTCTTCATTGCCAATTTGGATACCTTTTATTTCTCTTTGTTGTCTGATTGCTGTTGCTAGGACTTCTAATACTATGTTGAACAGGAGTGGTGAGAATGGGCACCCTTGTCGTGTTCCTGATCTCAACGGGAAGGCTGCAAGCTTTTTCCCATTGAGGATGATATTTGCTTAGGGTTTTTCATAGATAGATTTGATGAAGTTCAGGAAAGTTCCCTCTATCCCTATACTTTGAAGCGTTTTAATCAGGAACGGATGCTGGATTTTGTCAAATGCTTTTTCTGCATCAATTGAGAGGACAATGTTGGATTTTGTCAAATGCTTTTTCTGCATCAATTGAGAGGACCATGTGGTTCTTCTCTCTTTTCTTATTAATTTGTTCTATCACATTGATTGATTTGCGAATGTTGAACCATCCTTGTAGCCCAGGAATGAATCCCACCTGGTCATGGTGGAGAATCTTTTTAATGTGCTGTTGGATCCTGTTTGCTAAGATCTTGTTGAGAATCTTAGCATCCATATTCATCAGTGATATTGGTCTGGAATTCTCCTTTTAGGTAGGAATGCAAGTTGGTGCAGCCTCTTTGGAGAACAGTGTGGAGATTCCTCAAGAAATTAAAAATAGAGCTTCCCTATGACCCTGCAATTACACTACTGGGTATTTACCCCAAAGATACAGATGTAGTGAAAAGAAGGGCCATCTGTACCCCAATGTTTATAGCAGCAATGGCCACGGTCACAAAACTGTGGAAAGAACCAAGATGCCCTTCAACGATGAATGGGTAAGGAAGATGTGGTCCATATACACTCTGGAGTATTATGCCTCCATCAGAAAGGATGAATACCCAACTTTTGTAGCAACATGGACAGGACTGGAAGAGATTATGCTGAGTGAAATAAGTCAAGCAGAGAGAGTCAATTATCATATGGTTTCACTTATTTGTGGAGCATAACAAATAGCATGGAGGACATGGGGAGTTAGAGAGGAGAAGGGAGTTGGAGGAAATTGGAATGGGAGGTGAACAATGAGAGACTATGGACTCTGAAAAACAATCTGAAGGGTTGAAGAGGTGGGGGGGTGGGGTGTTGGGGGAACCAGGTGGTGGGTATTAGAGTGGGTACGGATTGCATGGAGCACTGGGTGTGGTACATAACCAATAAATACTATTATGCTGAAAATAAATTTAAAAAATGATTAAAAAAAAAAACTCCTCAAAGCTGTCAAGGTCGATATAAATAGGCACAGACAGAGAACTTGTCATAGACCAAGAGATTAAAGAAGTATGACAACTAAATACAAGAAGAGTAAAAGGATACTATTAATGAATTCTGAATAAAGAAGTTTAGAAAATACTGTGGTGACAATCTTGGTTTCCTAATTTTACAGATGTCCCAGCTAATATAAGATTACATTGTAGGGGAAACCAAGCAAGAGTTGTATTAGTTGTCTATGGTTGCTGTTACAAATGAACAGAAACTTGGAAGCTTAAATAAGACGTATTCAATCTTTCATATATTCATTCATTCACTCATTCATTCATTCAGAAACCAGAAGTCCAAAAACAGTTTTCCTGGACAGAAGTCAGTGTGTCAGAAGGACCATCCTCCCTCCATAGGATCTAAGGAGAAATACATTTCTTGCATCACAATCTTCTGGTGGCTGCTATTATCCATGATTTGTGGTCACATCACTTCAATCTGTTTTCAAAGTCACACTGTCTACTCCTTTTTTACCTGTGGTCACATCTCTTGGACTCCCTCTTAAAAATATACATAGGATTTCTTTGATGGTCCTTGAAGAAAATCTGGGATAAAATCCTAAAATTAATCACATCTGCATAGTTGTTTTAGGCCATATAAGGTAATCTTGGAAGGTCCCAGAAAACAGGATGCAGATCTCTTTGCAGGTCATTATTCAGACTGCCTCAGGGACATTAAATATTCTGCACCATTTTGAAAATTTTCTATAACTCTCAAATATTTCTCAAATGAAGTAATTATTTAAAATAATAATTTATAATGTTTGCAATAGGAAAAACATCACCATAAAAATAAAAATGAATATTTGTGTTATTCTACACTGCCCCCAAATAGTAGCATAAAAATATTAGCATAGTCAAACACAATCTTACAAATACTGAAATATTAAAGACTCCTATTATCTAGAGAAGACAAATTAAATGAGGGTACACATTTATGTGGGTAGGTTTTGTATATAGTGCTCTCTGAGGATCAAAATTAAAAGCATAAAGCTTATGTATTATACTACCATATTGAATGTGCATTATCTTTGTTATTGACAGATATTGCCATGATTACATTCTTCAGACATATTCAGAATAATTTCAGTTCATAATATTTCATGTGTATGAAGAAACTTTCAAATATAATCAGATACTAACCCTTAAATAATCTCATATTTGATGTCTTTTTATGATTTACTAACTAGTATTTATTTAATGTGTTATTTGCCATCTAATGAGGCATCAATGCTAAGTAAAAATTATGAGATTGTTTTAGATGACTCATTTGATTATGGGATCCAAGAAATCCTTGTGTCTGAATTTTGGACTGCAAGCACTGAATGAGAATGTAGATAAAAATGTTTCAACAAAGCAGAAAAATCAGCAAATCAGCTATGCTTCTTGAAATGCAGTATATATCTATCTAAAAGGTTTATATTAAAAAATAAATAAATATGATGATGAGCAGTGGGTATTACATGCAACTAATGAGTCACTGAACACTACATCTAAACTAATGATGCACTATATGTTGGCTAATTGAATTTAAATTAAAAAAATTTTAAACAATGAAAAAATAAGAAAATAAATAAAAGGTTTATGTTGTGTATAATATGCAATAATTATCAATAGTTTAAAGATTCAACATACTGATTCAGTTGTACTCAAAGCTTAATTACTTTATTTATTCATTTGTTGAGAATCTACTATGAAACAGACAATTTAGGTAATAAGGATTATGCTGTGAACAAAATATGTAAGTCACTGCTTTCACAGAGTTTAAATTCTAGTTGGGGGACATGGGTCATAAGCAAGAAAACAAATAAATATACAAAATATGAGTTTTTTAAGGACATGAAGAATAACAGAGTGAAAGAACCGTGTACACAGTGTACATGGTGAGTAAAAGGGGATTATTTTATAAAGGTGGTCAGGAAAGCACTCTGTAATAGAGTAACATTTAAGCAATGACCTTAATGGAGTAAGGGAACATTCTACACAGAGAAAAGCAAGTACAAATGTCCTAATCAGGAACATGACTAAAGTTGTCAGATTGTGAAGAAATAGGAAGAAAATCATGTGAATGAAGTAGGGTAAAAGAATGAAGAGGTAACAAAAAATAATTTAAATCAACAAAAGAAACATGAAATACCAGCCTTAATCATTTCAAAGAATTTCCAGAGCCAAAATGTACATTACTGGTTTTCACTGAGTTTTAAGTAGTGTGAGAATTGGGGTGCCTAGGTGGCTCAGTGGGTTAAGCCTCTGCCTTTGGCTCAGGTCATGATCTCAGGGTCCTGGAATCAAGTCCCGCATTGGACTCTGTGCACAGTGAGGAGCTTGCTTCCCCCTCTCTCTCTGCCTGGCTTTCTGCCTATTTGTGATCTCTCTCTGTGTCAGATAAATAAATAAAATCTTTAAAACAAAAGTAGTATGAGAATTGGTAATAATATCTGAAGAAATTAAAAAATACTTTTAGTCTTCTTCCATCTTCTCATACTCTGGCTGTTTTTTTTACCTTTTGAAAAGTGTAATATGAGCATGTTAGTTTATGTAATGACTCAGTTAAAACAGAAATATTAATTCACTTAAGATGCTATATGTATGCATCTCCTAATAAAATGAACTCCCCAAAATCAGATCCTTTCATTGAATAGTATATTATTTTCATTCTGAAGTGAAAAAAGTTAGGACTCTTAGAATTCAACTAAAGAGGTGAAAAATACTGAACATTGATTTCTATTTTAATACATGAATTAAATATTTAAATTATTATTATTATTATTATTAAAAACTAACAACATTCCATTTAATTCTGGGAAATTTCCTACTCCAGTGTGTACATATCCTCATGGGCACATGCATGCACTTCTGTTCATAGTCTCATCTGTGTCCCTATTTTATGTGTCTTTGCATTGATGTGGCAGAAAAAAATGCATGTAGAAAAGGGAATAAAACCCATATCCTGAATAAACTTTTTGATAATTAAGCCTCAAGACATCTTAGCCATTCTTGTTCAGGGTTATATTTCTAAACATAATTGCTTTTTTTTCAGGACAAGAGACTTTTGAATAAGTTAGGATTACCACATCAGGAGCTTAATTTCACCATGCTTTTATTGTAACTAGATTAGTGTACATTGTATAATGTTAAAATCACAATCCCAGAGATAATTTTGACTCTAAAACAGTCCTCATGAATGCATTCTTGACCTCCTTGTTCCTCATGCTGTAGACCACAGGGTTCAGCATGGGAATGACCATAGTGTAGAACACAGATGCCATTTTGTCTGTGTCCATGGAATGTCTGGAGCTGGGCTGTACATACATGAAGATGACTGTCCCATAGAAGATGGACACAGCAGTGAGGTGGGAGGCACAGGTAGATATAGCCTTCTGATATCCTGAAGATGAGTGCATCTTCAGGATGGTGATAAATATGAATATGTAGGATACAAAGATAACCAGGAGAGCAAAAATGATGTTGAAAGTGGTTGCATAAACAAGAGCCAGCTCACTGACATGTCTATCAGAACAAGAAAGAACAATGACTGCGGGGATATCACAGAAAAAGTGATGGATTACATTGTTCATACAGAAAGAGAGACTAAATGTGTCTCCAATTTGAATAGAGGCATTCAGGAAACCACAGACATAGCAGCCTATGGCCAAACGAGCACACACACCTGCCATCATGGTGGTGGTGTAATGGAGGGGTTTGCACACTGCTGCATAGTGGTCATAGGCCATTGAGGCCAAGAGATAATTTTCCACAGTGGCAAAGGCTGCAAAAAAGAACATCTGAGCAGCACAGGCATTGTAGGAGATGACCTGGTCTCCTATAAGTAATCCAACCATGACAGTGGGAATGATGGCTGTAGAGTAACAAAGGTCCACCAGAGACAGATTACTGAGGAAAAAATACATGGGCATGTGGAGATGGGAGTCCAACACAATCAACATGGTAATCCCCAAATTCCCAACCAGAGTGATGAGGTAGATGAGGGTGAAGATTATGAAGAGGGGAAGCTGCAGTTTTGGGTCATTGGTTAGTCCCAGCAGGATGAACTGTGTCACTTCTATCTTGTTATCCATCAATGTTGAGAAACACTAATGCTACAAGAAGAAAGAAATGGCTGATAAACAAAAAAACTTACAGTGGAAAGTGTACATATAGTATTTTGAGATCCTCCAGATAAAACATTAGCTTGACAACAAAAGTTAATGCACTAATTACATGTAGATTTACAAACTGTAAATAGAGACCTTCTTCTCAATTCTAAAATTTTATAGATTTGTAAACTGAGATGTAGAAAATTAACTAACTTGATCAAGATGGCTTGTCCAGAAGGAATACAGCTCACTTTTCCCAAGCCTGGTAAAGCAGATACTTGCATGTTGCTGACTTGCCAGGAACTGCCATAGACACTGTAGGTGTACAGACAGTCCCCAACTTACGATGATTTGACTTAATGATATTTCAACTTGACAATGGTTCAAAAGTGATACACATACAGTAGAAGCCATACCTCAGATTTTGAATATAGATCTTTTTCTAGGCTAGCAATAATCAATATAATCCTCTCTTTTGATGCTGAGCAGGGGCAGTGAGTCACAGCTCCAGGTCAGCCAGGGTCATGAGGGTCAACAACTGATACCTTTACAACCATCCTGCACCAGCTCAGCCATACTGTGTCACTTTCAGTACTGTATTCAACAAATTCCTGAGATATTCAATGCGTCATTATCAAGTAGGCTTTGTGTGAGATGATTTTTTTCCCAACTATACACTAATGTTAAGAGCTGGAAGCATGGTTACGGTAAGAGAGGCTAAACTATGATGTTCAGTAGGTCAGATGTAGTAAATGAATTTTCATCTTATGATATTTCAGTGTTCAGTGGGTTTCTAGGGACATAACCCCATTGTAAGTACAAGAAGATCTGTACACTCATCACATCCTCTCAAGAACATTATGAGTTTGACAACACACACAAAACAGACAATCATATAAAAAATGGGCAGAAGATATAAACAGACACTTCTCCAGTGAAGACATACAAATGGTTATCAGACACATGAAAAAATGTTCATCATCACTAGCCATCAGGGAGATTCAAATTAAAACCACATTGAGATACCACCTTACACCCTTCAATGGACGAAAGGATAAGGAAGATGTGGTCCATATACACTCTGGAGTATTATGCCTCCATCACTTATTTGTGGAGCATAAAAAATAGCATGGAGGACAAGGGGAGATGGAGAGGAGAAGGGAGTTGAGGAAATTGGAAGGGGAGGTGAACCATGAGAGACTATGGACTCTGAAAAACAATCTGAGGGTTTTGAAGGGGCGGGGGGTGGGAGGTTGAGGGAACCAGGTGGTGGGTATTGGAGAGGGCACGGATTGCATGGGGCACTGGGTGTGGTGCAAAAACAATGAATACTGTTATGCTGAAAAGAAATAAAAAATTAAAAAAAAAGAACATTATGAGTTTGATTTGTTATTATATTCATTTAAATTATGATGCACAGGGGCGCCTGGGTGGCTCAGTGGGTTAAGCCTCTGCCTTCGGCTCAGGTCATGATCTCGGGGTCCTGGGATCGAGTCCCGTGTCGGGCTCTCTGCTCAGCGGAGAACCTGCTTCCTCCTCTATCTCTCTCTCTGCCTGCCTCTCTGCCTACTTGTGATCTCTCTCTGTGAAATAAATAAATAAAAATCTTTAAAAAAATATGATGCACAGAGGGGTGCCCGGCTGGCTCAGTCAATAGAGCCTGCAACCCTTGCTCTTGGGATTGTGAGTTCTAGCCCCACACTGGGTGTAGAGGTTACTTAAAAACTTTTTTTTTAAAGATTCTATTTATTTATTTGATAGACAGAGATCACAAGTAGGCAGAGCAGCAGGCAGAGAGAGAGAGCAGAAAGCCCAATGCGGGGCTCAATCCCAGGACCCAGAGATCATGACCTGAGCTGAAGGCAGAGCTTTAACCCACTGAGCCACCCAGGCACCCCTTAAAACCTTTAACAAAAAAAGCTGGAAGGGAAATAAACTATGATGCACAGAGGTTGAATAATTTTTTATATTTCAAGTGAGTATTAATTGGAAGCTATGCTCAAGGTCAAAGCCAACCTTTGAGCCCACACTGAGTGGTTCCTATGGTGACAGTTTAAACTGTATTTGAATCAAATTGAATTAAACTGTGCACAATCATTCATTGTTTCCATTGGTGCAAATTCATTGTTTGAGGTTTCCCAGTGAAGTATCCAAGAGATACATGCATAGTAGATATGGTGGGATAGTGGAACAATAGGGGCAGGACAGCCAGCAGAGCAATCTGTGGGGAAGACACAGAATAGGGTGTAGAACTTATGTTCCAGGATGAGGTGCATAGAAGCCCTACTACCATTTAATAATGAGGAGCCATGAGTCTTAAGCTACGTATCTGAACCTCCTATTTCCATCTGCAGAAAAAAAAAAAGGCAGTAACTAGACATACGATATAGCAGTATATAGCAATATAGTTATGAGAATTAAATAAGGTAATGCTTAAAAACAATAAAATCTGGGTGATTAGCACAGTTTAATGAACTATAATATTATTGTTAGGATGGGATGATTATCTTTACATTGCTCTGGGAAAAGTGGGTGGCACCCTCTAGGGCTTCAGGTGTGTGCGTGTGATGTATGAAACCTTGAAGAGTCTCTTCAATTTGCCTTTCTCACACAGAAGGGCCTCAGAGGTTTTCTGTGATCTCCAGGATTTCTCTGTCTGTTTTCACTTGACCCATGTAGTCAGCTGCCCCAACAGGTCCATGCAAGCCTTCTTTTGCTTAAAACCTTCCTTGAAATCTATTTTTGCCCTTGCTTCCCTTGCCTTTGGTGATGTTCCTAGGAAGATGTTACTGCGGCTGACGTCGAAGAGGTTGCTGCCTGTGTTCTCCTCGAGGATTTTGATGGATTCCTTTCTCACATTGAGATCCTTCATCCATTTTGAGTCTATTTTCGTGTGTGGTGTAAGGAAATGATCCAATTTCATTTTTCTGCATGTGGCTGTCCAATTTTCCCAACACCATTTATTGAAGAGGCTGTCTTTGTTCCATTGGACATTCTTTCCTGCTTTGTCGAAGAGGAGTTGACCATAGAGTTGAAGGTCCATTTCTGGGCTCTCTATTCTGTTCCATTGATCTATGTGTCTGTTTTTGTGCCAGTACCATGCTGTCTTGATGATGACAGCTTTGTAATAGAGCTTGAAGTCCGGAATTGTGATGCCACCAACTTTGGCCTTCTTTTTCAATATTCCTTTGGCTATTCGAAGTCTTTTCTGGTTCCATATAAATTTTAGGATTATTTGTTCCATTTCTTTGAAAAAAATGGATGGTACTTTGATAGGAATTGCATTAAATGTGTAGATTGCTTTAGGTAGCATAGACATTTTCACAATATTTATTCTTCCAATCCAGGAGCATGGAACATTTTTCCATTTCTTTGTGTCTTCCTCAATTTCTTTCATGAGTACTTTATAGTTTTCTGAGTATAGATTCTTAGTCTCTTTGGTTAGGTTTATTCCTAGGTATCTTATAGTTTTGGGTGCAATTGTAAATGGGATGGACTCCTTAATTTCTCTTTCTTCTGTCTTGTTGTTGGTGTAGAGAAATGCAACTGATTTCTGTGCATTGATTTTATATCCTGACACTTTACTGAATTCCTGTACAAGTTCTAGCAGTTTTGGAGTGGAGTCTTTTGGGTTTTCCACATATAGTATCATATCATCTGCAAAGAGTGATAGTTTGACTTCTTCTTTGCCGATTTGGATGCCTTTAATTTCCTTTTGTTGTCTGATTGCTGAGGCTAGGACTTCTAGTACTATGTTGAATAGCAGTGGTGATAACAGACATCCCTGCCGTGTTCCTGACCTTAGCGGAAAAGCTTTCAGTTTTTCTCCATTGAGAATGATATTTGCGGTGGGTTTTTCATAGATGGCTTTGATAATATTGAGGTATGTGCCATCTATCCCTACACTTTGAAGAGTTTTGATCAGGAAGGGATGCTGTACTTTGTCAAATGCTTTTTCAGCATCTATGAAGAGTATCATATGGTTCTTGAACTATGGAAAGAACCTAGATGTCCATCTACAGACGAATGGATAAAGAAGATGTGGTATATATACACAATGGAATACTATGCAGCCATCAAAAGAAATGAAATCTTGCCATTTGCGACGATGTGGATGGAACTAGAGGGTATCATGCTTAGCGAAATAAGTCAATCGGAGAAAGACAACTATCATATGATCTCCCTGATATGAGGGAGAGGAGATGCAACATGGGGGGTTGAGGGGGTAGGAGAAGAGTAAATGAAACAAGATGGGATTGGGAGGGAGACAAACCGTAAGTGACTCTTAATCTCACAAAACAAACTGAGGGTTGATTGGGGGAGGGGGTTGGGAGAGGGGGGTGGGGTTATGGATATTGGGGAGGGTATGTGCTATGGTGAGTGCTGTGAAGTGTGTAAACCTGGCGATTCGCAGACCTGTACTCCTGGGGATAAAAATATATGTTTATAAAGCTGTAAAAAAAAAAAAAAGAAAGGATGAATACCCAAGTTTTGTAGCAACATGGACGGGACTGGAAGAGATGATGCTGAGTGAAATAAGTCAAGCAGAGAGAGTCAATTATCATATGGTTTCACTTATTTGTGGAGCATAACAAATAGCATGGAGGACAAGGGGAGATGGAGAGGAGAAGGGAGTTGAGGGAAATTGGAAGGGGAGGTGAACCATGAGAGACTATGGACTCTGAAAAACGATCTGAGAATTTTGAAGGGGTGGGGGTGGGAGGTTGGGGGCACCAGGTGGTGGGTATTGTAGAGGGCACGGATTGCATGGAGCACTGGATGTGGTGCAAAAATAATGAATACTGTTATGCTGAAAAAATAAAAAAACTAAAAAAAAAAAAAAAAACGATAAATCTGCATTAAATGACCTAATCCAAACTGAGACAGTCAAAAAAACAAACAAACAAACAAACAAAAAAAACAAAACAAAACAAAAAAAACCTTCCTTGAAATCTATACATTAGTTTGGACAATAGTCCTCCCCTGGATAACTCATTCTTTCTCTCATGACTGCCATCTCACAGCAGAATCAGAGATCAAGGGCTCTTTTCCTGTCTTTGGCTGTTCTGTTCCTGTCTGTGGGCTCTCTTCAGCCTGCAGATCTGTTTTGGTGGCAAGCACCATGTAATAAAATATTTCATTTTATGTATTACTTGTCATTTCTTCTGATTTTTGTCAGTTTATAATTAAGTATAATTTCTGTACATTAGTATCCACAATCCCAGTGGATAATTATAAGATTTTGTCAAATTTATGTCCAATAAGCCCCATCACCTAAGAAACTTTATGCAAACCTCTTCTGACAAACCCATTCTCCCACCCACTGACTGTCCCTGACAACCAATACATTGTTTTGCCCAAATAAATTTGCCTTTCCAACAGTGTCCTTAAGTGTGATCCTAGAATATGTACTCTGAGTCTATAATCTTTCATTTATCATTTAAGGCCTGTCCATATTGTTTCCTGTGTCAGAGTGGAATATTTTTCCTACAGAATAGTATTTCAGTGTATGGTCATTACCAATTGTTTATCCTGTTCTCAATTGAAGAACATTTGTGTCGGTTCCAGCATTTGGTGATTACAAATAAAGCTGATCTAAACATTTGTTTAAAGTTATTTGTTTGTCTGCTTTCAATAAAAAATCTTATTTTTTCAATAAAAAAATCTTATTTTTTAAATTTAAATTAATTTAAATAAATTTTTAAAAAATGTTTTACGATAAATTTTTTTTAATTTTATTTTTTATAAACATATATTTTTATCCCCAGGGGTACAGGTCTGTGAATCACCAGGTTTACACACTTCACAGCACTCACCATAGCACATACCCTCCCCAATATCCATAACCCCACCCCCCCTCTCCCAACCCCCCTCCCACCATCAACCCTCAGTTTGTTTTGTGAGATTAAGAGTCACTTATGGTTTCCCTCTCGGGAGATATAAAAGCCCTTTCTGGAGAAATAAAAGAACTAAAATCTAACCAAGTTGAAATCAAAAAAGCTATTAATGAGGTGCAATAAAAAATGGAGGCTCTCACTGCTAGGATAAATGAGGCAGAAGAAAGAATTAGCGATATAGAAGACCAAATGACAGAGAATAAAGAAGCTGAGCAAAAGAGGGACAAACAGCTACTGGACCACGAGGGGAGAATTCGAGAGATAAGTGACACCATAAGACGAAACAACATTAGAATAATTGGGATTCCAGAAGAAGAGGAAACGGAGAGGGGAGCAGAAGGTATATTGGAGAGAATTATTGGAGAGAATTTCCCCAATATGGCAAAGGGAACAAGCATCAAAATCCAGGAGGTTCAGAGAACCCCCCTCAAAATCAATAAGAATAGGTCCACACCCCATCACCTAATACGATAAAAAATTTATTGAAGTACGTTTAGTGCACAATGTTACATTAGCTTCCGACATAGAACATAGTGATTTGACAACTCTACACATTATGCTCTACTGACCACTAATGTAGCTACCATGTGTCATGCAATGCCACTACAATACCATTGACTACATTCCTTGTGCAGTAGTTTTCATCCTTGTAACTTACTCATTCCATAACTGGACGCCTGTACCTCCTATTCTCCTTCACTCATTTTGCCCATTGCCACACAAGTCTCCCCTCTGGCAACCACCAGTTTGTTCTCTGTACTTATGGGTCTGTTTCAGTTTTTCATTTGTATGTAACCTCTTCAGTGAACCGTGTTTACTTTTGGGCCCTTATTCCCAAGGTGATAGCTGGGTTCTCACAGAACATAAAGTTATCTCCTGAGGTGGATGTGTTCCTTGCATGTTCGTCTTTGTGGCATTTGCCAGTGTAGAGTGTTTCTTGTTAGTGTCATGGCTTATGATCAGCATGCAGTTGTGTAAGCCTTACATTACACCACCATTCTGACCACCAATGTGTGTTCTCAAATGGTGGTAGGCTGCTATGTCTGGGGCTTTCTTGAATTTGCCATTCATACTGAATTCACCTTCTGCCATTCCAGTGTGGTTCATCACTATTTCTGTGATATTCCCCCAAATCTGTCTCTTTCCTGCTCTTATGTCTACATAAAGGAGGTTGTGCTCTTTATCTTTGTAGATTTCAATATCTGTTTTGCTCTTATAGCTGTCTTGACCTCCTATCTGTCTATCTTCATTGCCATCCTAAGTATGTGTTCAACACAGGGACAGTTACTCTGCTGATTTCACATGGCTCACTCATGAGGTTGCATATCTTCTGCATGGTCCACTGGGCTGAAAGGTTCAAGATAGACTTACATGTCTAACTGTTGACTCAGGTTACTCTCTACCTTTCTAAGGTCTTTCATCCTCCAGAGGATGAACCAGATTTCTCACATAATATTTTCAGTACATAATATTTCTTACAAATTATTTTCTTACATAATATTTTCAGAAAGTACAATTGAACAGTTTCATGAAGTCTAGACTCTTAACTCTCACAATATTTTTTTCTGCCACATTATAGCAATCCATGATGTCAAAGGGCTGGTGCAGATTCAAGTACGAATCAAGAATGGAGAATGACTCCACCTCTTGAGGAAGAAAGCTGCAAAGAATTTGTACCCATAGTTAATCTAGCACAATTAGAAATCAGTTTAAACCACTGTAACTAAGAAATCTGAAATATAGTGGCTAAAATAAGACAGCAATTTACTCATATAGTGGAAGTTAATGCACTTCTGTAAGAACTATCTATATAGCTGGTATGTCTTGGTCATTCTGGTGACAGGTTCAGTTCACAAAGTCTCTCCCTACCATCTCCTGCAGTGTTAAAAGTCTGTCCTCATCATAACTATTCTATCTGGAGGAGAGGATAGAGAGATAAGTGAAGGATAAATAATTTCTTTTCAAGAAAGTGACACAACAGCTGCATGCATTACTTCTGAGTACATTCCATTGGCAAAAATTCATTAATAATGCCACAAAAAACGATCAGATAAACCAACTTCAAAATTTTATCTCTAGCTGAAAGGCAATGTGCTTAACTGAAATCTCAATACTCTGGAAAAAGAAGTAATATTTTCTGAGGAAAGTCAGGATACTCCCACACAGTTAGTAACTGAATCTGAGCTTCTAAGACTTGGAACTTTCTCAATATGAGGTCAGAGAGATGAGTAGCCAGTAAAAGTAAGTGGCGTCCTAGAAACCAAATAATGAGAAATGCACTAAGAGGGAATGGATGTGTCAGAGCTGCTGGTAGGTTAAGAAATATCAAGCCTGGTGGTGGGTATTAAGGAGGGCATGTATTGTATGGAGCACTGGGTGTTGTACATAAACCATGAATCTTAGAACACTGTATCAAAAACTAATGATGTATTTTATTGTGACTAACATAACACAATAAAAAAAAAGAAAAGAAAATAAGTTAATTACTGTGCATGTTGGGGAAAAAAAAGAAATATCAAGACTAAAAACTGACAATAGGCCACAATGATAGGAAGTTGGTGGGTGAATTTGAGGGGTTCTATTTGGATGGTAGGGATACGAATCTCATTAAATGTATACCTTACAATCTAGTTCATGATTGTTCTTTGCTTTCTATAGTTCCTAAGTATTTTCCCAACATGCATTACTGATGGAGTAAATGTATGTTGTCTTTTCCCAGAGCAGCTGGGACTTTCCCAGAGCAGCAGTTGAGACTTTCAACTTTGAAAAGAGAAATAGAACCTAACAACACCATGGGAAGCCAAGGTTTTAGGAGATGACTGATAAGAGATGTTTTGACAACAGATGATGCTTCCTTCATGAACCTGAGCATCAGTTATAGCAAATGTCTACTTTGCAGCAATTCATTGTTCTTGGCTTCACTTCCCCTCCATTTTGTCTGAGTACAAGATTATTGTAACTAGTTCTTTGAAAGAATGAAGGAGGGGGAGTGGTCTATATCACCTTGGGGAAAAGCAGTATAGAGACAGGAAAAGAAGAGTCACAGGAGGTGGTGGGGTGCTTGAAGTGATGAACCAGTAAGACAAAGACAAGGATTTGGAATAGGAACCGTGAGACAAAAAGGAAAAAAAACACAATCCCTACTCAAAGACATCTCAAAACCATTTAGGAAGGTACTCAGTCTCCTGTAGCTAGTTGCTATTTAACCAGTTAAAGGAAAGAAGGCTAGAGGATTTGGGTTCTTTTGAGTTACAACTGAGAGTGAGATGGGCTCTTTGGAGAAAGCTGATCACTGGGTTGGGACAGGAACAGCACAGGAAGAGCCTGGAGTGTCTTGTAGTTCCAGAAAGTAAGGAGGAGCTCAGAAAACAAGAGGGTTGGGTATATCAAAAGGAAACAAGAGTAAAACTGAAAGTGCTCCCAGTTGCCAAAGATGGAACAATTTGAACAAGAAAGTAAATAACAGAGGACTACATTGTACCCCAAAGTACAAAGCAGATATATATAAATCCATGCTGATAAGAAATTAATTAAGTAAATAAATAAATCTTTCTTACAGAAAAATTCTAAATTATATGGAAGGAAAGGAACTGAGGATTGCTGGAGGGGAAGGGCGGGGAGGGAAGTGGTAACTGGGTGATAGGCATCAAGGAGGGCATGTGATATGATGAGCCCTGGGTGGTTTATGCAACTAAAGAATTATTGAGTATGATTAAGATTTTCTCTCTTTCTCTTTCTCTCTCTCTCTCTTCTTCTGCCCCTCCACCCAATACTCTCGCTCTCAAGAAAAATTCTGTCATTTTTATTTCACTTAAACTTTTTTCATCATCTTAAATTTTTCTTATTCAAGTATAATTAACACATAGTGTTGTATTAGTTTCAAGTGTACAATTTTATACATTTCTCAGTGTTCATAAAGGTAATGTACTCTTAATCCCCATTTTGGACCCTTGTAAATTTTTCAACTACAGAAATAAATAAAGTCAGACATAAATTTATATTCTAATATTTAAGTTGGTTATTTAAACATTTTTACTACATTCAACTCCTTGAACAAATTCCCCCCTTCTGTGTGTATGTGAACATATGGTATTCTTGCATATGCTTCTATTCATTGTGTGTGCCATGGTTTGCATGGAGGCTTGTATTGTCATATGGTAGAAAAAGTAATTAATATATAATTAATAAAGCTTACTGCAAGCAGGGCCCCCAAATTCTTAAGATTCCCCTTGGTCATCCTCCTTCAGATATCACATATTTGGACATATATTTTCTCTTCTAGGTTATAGATTTTTGAACAAGAAATGGTATCACTTCAGTAATTTAAGTCCAACATAAGCATTAAAATGATCATTGCATGTTAGACACCTGACAACAATGACAAAGGTTGTTGTGGATCCTATGACTTTAAGAGGTAAATCCTAGAGACAATTTTGCCTTCTCAACCACCTTCTTGAAAGCAGTTTTAACCTCCTTGTTTCTTAGGCTATAGACGAGGGGATTCAGCATGGGAATGACCATAGTGTAGAACACAGATGCGATTTTGTCTGAGTCCATTGAATGGCTGGAGGTGGGCTGGGAGTACATGAAAATTACTGTCCCATAGAAGATGGATACTGTAGTGAGGTGGGAGGTACAGGTAGATAAAGCCTTCTGATATCCCTTGGCTGAGTTTATCTTCAGGATGGTGATAAAAATGAACAGATAGGAAATCAAGATAATGAAGAGAGCAAACAAGATGTTGAAGCTTGCTACAACAACAAGAAACAGCTCGCTGATATGCCTATCAGAGCAAGAGAGAGCCATGACTGCTGGGACATCACAGAAAAAGTGATGGACCAGATTGGACATGCAGAAAGAGAGACTGAATGTGTCCCTAATATGAATGGAGGCATTCAGGAAACCATAGATGTAAGAGCCTATGGCCAGAGAAGCACACACACCTGTCGTCATGGTGGTGGTGTAATGGAGGGGTTTGCACACTGCTGCAAAACGATCATAAGCCATTGAAGCCAAGAGGAAATTTTCAACAGTGGCCAAGGCTACAAAAAAGAACATCTGAGCAGCACATGCATTGTAGGAGATGACTTTGTCTCCCACAAAGAACCCAGCCATCACTTTGGGAGTGACAGCTGTAGAATAACAAAAGTCCACCAGAGACAGATTACTGAGGAAAAAGTACATAGGAGTGTGGAGATGGGAGTCCAAGAGAATCAAAACAATCATCCCCATGTTACCAACCAGAGTGATGAGGTAAATGAGGGTGAACATGATAAAAAGAGGGATCTGCAGCTCTGGGGCATTGGTTAGTCCCAGCAGGATGAATTCAGTCACTTCTGTGTTGTTTTCCATAGGTGTTGGGGAATCACAGGAAGCACTGTAGGGATGAGAGATAAAGAAACAATAAAAAGAAAAGTATTTGAGGTGAAATTGAAAGAGATACATAGAAAAATGATGGACAGACGGATAGATAGATGTGCATGGTTTCACTATACCAAAAATTCTTACTTCATATTATTCATGTCTCAAGTGTGAGCTTGACACAAGATTTAATGCATAAATTACCTATACAGTTATACATTGCTAAAACTGAAGGATCTTCATGGATCATGTCCCACTTTCCACATTTTGTAAATTTGTAAACTGAAATATGGAAAAAAGAATGTCTTGATCAAGATGGCATGTCTATACCTTGGTTAATTGAATTTAAATTAAAAAAAAAAGTAAAAAGAAAAGATGGCATGTCTGGAATCAACTATATCTGTCATTTCAGTTCCATGGGTCATTAAATGTCTACATTTGTATGTTGCTCTAGACAGAAACTATGTTAGACATCATGCATACATTCATTCTTTTTTTTCCAAAACCCTATGAGTTTGACTGGTTATTACCCCCAGTTAATTTATGAAGCACAAAGATTAAGTCTTGTATTTATGTTTACAACATTATACTGCCAAGCCAAGTTTTGTACCCAAGAGCGTTTCTTCAGTCCATTTGTCTTAAGTATAATTGAATTTAGCTCAATTTACAGTTACTCATTGTCACCATTGTCCCAAAATCAGTGTTTAGAACCTTATACTTAGGTATCTGAGGCATATAAGCAGAGTAGATGTAGTGGGCTAACAGGAGCAGTAGGGCATAAACAACCAGCAGCGGCAATTCAGAGAGCAAGGCACAACATTCAGTGTAGAGCTTGGGCTCTGGGAAGAGGTGCTCATCAGCCCTATCATTGACTACTGAAGGGTCATTAATTCCTTGGTACCTGGACCTGATTTTCTCCATATACAAAATGAAGATTGTCATGATATTTACCTTAAGCTATTGTTGAAAGAAATAAAGAGATAATGCATTATAAACAATAACAATTGGTAGATGGTTAGCATGGCTGGATACATGTTAGCTGTAGTAGTATTCTTAGGATGGAATGATAGCTCTTATGTTTGTTTGAGAAAGGTGGGTGGGACACACAGGGATTTTGGAGGGAATCAGTTCTGAGGCCTTACAGCCTCTGTTTGATTTCCTTGTTTTCGTGCACTTGGTCCACTGATGATTTTGTCCTGTCCAGTGTTCCTCAGTCTGTCTGTCCCCTACCAGCTTAAGTGGCTGTTCTAGCCATTCCAAATAAGCCATTATTTTGCTTAATTTCTTTCTTAAAATCCATATTTTAGCATTAGAACATTTGGAATGTCCTTTCTGAAACTCATTCTTCCTCTCATTACTATCATCTCATAGTTGAATCACCAGGATCAAGGGCTGAAAGGTCCTGGTCTGTTGGCTGCCTTTAGCCTGCAAGTCTGTTTTGGTGGTGAGCTCCACATTAAAAATTTTTTTATGTGATATGTTCTAGTGTAGGAACAGTGTCTTAAATCTTTTTAATTTGAATCTGAAGCCTTTAGAAAGACATCTCTCCTCTGCTAATCCTTCTCTACCACTGTCCTCTTGATCCTGCCTCTTCCCTCTACAAGCCCAGGCTTTAAAGTCATTAGGGTTGTCAAGTTCTGACAGTTGTAACCACTCTTAGAATGTGGCATGTTCTACAAACAGTAAGAGCTATATGCATATATATTTTTCTCTATGCATGTCTGTACATATATATGTGTATATATATATATATGCGTATGTTTACATACATGTATAGAAGCACATCTCATTTCATTTAAATTCATGGTAATATTGTGAGGTAAGTAGAATTATTATTCCCACATTAATATTTAAGAGAACTAGGGATTTGAGGAGATATGTAAATCTCTACAATTATACAGCTCGGATAAAGAAGAGTCAAGATTCAAATTCAGCTGTGACCAAATCAAAAGCCTGTGCTTTTGTAACCTTATCATTGGCCTCTGTAGATGTGCTAGCAATAATAATAAGGGTGACATGATGCAGGAAATATTACAGTGGAGTATAGATCTGGTTAATTATAACACTTTTGTAGTTTATAGAATGGTTATTTCACTGTCTTCTATCTCTCTTAACCCCCAGTGAGAGGACAGAGATAGCAAATAAGATGAATTTAAAAGTTACCGAATAAGAGCATCACCTCTCCTTTTTGTTTGGCTGATCTTTTTAAAGACAGCAGCACGATGATGTTCCATAAGTATCACTAAACTCCCCATTGACAGAAGTTTTGATATTTAAATCCCAGCCTCAGCTCACTGCTTTAGAAATAACGTTCAAATCATCTATTTCTGTGCTAAAACAATTCATAGTAGGTAGAGCTGCCCCATGGATTTTGCATGAATTATATTTCTCACTGAAAATATATTTGCAACAACGTGGATGGAACTAGAGGGTATTATGCTAAGTGGAATAAGTTAGTTCAGAGAAAGGAATTCCATATGATTTCACTCATTGAGGAATTTAAGAAACAACAGACAAACATAGAGGAAGGGAAAGAAAAATAAAAATAAGATAAAAACGGAGAGGGAGGCAAACCATAAGAGACTCTTCACTCTAGGGAACAAACCGAGGGTTCCTGGAGGGGAGATGGGTGGTTGGATGGGGTAATGGATGATGGGCTTAAGGAGGGCATTTGACGGAATGAGCACTGGGTTTATATGCAACTGATGAACCAGTAAATTCTACCCTTGAAACTAATAATATACTATATGTTAACTGAATTGAATTTAAATAGAGAAATTATATATATATATATATATATATATATACACACACACACACACACACACACACATATATATGTGTGTGTGTGTGTGTGTGTGTATGTAACATCACTGACACATATATGTGTGTGAATCATAGAAGCTTACCTTGTTGCTGGAAAAGAAGGGACAGGCAATCCTGAATAGTCAGTCTGATATCAGACTTTTCGCCATGGAATAATGCAGATATACTCTTAGAGATGTTCTCTATCAGGTATCAGTCAAAATATTCGAGACCTCTAAGGCAGGTAAAGATGGAGGAAAGATTCTAATAGGGAGTCACAAATCTGATCCATGTCTTGAATCTACCATTAATTCTTACTATGTTTTTGGAGGAGTCACTTGTTCTTTCCTTATTTGTAAGATAAAGAATAAAATGACTTCTCCTACATCCCTCAGCCTCATTCACAGAATTGCATCTGTGATAAGCAAAGGAGGGAAGCTCAATAAAACACCTTGCTGAGTGGTTATCCCTTTAAAGTCAATCAATATAATTTTCATGTTGAGATGTTTTCCCTGCCCATGATTGCAGGCTTGAAGCACATCCTCAGGTCCAAGGTCAGGCAGGAAGGTGTGCATGTACTAGCAATTACTAACAGTAGTTGATGGCCAAAGGGGCTGAGCACATGGTCTGGCCCCTCTAGAAACGATGTCACGCTGAGTCATCTTGGGATTTCAATGGCTAACTCACGAAATCAGGAGGGATTTATGTAGGCATGGAGTTCTCTGTGCATGTCCCCCAGGAGAGCATCTGTAGCTCTCATCCACCTTCTTAGGGAGAAGCAATTTAGCAGCTTGTGTGTCCCTAGCTGGATTTGATTAAGGTGCACACATGCTTTCATATCACTTGCTATTTCATATATTTCCCCATCTTTTAATTAAAGTAGAATTTATAAACAATAACATCCCTAGTTTCTATTATATAAATCTCAGAGTTTGGTCACATTTACAAGGTCATGTAACCACTAGCACAATTGTGACATAGAAGAGTTCCATCATCTAAACCAAACCCTCCAGCTTCTTTGTGAGCAACCCATTCTCCCACCTGCCACCCCTGGAAACCACTAAATTGCTTTTGTCTGTGTAATTTTGCCTTTTCAAGAATGTCCTATAGATTGAATCCCAAATGTGTGTGGCCTTTGTATCTGGATTCCTTCACTTAGCACGTTGTGTCTGAGATTCATCCATCTTGTTAACTGTATTAATTTCCTAAGACTGCCATTAAAAAGCACCACAAAACAGATGGTTTAAACAACAGAAATTTATTGTTTCACATTTCTGGCCTAGGAGTCGGTAGTTAATGTGTTGATGAGGTTGGTTCTGCTGGTGGCTTGTGGTTTCTGAAAGGGAGAATTTTTCTCACATTTGTCTCTGAGCACTTGGGTGATGTGTTGGCGTTCTTTGGCATTCCTTGGTCAGCTACATCTTCTTGACTTCTGTCTTCATCCCCGCATTATGCCTGTGTCTATCTAAATTTCCCTTTTTATTTTTTTTTATTTTTTTAAAGATTTTTTTATTTATTTGTCAGAGAGAGAGTGAGAGAGAGCGAGCACAGGCAGACAGAATGGCAGGCAGAGGCAGAGGGAGAAGCAGGCTCCCCGCCAAGCAAGGAGCCCGATGTGGGACTTGATCCCAGGACGCTGGGATCATGACCTGAGCCGAAGGCAGCTGCTTAACCAACTGAGCCATCCAGGGGTCCCTAAATTTCCCTTTTTAAAGGGACATTAGTCCTATTAGATTTGGGGCCCATCCTACCCCAGTATGACCTCATTTTAAGTAATTTAATTTGTAATAATCCTGTTTCCAAATAAGATCACATTCTGTGGTACTGAGGTTAGGACTTCAACAAAGGAAACATTGAATTAGACTTTGGACTTCTCATAAGAGCATTTTGTTACATATATTGTTAAATTTGTCTTTCTGTATGGGAATGTGGATTTGGACTTTCTATTCCTCCATCCTGCTTATCTCACTCTCTGGTCCTTTATTATATGCTTAATGGCTTGGCAGGACTAATTATCCTGAACTTTGGGGGTACAGATGGCCCTTCTTTTCACTATATTTTATCTCTGGGGGTAAATACCCAGTAGTGCAATTGCAGGGTCATAGGGAAGCTCTATTTTTAATTTCTTGAGGAATCTCCACACTGTTTTCCAAAGTGGCTGCACCAACTTGATTTCCCACCAACAGTGTAAGAGGGTTCCCCTTTCTCCACATCCTCTCCAACACACGTTGTTTACTGTCTTGTTAATTATGGACATCTAACTGGTGTAACGTGGTATCAAAATGTGGTTTTGATTTGAATCTCCCTGATGGCTAATGATGATGAACATTTTTTCATGTGTCTGCTAGCCATTTGTGTGCCTTCATTGGAGAAGTGTCTGTTCATGTCTTCTGCCCATTTTTTGACATGTTTATCTGTTTTGTGTGTGTACTTTGGTTTTTATTTTATTAATGATGTTTCTTGATATAGAAAAGAAATTGAATTTCAATGCAGTCAAAATTGTGACTCCAAAATTGTTACTTGTTTTTTTTTAATAACTGTCATCTATTTATTGATATTCTTTATTAGGTGAATCATTGGCATTGTATTTTCCTTTCCTTGTTTTCTCCAGTTCTTTGCACATATCTGAGCTCCCTCAGAGGGTTTCTAATGACTGATTTCCCCCTTGTTTGGGTCATATTTTTCTTTTCTTTCATGTCTCATAATTTTTTTTGCTAAAAAATTGGACACTTAAGAAATTATAGAAACTTTGAATTCCGACCATCCCTGGAGTTGTCTTTTTTTATTTGTTTGTTTAAGATTTTATTTATTTGTCAGAGAGACAGAGAGCACAAGCAGGGGGAGTGGCAGGCAGGTGGCGAAGCAGGCTCCCTACTGAGCAAGAAACTCAATGTAGGACTCAAACTCAGGACCCAGGACCTGATCCGAAGGCAGAGGCTTACCCAACTGAGCCATCCAGATGTCTCCCAGGAATTGTTGTTTTATATTCATTTTCGTTTGATTGATCAAACTATCCTCATTTTAGAGTGCATTTCTCTGTTGTGTGTGGCCAGGGAAGTCACAACTCCATCTTTTTTTTTTAAACCTTGCTTTTATTTATGAGCTTGTGCTCTTAGGGGTAGCCACTGTATCAGCAGCCAGCCAAGGATGTGTCAGAAGTTTTCCCTAGACCCATTTTGATGGATGGTTCTGTGTAAGGTTTGGGAAATATATTCAAATTTTGGGCAAGTTGACAAATCTGCCCTGGCTTTTGTTTTCTTCTTGGGTGAGACCACAAGAACAGCCAGGAATGAGTAACAGGCATCTGGTCTGGTTTACCTGCCTGCTTGCATAGTGTTGAACATATACATACCCAGGAATATGTCAGAGCTTTTCAAAGCCCACATGGCTGGATCATTTCCTAAATATCTTTTTAAAATGTCTGATTTATCCCTCACTTTCCCCAAATGGTATTACAGCTCGGGGCAGCTGTTATTTCTCCTTCTGCAGTAGTTCTGACAAATGGCTGTCATGAGTCTAATGGACTTCTCTTAGCTCTGTAAGTGATATAACTTCTCATAACCATAGAATTCTCGGGCTCTTCATTCTGTCAGGAATACTCTATCCTGCCATACACAGTACTAAAGGTTGGCAATGATGTGAAGAAATTGAGATTATCATGCACTACCAATGGAAATGCAAAATGGTGCATTACCTGAAAAAAAAACCATTTGTTAATATCTTATAAGATTTAACATGAACTTACTGTATCAGCTAACAACATCACTTGAAGGCATTTACTCAAACCTATGCTCATACACAGTTCTGTATGCAAATGTATGTAGCCGATTTAACTGCAATCAATACAAACTAGAAGTAAATAAGATGTGCTTAGATCCACATAATAGAATACTAGTCAACAATAAAAAGAAACCAACTACTGATACATACAACAAATGGATGAATCTCACATACGCATTATGCTGAATGAAACAAGCCAGACTCAAAAAATTAGATAGTATATGACCTTGTTCATATGAATTTTCTTCCATAGGAAAAGTCTTAAGGACAAAATCAGTTCCAGGATTGGTGGAATCTTGAGGGTGGTGGGGGGTTGGAGAGGATGTTCATTACAAAAGAACACGGGGAATCTTGGGAGGTGGATAAATGGGACTATTCTTTATTTTGATTGTGTTGGAGGTTCTATGGTCATACACCATTTGTCCAAACTCTCAGAACTATACACTAAAATTCATGAAATTTGCTGTAATAAATTATGCCTAAACTGAAAAAAAAGGAAGAAATGGCAACCCCCCCAAAAATGCGAATACATCTGTGTGTTCACTCACCAAATTAAGCTAGGTCTTCACTGGTGGTTTAATTGCTTCTTTCTTAAGTAGTAGGAGAATAATCTGTAGCTGTCTTCACAGGGGCTTATTCCCCTGAGGTCTCAAGGCCTCTAAAACTCCCTTCTGGTTCTCACTCATTATCTTTTAAAAATCCCAATGTAGTTCTTCTGTTTGATCTCACTTTGAAAGGAACAGACTATATACTAAGCTGTTTTGGTAATTTATTTACCCAAGTGAATATGAATAGTAGTTAGTACACTGGTCCTGCCCCAAATTGTGGATTTTCTGTAAGTCTGCAACCATTGACAGGAAAACTTCCAGGATGAAAATTATATTGAATGCAGTCAAAATGACAACAGTTTACTGAGTTGTTTTATAGTCTTTTTATCTGCTATTCACAGCCACAGTTCTATGAGTTATGCCTGTGTGTTAATAATTTCTATTTCACAAACAAAAAATTAAGTTTGGCATCAAGTAAGTGGCTATTCTAAGGGAACCTTTTGATTAGTGCCCAAGACAGAGCATCTCCCCCTGGACATTCTTTCCTGGCAGACTTTCAGATCAATGACTAAAAATTCAGGATTTCAGGCACCTGTTGTCAAGAGCCAGGTGAGTAAGCTTCTGTATTCTGTTCTGTATTCTGTACACATCTTCAGTGAGAAATATAATACATGTAAAAATAACAACGAAGCTGATGCTATGAATTACTTGAGCTAAAAATACAAGGTCATGAACATTCTTCTGAAATGATTGGGGCTTTATTTCCAATTACAAAATACTTCCCTTTAGTAGGAAGTTCAGTGACACTCATGAAATAATCATGTTGCTGAAGAGGATAGGCAAAGACATAAGAGGGATAACATTCTGATGAGCAGGTGGTAATTTCCTCCCATTTACTATCTTTCCCTGTCATTGTAGGGGATGTTCACCAGCAAAGTTTGAATGTACAGTTCTTTAGATTCCAGAAGTTTCCTCATAAGATTATTTAGATCTGTATTCACCCTTAATATTTTTTTTGCAAAGCTATCATATGTTATTTATTATTTTTTTTGAGTTTTTTTTATTTTCAGTGTAACAGTATTCATTGTTTTTGCACCACACCCAGTGCTCCATGCAATCCGTGCCCTCTCCAATACCCACCACCTGGTTCCCTCAACCTCCCACCCCCCGCCCCTTCAAAACCCTCAGATTGTTTTTCAGAGTCCATAGTCTCTCATTGTTCACCTCCCATTCCAATTTCCCCCAACTCCCTTCTCCTCTCTAAATCCCCTTGTCCTCCATGCTATTTGTCATGCTCCACAAATAAGTGAAACTATGTGGTAATTGACTCTCTCTGCTTGACTTATTTCACTCAGCATAATCTCTTCCAGTCCCGTCCATGTTGCTACAAAAGTTGGGTATTCATCCTTTCTGATGGAGGCATAATACTCCATAGTGTATATGAACCACATTTTCCTTATCCATTCGTCTGTTGAAGGACATCTTGGTTCTTTCCACAGTTTGGCGACCGTGGCCATTGCTGCTATAAACATTGGGGTACAGATGGCCCTTCTTTTTAATTTTTAATTTTATATATATTTTTAGTTTCAGGGATAGAATTTAGTGATTTGTCATGTGCATTTAACACCCAATGCTCATTCCATCAAGTACCCTCTTCTCCAGGAACCTTCAGTTTGTTCAGTAGAGTTCAGCATTGCTTATGGTTTGCCTTCCTCTCTATTTCCATATTATTTTATTTTTCCCTCCCTTCCTCTATGTCCATCTGTTTTATTTCTGAAAGTCCATATATGAGTGAAATGATACGGTATTTGTTTTTGTCTGACTGACTTATTTCGCTTAGCATAATACCTCTTTAATATTCTTTACCCCAAAATCTCACCCTTTTCATGATATCTAGAGAAGTTGACAAGGAAGTCATTCAGAGAATAGGTTGTGAATTTACTCACAGATACATTTGAATCTTGAATCACCTTCATATTATGCAGGTAAATTAGTAAGTAAATTTTCACTTTTCTTATTTGTTAAAATAATGATAATAGTGCCAAATTTTACTATTATTATGAAGATTAAGTGAAAGATATCAATATCTGAATATAATAATCCCCTATTAGTGAACATTGCATATTCTATTTGCTTTAAAAGTTATAGGTTATTTTGTTTACTTAATTTCTTTTTAGTGTAACAGAATTCATTGTTTATGCACCACACCCAGTGCTCCATGCAATACGTGCCCTCCATAATACCCACCACCAGGCTCCCCCAACCTCCTACCCCTTCAAAACCCTCAGATTGTTTTTCAGGGTCCATAGTCTCTCATGGTTCACCTTCCCTTCCAATTTCCCTCAACTCCCTTCTCCTCTCCATCTCCCCTTGTCCTCCATGTTATTTGTTATGCTCCACAAATAAGTAAAACCATATGATAATTGACTCTCTCTGCTTGACTTATTTCACTCAGCATAATCTCTTCCAGTCCTGTCCATGTTGGTATAAAAGTTGGGTATTCATCCTTTCTGAGGAGGCATAATACTCCAGAGTGTATATGGACCACATCTTCCTTACCCATTCGTCCGTTGAAGGGCATCTTGGTTCTTTCCACAGTTTTGTGACCGTGGCCATTGCTGGTATAAACATTGGGGTACAGATGGCCCTTATTTTCACTATATCTGTATCTTTGGGGTAAATACCCAGTAGTGCAATGGCAGGGTCATAGGGAAGCTCTATTTTTAATTTCTTGAGGAATCTCCACACTGTTCTCCAAAGAGGCTGCACCAACTTGCATTCCCACCAACAGTGTAAGAGGGTTCCCCTTTCTCCACATCCCCTCCAACACATGTTGTTTCCTATCTTGCTAATTTTGGCCATTCTAACTGGTGTAAGGTGATATCTCAATGTGGTTTTAAATTGAATCTCCCTGATGGCTAGTGATGATGAACATTTTTTCATGTGTCTGATAGCCATTTGTATGTCTTCATCGGAGAAGTGTCTGTTCATATCTTCTGCCCATTTTTTGATATGATTGCCTGTTTTGTGTGTGTTGAGTTTGAGGAGTTCTTTATAGATCTTGGATATCAATCTTTTGTCTGTACTGTCATTTGCAAATATCTTCTCCTATTCCGTGGGTTGCCTCTTTGTTTTGTTGACTGTTTCCTTTGCTGTGCAGAAGCTTTTGATTTTGATGAAGTCCCAAAAGTTCATTTTGGCTTTTGTTTCCTTTGCCTTTGGAGACATATCTTGAAAGAATTGGCTGTGGCTGATATCGAAGAGATTACTGCCTATGTTCTCCTCTAGGATTCTGATGGATCCCTGTCTCACGTTGAGGTCTTTTATCCATTTTGAGTTTATCTTTGTGTACGATGTAAGAGAATGGTCAAGTTTCATTCTTCTACATATAGCTGCCCAGTTTTCCCAGCACCATTTTTTGAAGAGACTGTCTTTTTTCCACTGTATATTTTTTCCTGTTTTGTCGAAGATTAACTGACCATAGAAGTGAGGGTCCATATCTGGGCTCTCTACTCTGTTCCACTGGTCTATGTGTCTGTTTTTATGCCAGTATCATGCTGTCTTGGTGATCACAGCTTTGTAGTAAAGCTTGAAATCAGGTAACGTGATGCCCCCAGTTTTATTTTTGTTTTTCAACATTTCCTTAGCAATTAGGGGTCTCTTCTGGTTCCATACAAATTTTTGGATTATTTGCTCCAGCTCTTTGAAGAATACCAGTGGAATTTTTATTGGTATGGCATTAAAAGTATAGATTGCTCTAGGCAGTATAGACATCTTAACAATTTTATTCTTCCGATCCAAGAGCATGGAATGGTCTTCCATCTTTTTGTGTCTTCTTCAATTTCTTTCATGAGTGTTCTGTAGTTCCTCGAGTGCAGATCCTTTACCTCTTTGGTTAGGTTTATTCCCAGGTATCTTATGGTTCTTGGTGCTATAGTAAATGGAATTGATTCTCTAATTTCCCTTTCTGTATTTTCACTGTTAGTGTATAAAAAAAGCCACTGATTTCTGTACATTGACTTTGTATCCTGCCATATTACTGAATTGCTGTATGAGTTCTAGTAGTTTGGGGGTGGAGTCTTTTGGGTTTTCCATATAAAGAATCATGTCATCTGCAAAGAGAGAGAGTTTGACTTCTTCATTGCCAATTTGGATACCTTTTATTTCTCTTTGTTATCTGATTGCTGTTGCTAGGACTTCTAATACTATGTTGAACAGGAATGGTGAGAGTGGGCATCCTTGCCGTGTTCCTGATCTCAATGGGAAGGCTGCAAGCTTTTTCCCATTGAGGATGATTTTTGCTGTGGGTTTTTCATAGATAGATTTGATGAAGTTCAGGAATGTTCCCTCTATCCCTATACTTTGAAGCGTTTTAATCAGGAATGGATGCTGGATTTTGTCAAATGCTTTTTCTGCATCAATTGAGAGGACCATGTGGTTCTTCTCTCTTTTCTTATTAATTTGTTCTATCACATTGACTGATTTGTGAATGTTGAACCATCCTTGTAGCCCAGGAATGAATCCCACCTGGTCATGGTGGATAATCTTTTTAATGTGCTGTTGGATCCTGTTTGCTAGGATCTTGTTAAGAATCTTAGAATCCATATTCATCAGTGATATTGGTCTGAAATTCTCCTTTTTGGTAGGGTCTTTGCCTGGTTTGGGATCAGGGTAATTTAGCTCAATCAAATTTATTTTATACCCCAGGAATAAAACAAATGAAAGATAAAAATTAATAATACAGCCATTATAATAATATAAAAATATGAAATACCTAGGAATAAATCTGTCAGCTGTGCAAAACCTCTATACTGTAACACATTATTGAGAAACATTAGGAAAAGATCTAAATAAATAGAAAGATATACTGCAAAAAAAATAAAAAATAAAAATTAAGGTGGGGGGTGTGAGGTTGGGGGCACCAGGTAGTGGGTATTAGAGAGGGCACAGATTGCATGGAGCACTGGGTGTGGTACAAAAACAGTGAATACTGTTATACTGAAAATAAATTTAAAAAATGATTATAAAATAATAAAATTAAATTAAACCCTTAATTGAGGGCTGCTGGAGGGGAGGTGGGTGGGGGGATGGGATAACTGGGTGATGATCATTAAGGAGGGTGCATGATGTGATGAACACTGGGTGTTTTATGCAACTGATGAATTATTGAACAGTACATAAAAAACTAATGATATACTATTATGTTGGCTAACTGAATAAAATTTAAAAAAAGAGACGCTTTCTACACAGATCAGAGCATGGGTCTAGGAAATAACATTACCTGGCCCCAAAGCTTGACTCTGTCCATTAATACTTATGTAAACTTGCATAAATGTTTACTTAATCCCTTGTGGATTTGTTGAGAGGGTTAAGCATATTTAAACATATTAAATGTAAGTGTGTACTTGAAATGAGCACTCTGTAAATGTAAGCTGTCAATAGACTTAGGTGATCTGATTTGGGAAATGTATGTGACCTTGGATAAATCATCACCTCTTTCTGTATCTCAGTTTGTTCATTTGCACAAGAAAGAAGTTGGCTGTGTGACCTTTTTTTTAAATTAACATATAGTGATTTTGTTTTGGTTTCAATGATAGGTAACCATGTAGATCATTTATCTACTAAATACTAAGTACTTTGTTCAAATCTTTGCTTTAGATCAAAGAATCATGGAGAATAAACTATTACCATAGTGAAATGAACAGGATATATATATATATATGTATACATATATATATATGTAAGTTTCAATCCAATCTATTTTCTGTTTACCAAATGTTCTTTTCTTTCTCGTTACTACAGAAAATTTAGTAATTCCCATGGAGAATAATACAGAAGTAATGGATTTCTTCCTGGTGGGTCTGACCAATAACCCAGAACTTCAGATTCCACTTTTTATTGTGTTCACCCTCATTTACCTCATCAGTGTTTTGGGGAACCTGGGAATGATCATACTTATCATACTGGACTCCCATCTCCACTCTCCCATGTACTTTTTCCTCAGTAACCTATCTCTGGTAGATTTTTGTTACTCTACAGCTGTCACTCCCAAGGTCATGGCTGGATTACTTATAGGAGACAAGGTCATCTCCTACAATGCATGTGCTGCTCAAATGTTCTCCTTTGCAGCTTTTGCAACTGTGGAAAGTTACCTCTTATCCTCAATGGCCTATGACCGCTATGCAGCAGTATGCAAACCCCTCCATTACACCACCATCATGATGACAGGTGTATGTGCTTGGCTGGCCACAGGCTGCTATGTCTGTGGTTTCCTGAATGCATCCATTCATGTTGGAAATACATTCAGTCTTTCTTTCTGTAAGTCCAATCTGGTCCATCACTTTTTCTGTGATATTCCAGCAGTCATGGCTCTCTCTTGCTCTGAGAAACACATTAGTGAGGTGGTTCTTGTGTATGTGTCAAGCTTTAATGTCTTTTTTGCTCTTTTAGTTATAATCATATCCTACCTGTTCATATTTATAACCATCTTGAAGATGCAGTCAGCTCAAGGGCACCAAAAGGCTTTATCCACCTACGCTTCCCACCTCTCTGCAGTGTCCATCTTCTATGGGACAATCATCTTCATGTACTTACAGCCCAGCTCTAGCCATTCCATGGACACAGACAAAATGGCATCTGTGTTCTATACCATGGTCATCCCCATGCTGAACCCTGTGATCTATAGCCTGAGAAACAAAGAGGTCAAGAATGCTTTCAAGAAAGTTTCAGACAAGGCAAAATCATCTCTAGGATTGGGATTTTAATATTATAATAAGTATAATAATCCAGTTTTGTTGCTCTTCGGTCATCCCACTCACATTTTAAGCCTTTCACGACATTTAATTCCTGAAGTTAGATCCTTAACACATGAAAAATCTGCTGTCTTGTAAAAATTAAGTATCTTCAAAAATGTAGTACTTAGACTAGTATGGCTCAAGGAAAGCCATAAAAAGCATGGTCCTCCTTCTTGAAAAACTTACTAATTGCATTTGATTTATTCACCTGTTTCACATGCATTTTCTCTATCACTTGGTTGTGCAAAAATACATGTAAATCAGCGGGACAAACAAGCCCATGAACAGAGACATATAGAGGTGTGTCTATGGACATGAGGGCACATATGCAAGGCAGTGGTAAATTTGTCAGAGGTAAACAAAGTGCAAGCCGTTTTTAATAAAATGATTTGAAATAATCTTGAGGTTAGAATATAAATTTATGTCTAATATTGTTTCTTTAGCTGAATATTCCCTGTAAAATCTTAAAGAAAAAGTAACATAATTCTAAATAAAAGTGTGTTTAACTGGCACATTTTATTTAAAGACACATAAATACTGCATTTAAATGAAGTATTTATTCATTTATTTATTTAGAGAATGGTATCACCTAAGCAGGGAAAGGAGGGAGGGAAGGGCAGAGGGAGGGGGAGAATCTTAAGCAGGCTCCACATCCAGCCTAAAACAGGGCTCCATCTCACAACCCTGAGGTCATGACCTAAACCGGAACCAAGAGTTGGACACTTAAGTGACTGAGCCTCCCAGACGCTATTAAATGGAGTTATAGTTTTGCCTTGACTGAGTCATTTTGTAGAATCAACAACATGTTCACAGTACCACTTTTAAAAGGACAAAAGATCTAGAATACAAAAAAGGAGGAAAATAAAAGCATTTCCATTATTGCCATATAACCTCAAACTTCCATAATGTTCAAAAAATGCACAGAGATACCAATAATGCACGCTTTTCTGTCTGAAAAATGCTCTGAAATGGTTAATGCTTCCCATATTTTTTCATATTTTAGTGGTGTTAGGTCATCTCTTGTCCGTCCTCCAGAATTCTTCCAACTTTACTCACGCTGATTTCCTTGCTATTTCTTGACAACTCGATTATGCTTTCCCCTCAGGCTCTTGACACTTGCTGTTCCCTCTGAATGGAATCATCCCTTACTCCATTCAGGGTCTCCTTAAGTGTTACCCTATCACAGAAACCTTCTCTGACCACCTTTAAAAAATAGTTTAAGAAACAAAACAATGAACATAAGGGAAGTGAAAGAAAATAAGATAAAAACAGAGAGGGAGGCAAACATAAGAGACTCTTAACTCTAAGAAACAATCTGAGGGTTCCTGGAGAGGAGGTGGTTGGGTGATGGGATAACTGGGTGAAGGGCATTAAGGAGAGCATTTGAAGTAATGATCACTGGGTGTTATATGCAAGTGGTGAATCACCAAATTCTATCTCTGAAACTAATAATACAGTATATGTTAGTTAAATAAAATTTTAATACAAAATTTTAAAAAATAGTCACTTTCCTTCCCACATACACCAACTTCTCACCTACATTAGTCTTTTTAAAAAATTTTTATTTATTTTTTAAATCTCTTTCCAGTGTTCCAAAATTCATTGTTTGTTCTTTGTAGTCCTTATAAACACTCACCAGTTGTATATTTATTTGCGTGTTGCTTTGCTATCTCTCTTAACTAGAATGCAACTCCGTAAGAATGGTGAATTTATCTGTTTTATCACGTGATCACCAATACCTAAATGACTATGTGATTCATTGTAGATCCTTAATAAATAATTATAAACAACAAATAAATTAAGTTTGAGTCCAGTTGTATCACTTGTTAAGTCTTTGAGTCTTTGATGATTGTAGTTTATTCCCTGAAGTAACGGTCTAGATATACTTCTAGAACATTTTCAGAGTTATAGCTTGTTTTCTTCTTTGCTGAAATATTTCAATATATGTTCTCACTCAGTGCCTGCACTCCTCACTTTTGGCTTGATTTCCTGGAAATCTCAACAGCTGGGTGATTTCAAATCATTTTAT